>NC_046606.1:10701665-11034106 GCF_011750605.1 Drosophila busckii
GCATTTCATTATTAATGTGTAATGTAGCAAAAAACAAAAGCGTAAATTAAATGCAATTATAATCTATGTTTATGCTTGTTATTTCAATTAAATTGCTGCTGCGTTTAAAGACTTTTGCTTAAAGAGCTGCAGCTCCTTTACTGTTAAAATATACAAAAACTTTCTGCTTGTGTGGCAATCAGAACTTCGCGACAGCAGCTGATACATGCAGCTGTAAACGAGGATATTTCGTATCGAATCACGGATGCGGATGCGCGCGAAAAGCATAAAATCCATTTATCATACGCTGAGTTTGCATGACAGGCAGAGCTCCAAGCAGCTCTGCAAAAAAAACTTTGCTAATGCTTATTTACATATCAATCCCATAAACTACTCTCACTAGTAATAACAAATATTGTCAAGTGTTGTTCACACTGATTGTGATGCATAACGAAAGCGCTGACATTGTCACTCTATTAAAAAAAATGTGCAAAATTATTTAAAAATAACTACATGCTTTTAAAATAAGTAATAATAATAATAATAAGTAAGTAGTAACTGCAGCATAAATTATTTCTGTGGACATCTTAAGCTTAAACACTTGAGCTGCTTGAAACCAAAGATAGCAAAATTCACTCAAGCTACTCAAAATATTCTAAAGCTTATAGAATACACAGAATAATCTTTTACCATAATATTTGGTTAGCTTCAGTGCGTATCATGTAACAATATTGATAAGCGAGTTGAGCTTATTTTATATTGTTTGGCAAACAAATTGTTAAATGTGTATCAATAAATTCTTGCAATAAGTTAGAAATAAAATAATAGCGCAGCTGTTGTGGCTTAGCAATAGAATTCAAAGTCAAATTAATTCGCTCATTGTCATTATAATATACTATATATAGTTATCTAGCTTAATGCTTCAAGAAATTTAAGCATGGGCGTAAGCCTAAGGAGAGGCAGAAGTGAATTAATACAACTCACTCTAGAGAGCTGTTCCCATTTTAGCTATTTTATGGCTAGATAATAGCTAGATATAGTAGTTTTGCAGCTGGAAAAACTATTAGATTGCATTCTACAAAATGTATTAGCTATTTGCTAGAAATTAGATTATTTTAAAAGTGATTTGATTACTACCCTAGCAATAGATTTTAAGTTCAATTAAATAAGCATAACAATCATTTAATAATCATTGTTTTATTTACTGATATGCATGCTCATTTTAAGTATTTAACATGGTAACGAATTTTTTAAGTTATTGCTTAGCATTTTTAATTTCGTGTTTAGCTATTGCTAGCATTTTTTTTATAACTAAATCTAGCTATTTTAGCTCAGTTAATTCTGGCAACACTGCCTACTAATGTGTCTTCAATTGAGAAAATACTTAGCTAACCTTTCTTACGTCATTGAATGCCTGTGTGCAATTTAAATTGAACTTAATTTAATTTAGTTATATCGTATACTCAACTTTGCTTTGCATTTAGTATTTTATTAAGTTTGCTGCTGTCTAAATTTAGAAATTAGTTAACCAACTTAAGTTATTGCTTATTATATTAGACACAAACTCAAATTCTTTTACTTTTACTTGCAAGTTCATTTTATAAACGTAACTTTATTGGTATTTAGTTTATAAGTTTATTGCATGTAATTTATTTAGCTTCAACACTTGTGCTAGCTACGAAAAATAAAATGTAATGAAATGCTGCAAGTTTACTTTTAGTACCAAGGAGCATTAAACAGAATGTGACATATGCGACATATGAGAAATACTTGTGCCGCCCCTTAACAAACAGCTTGGCTACGCCCATGAATCTCATGCTGCATTCCTTACGTGCAAGAAATCTTTGCTTACATGTGTGCGTATTGCTGTTTTACAGCTGTACGCTCGGCTGAATGTTTTGTGAACGATTGTGATCATTTATGTGCTCAGGAGTGCGTAAAACTTGCGCCCAGATACGCAACGACAACGACTACAATACCCAATAAGCCATTGAAGTGGGAGAGCAGCGCAGCAGTCAGTCATAGGCATTTATAAATATTCATGGATTATGCCTGCCTGGCTGCCTGGCTGCCTGGCTGACTGACTGACTGCTGATTTGCTTGTCGTCTAGCTGCTGATTGTTAAGGTGACGTTTAGTTCAAGGTAAATTCACGTTAACTGTTATTAGTTACTGCTGTCATATTAGCATATAACGTTACCTCAAAGAACCTTCCAAGTTGCTGGCTTCTCATAATGGTTATGGCATGTTCATATGCATAAACTCTTGTAGTTTGTGTTTGGCTGCGTTGGCTTTTGGTGGTTTTTGGCAGCAGCAGCAGCAGCAGCCAGGCAAACATTGTTAGCTGCTACTGCAATATTAATAAGACATAAAACTTGCTGCGAAAAATGCTGCACATTATAATTAATTAACAAGTAGCTGTAGCTAAAGTTCGCGCAAGTGCTACAATTATTTCAATTTTATGTGCGCTCAACCAAGTAAAAACTGAATGTGTGCATAAGAAGAAAATATGCAGCACTCTTTTGGGGTGGGATGAGCAAGTGGCAAGAAGAAGAGCTTGAAATTGGTTTAGCTTGCAACAACTTGCAGTTGAGAGCAATTATGCAATAAGTTATAATATTTTAAAATTTATATGCTGCATTTTTATTATACATACATTAATTTAGTTAGAAAGCTTTTCGACCATTAAGAATTTAAATAATAAATAAAGAGCTTGGTAAATATATATTTTAAAATAAGCATGTTGCATTTTTGTTGTACAAAAATTAAATTTGAATTAATGTACGAAAGCTTTTCGACCATTGAGAATTCTAAATAATAAATAGAGATTGCTTAAATTTTTTTTTTTTAATTTTTTTTAAATAATAAATAAAGAGATATAATAAATAAAGAGCTAGGAGAATATATTTTTTGAAATATTTAGCATTCTACAAAAATTAGATTTAGATTAACGTCTCAGCAAGCTTTTCGACCATTAAGAATTTAAATAATAAATAAAGAGCTAGGTAAATAATCAAGCTAAATAAGCATGTTGCATTTTTATTATACAAACATTAGATATAGATTAATGGTACTTGAAAGCTGTTGAACTATAAAGAATTTAAATAATAAATACAGAGCTAGCAGAATATATATTTTTAAATTGAATTAAGAATTTAAATAATATGATAACACATATTTTTAAATCAGCATTGCATTTTTATTATATTTGAATTAATGTAGTTTAAAAGGCTTTTCGGCAATTACAAATTTTTGATTTAAGTTCTTTGGTATAATTGTAGTCAGGCCTGGTTAATGGCTTTTAAATGAACAAGAAGTAGTGAAAAAAAGTTGCCAAAAAAAGCAAGAAGCAGAATAAAATTAAGAGTGGCAGCAAAAAGTTAAAGAAGTTTAAGCGTTGCAGCGAATTCCCCATTGAGAGTCGCGCGAAAAATTTAAATCTTCTTTTACATTTTATCTCATTATTCTATAGCCTAAAAATTCACGTAGATTATAAATATTTGAAACTTTGCTTGCCTTTTGTTTTGACTCTGCTTAGCATTAAAATTTAACTATTAATGTTTAAATGAACTCTGTTTTTTTTGTTTGTGCTTGGGCATTAGTCCTGCGCTTTTTGCTCTTTGGCTTTGGCTTTGCTTTCATTTCATGCCTGCCTTGGCTCTTGTCTAGACCAATTAATAATATTTCGTGTCAAGTGGAAAATTAGACAAAAGCGTGCAAAAATCCCGCAACAATAAACAAATGCCCAAGCGTTTGGCTTAATTTATTAAAAGAAAGCACACAACTCAACACAAAAAGCAGTAGAATAATTTCCAAAAGATGAGTTCTAGCTACTAAATGATGCTCCAGCTTTGGGCTTTGTGCTTTGTGTCCCGAAAACAAAGATTAATACGCTGATTAGGGCGCATTTTAATTAGCCCCAAGCCCAACTAAATTGAGCTGTGTGCAAAGAGTGCAAATGAAGCTTTGAAAGCAAGCACTTCATTCAATTGATTCCGCTGGGCTCTGCTGCAATTAGTCAGCGCCGAATCGCGTGCCTTGCCGCACTGAAGCCAAAGCTAACGCTGAAGCCGTAGCCGAAGCCGATGCCTCAATGCCAAATAAAATGGTTATATATGCGTTAGGACGCAACTCAATTAGCTGCCACAGTTGCGTGGGCGTATAGGCGTGGCCGTAGCATAAAATTGTCACTGCCCAGCGCGGCAGGCAATATGCAAAGTATTATGTGTTTTTTTCTTTTTTCGGCTTTAATTAATTTATCACGTGCCGTACTAAAAACCATTGGCACAGGCGATCAGCACGCGCAGCTGCTGTAATTAATTGAATTTGAAACGACATCGTGAACTTTTCGTCTCCTTGAGCGACTTGTCAAATTGCAAGCGAAATTCAATTGCGAACAGGTACTTAAAGTCTTTCAGATTAAATAAATTCATTAGCCGCCTAGACACACAAAAATATTTATGACAGTCAAATGCAATTTGTGCATAAGCATGAGAGTCGTATCATTAAATGTAGAATATTTAAAGACTTAAGCAAAGTACTAAAGAAACATCGATGATGCAACCAGTGGTGCCATTTCCGCTTTTTTCCCGTCAGATCGGGCTTTTTTGAAAGTGAGAATGCAGGAAAAATTTTAAAACAGCGGGCAGCAGGAATTTTTTTTTTGAAAATGAAAGCAGCTTTTTCAATCTGCCCTTGATTGACTAAAAAAAGGTCGCTGACTTCACTTTCTCTCCAATTTTCCAACTTACTTCATTCAAGCCTTCCAGCCAGAAACCGCTTTTTTTCCTCATCAAAAAATGGCAGCACTGGATGCAACAATCTTTATTAAAATCTATTGTTGATATTTTATTTGTCGTCTAATTTGCCACTCCGAGAAAAAGAAGCGCAGAAGTCCAGGATTGTTTTATTGATAGTTGCAATAGCTTGCTAAACAATTAAATTAATTGTATTAAAGTAGAATGTACGCTTAAAAAGTTAGTATTGCTATTAGTGTGGAAATGACTTTGTATAGCAAACATTTTTGTAATCGTTTAATTATAAACTTATTCATGCTTTTTGACATTTTGAATGTAAACAATCCACTCAGTTTGGCAATAGTTGAATTGACTTTGTGTCTGTGTTAATATTTAATCAGCAGATACAATAAATGTTTATATCAGAATAAAAACTTCATTATTTATGACTTCGGATTTAATATAAGTTTTAATTGTAAATATTTTCTATATTAAATTTTTATTTTGCTTTCAGACTCTTCAACCAGCGTCTGTATCCACTGAAAAATGCAAGCAGAACTTCAAATTCCACGCCCGCAACTTCTCGAGAACAAGCGCTACAAGATCAAAGTGCAGCACTAACTACTCGTCTATTATATTAAAAACACGCAACATATAATTACATACTTATTAGTTTACTTGTTCGCTGTCGAAAATAAAGTGTCATCATAAAGTTTGTGTTGTGTATTTTGTATCAAAATATCGCAGGCAATTAAAAAGTTGCTGCAATAAAATGAAACGCTTACTTTTAGTATAAAACTTTTTTTAATTGCTACGCCAGCGGCTAATTTATGCATTAGCCCTAACTGAAAAGGATGTGACGAAAAAAGAATGTCAGAAACAAAACCAACATTTAGGCTTTAATTGCATTTTACATTAGAAATTTTAATGCTACCTGGACATAAAAATTTGACTGCGGCTACGAGAGCAACAACAACTTTTTTTTTTTTTGCAAGCCTCTACAATTTTAATGAGTTCAGTCTCTTGCCACCTTTTAAAACAACAATGTCGAAAGTTTCAAAGCCCAGGCCACAAATTGGCAACGCAGCCAACTGTTGTATGACCTTTTGCATGGAAAATGTAACGAGTTTCCATTGTCTGTGGGGTTTGCATGCCAAAAGGAAAACGATTTTGTCTTATTAGCTGCAAACACCTTTTACAGAACTCAACCGAATTTATAAAGACTTTCTGTTTATAACCGCCCAAAACGTTGAGATTGTACTTAGCTGTTTATTATGCAGCTGTAATTTACATTGCTTAGATATTTAAAAAGTTGTTTATGACAATAAGCTAAGTACGTCAAAAGCATTTTTAAGATCTTAACAGCACAGCGAGCAATTGTCATGAATGTGTAGAGCAGCTAAAAATTATTTATTTGTATTAGAAATGCTTGCCAAAATTTTATTTATTAAATAATTTCTGTGCCATATAAAAATAAATTTATTTATTAATTTATTTATAGCAAGTCATGACATATTGAAATAAATTTATTACAATTTTTTAAAACAAATTTAGCAACAGTTAAAAATATTTTCTCAAGTTTTTGCTGCCTCAACTTAAGCAGAGTGCAGCTGTTTTATAATTTAATAAACAACATCGTAATATTATCGACTTTTTTATTTGTTTTTGTTTTGTTGGGCGTATCGAGCGCTTTAACATTGTTAGTCACACTGCTGCAAATTTAAACAACTATTAACAACATTGTATTCATTGCTTAAAGAATTCGCTTGAGATGAGCTCTAAACTCACTTGTATATTTTTAGTGCTATGGCTAATCTGCTCATTGCATCCCTGGCAGACGCAGGCGTATTGCTGCCGCCCTAGAAATGGCAGATGCAGAGACGGATCCTTACCGCCGATGCTTGTGGCATAGGCATGTGCAATTATTTCTGTTGCAAAAAAAAAAAAAAAAAAATTGTAACTGCAGATCGGTGGCAGAAAATCGAGAAAATAGAATAAGTAAGACACAGCGAACGGCAATTAAAACAAAAATAGAATTAAGTAAATGGAAAAATTAAAAATAGATCATCAAAAAAATTGAACTAAAGAGTTTAATGTTTGAATTTTGCTTGCAAGTTTTAATGCAAAACCTTTTCTTGGTTTTAAATTAGTGTAAATTTTCTAAATTCAAAATTTTTGCTTTAGAATGTGCGACAGACGTGGAATTTATTTTGCGAACAATATAAAATAATTTAAAATTGCATGTAGAATTTCGAATTAGCCGTTGCTAAAGCTGTTAGCCAAGCTTGTTTTTTATTGAAATCAACAAATGATTGCTATATTTTATTCATTATTGTTGCATTATTCGCTATGAACGCTCCATACGCAAGTTTATTTTTAATTTTGTGGCTTATGCTAGCTATGCTGCCTTGGCAGGCTAATGCATCCTGTTGCTTTGGCTATCGAGGAGCCTGTGAGGATGGAAGTGCTCCGACTCCTTGTTGCGGCTTCGGACAATGCAATTCATTCTGTTGCAACTGCGCCTGCAGATCCGCCGGTAGATAGTTGAATGTCTAAGTGAAAAGATTGAATTGAATGCAAAGCTACAAAGCATTGGAAAAGTTAATTAAAAAATTTATTATTTTTCAAGTTAAATAGATAGATAATAATAAAAAAATTGATATTAAATAACATTTAAGTTTCTGCGGGATTTTATTTACGCAACCAATTTAAACAGACTCTAGTTCGTATGCGTAATATAAATGGATGAACAGATAAGCATTGATACATTAAATTACGTCGCTAATAACATTTATATTTAAATTCTATACAAACTACTTAAGCGTATTTGAATCAGTATGAATAAAAATTACAGCCATGTCGAATTTATTTAACAATTTGCGGCCTTAATGGCAACAGTTAGTGGAACAAATGCAGCATGTCCTGTAGCCAAATTGCTTACAAATATACTATGTGCAATTGTTTGTTGATTTAAATCGAGTGTAAATGTTTATTTAATGGCGCTGACCGAAAGCGAAAAAGTTGCAAAGTTTATTGTGAACTCAATTAAGGCAACGCCTCGTTGGTTAGACGTTTAGTTGCTGGTTGCCCAGATTGGGTTGCAATTGGTTGATCAAAGTAAACAAGAGAGCAGCCGTTTGGCTGCAAACGGAGCAAAGAGCAAAGCACAAAAATGTTTTCCCGATTTTTGTTACAAAATCAACCAAAACCAAACCATACACAAAAGAAGGCGCTGTGTAAACAGCAACAGCCAACAGCAGTGGGAGCAACAGCAAATAGCAACAAACTCAACAAAGTAAATAGAAAGAAATGCGAGTCAGCTGCTCAACTGTTTCCCAAATTGTTTTCGGCTACAAAACTAAACTAAGTATGTCGACAATTTGGGCGGCAACCAGGCGTTATAGCCTGGCAACTAACGCACAGCCAGCCCACCCATAAAAAGGTAGCTAAGCCGAAATCACAGCGCTCAGGGATAAAAGGACAGCAGCACTCCGAGCGCTGAGCGCGCACAGAGCTCAGCGCTCAGCATAAATTTCAACGCTTGCGTGCACTTAAATGACAAAAGAAAATATTTTGCATAATTAAATGTTGCTTGAAATGCCAAAATAATAATTAAGGTGACAGCATAATGAGTTCGCAAGCCCTTCCAACCAGCCAACACCCCAAAACATTTGCCTTCAGTGTAAATGAGCAGGTAGCAACAAACAGCAAAATTGATTGGAGCCAAGCAGCTGCCAAACCAAGAACTGCGTTACTAATTGAAGCAGCTCAGAGCTCAGAGCTCAGTGTGTGTGTTTGGCTATAAAGGGAATAGAATTAAAGCGATTTGGTTCAATATTTAATGTCCAGCTTAACTAACAAATCAAATTAATTGGTTATGTAGCAAATTCAATGGTTAATTATTCATTAAATTAAATTACAATATTTTGTACATCAGTGTTTGTTGTCTAAGTGATGAGAATTTATTTCGTTTTAAGCTAGAAAAATGCAGAAAATTATAAGCGTATGCAAATATATTTCAAAAATGCTATAGCGGCAAAATATCAAGTGTATATAATTTAGATACTTGGATAAACTATTAATGCTCGAGCTAATTGAATAAATAAATGATGAATAAATCTGCAGCATAATACATTTGGCCAACAACATATAAATTTGAAAAATTTTAATGCAGTTTATTTATTTGAAAGTTTATTAGTGAAATGCTTGAAATGCCATTAAAGGAATTAAGCTGATAGCAAAATGAGTTAGCAAGTTAATTGGCGAGTTCATTAATTACAATTTGATAGGTAAGTGCTGTGACTTTATCTAGCTATGGAGCTTATGCAGCTAAGTTTGTTGTTATTAACTTATTTGTAATTATTTATTTTTAAACGTTTGACCAACACTAATTGTTCAACTTATTGTTTATAGCAATAGCCATAGCTTATACTTTGAAAATTCAAGTTATATGCAGCTCGTTTCGAATCAAGTTAATGGTGCGATGCTTACATACGTTACGTATACGTAAATATAAACACGTAAACACTACTAGTCAACGAAAAAGGGGAAGACAAACAAAAATGTTAACAATATGGTAACTCAAGCGGAAATATCACTTAGGGGCAGGACGACAGCGGCTGTCCCAGCATGATATGAAAATGAATATGGCAAGTAGTATGCCTGGCAGGCGAGCAGTCAGAAAAAAACGAGCGGAAAGAATGTGTCAATAATGACTAATGGCAAATGCTGAAAGTATGGAGCGCACACTGGCCCATGTTTGTGGCCCCAACTGTATTTACTCAATTTATAGGCAGCATTTGAGTCATTTTTTTCGGCTTATGCCTAACACCATTTGGCGTGTTTCCTTGCTATGCATATTTCCTTTTTTATTTGCAACTCATGATGTCGAATTGATTGCGGCAGCTTTTTTATATTTTTACTTTAAGCAAACAAATACAGTTTGGCTTTCGTTTATTTTTAAACAAACTTTTAACTAATTAAAGTTCATGTTAACTTTTAGCCAACAAGCTGCAAAAAAAAAGTAAGTTGTAATGCTCTTTTCGTTCACATTTGACTAGGGTATCGCAGCAAACACACGCATGCACTCACAAACACATACACACAAAACAGCTAACGCGTCACAGCTCGTTTTCGCTGTAGCGTCAGCAGCGACGCCGCGCTGCGTCGGCAGCGACGTTTCTATGGCGCGTCAGCACGTGCATCCCGCTGTCGATATTGAAAATTGAAATGTAAATAATTCCTATGTTATTTATCTGATCGTTTTAAAATTTTCACAATCGGTCGAAAAACATGACTAGGCAAATTTTGTGATTTATTTCAGATTTTTAAAGGATTTTTGTACTGCCTTATATATCGTTTTTTTTCGATTTGCGGGGAGGGGGAGGAAATAAATAAAAAATAAAAAAAGCGTAGTGTCCTGGATAAAGGAGCACATACCAAATTTGGTTTCTCTAGCTCTTATAGTTGCTGAGGAACACGACTCATACAGACGGACGGACGGACGGACGGACGGACGACCAGACGGACAGACGGACATGGCTATATCGACTCAGCTCGTCGAGCGATCAAGAATATATATATTTTAATGCGCACCTGTTACATACATTTCCACAATTATCATTATACCTTACTTTTTTTTTGCCAATGTCAAAGCTGCAAAAAAAAGTAAGTTGTAATGCTCTTTTGGTTAACATGTTTGCTTTCATTTAAGTTTACAGTAAATTTTTAAAGGCAAAAGCAAAACTGTTTTTGCTTTGATTGGCCAAATCACTACAAACTAACAAATGCGGCTCATTATAAATTTTTCGAGCTAACAAAGTGCTACATAAAATATAGTACAACAACAACTAAATGAAAACACGTGCCAAACATTGCTTTGTTCGCTTATTTTTTCAACAAAAAGTTACACGGCCAAAATGACAAATCCATGTGGCCCTAGAGCCGACACAATTGCGGCCGACAAATGAAATACACATCAGTGCAAAAGAGTGGCTAACAAAAGTCGTACTACAGTCAATGTCCATAGACCAACACACAAGCAACATAGAGAAAAAAACTCAAATTACTCACAGGAATGTAAGAGCAAAGAGCGCTGGAAAGTAGGCAACAAACATTACAGTTTTTTTCTTCATACACTTTAATCATTTTTTATCAAATGTTTAAGAGTAACAGCAATATTTGCAGGCATTATATATTATATATATTCTTGAGCAGCAAGTAAAAGTTTTCGTTTGTATAAATTTAACTTAAAATATTTTTAATCGTTTTCTTTTATTGTGCACTGTTCATAGTTGCCATTAAATAAATAAATAAATAAGCAACAAGAACTAAAAAATAAGAGCTAGAGGCTGCAAATTTGATTCAGCACACAACAAGCTAAGCACAAGCGCATTAACTAATTGCCAAGTGTATTACCAAGTTGACTATGGACAACTTTAATGCCTGCTTGATTTTGCTTTGCAAGGTGTGCGACACTTTTTGCTGCTAGAGTGAGTTAAAGAGAGGTTTTTAGTATGTACGTGTGTCTGCGTGTGCGTGAGTGTGTGTAATTAATGTTTTCCGAGTATGCTGCTGGTCATTGCCAGCAAGTGTGAGACCATAAAGTTTGCTCAAATAGGAAATTGTTATGGCTTTGTCGCCTTAAAGTAAATCCGCAATAAGCCCCGCTGGCCAAATTAGAAGCGTTGAGCAAGCAGCTCTTTAAATTTATCAGATAAATATGATTCGATTTGCTGTAATTAAAGCGACAGTTTAGAGTCTTTAGCTTTGTTTGTTTGCCACGCCTTCATGTTTTATTATTTCTTATATAAATCCAAAGCTTATTGCTTAGCTTGATTGTAATAATTCAAGCAAAACTGAGCAGATTTTGCAGTAGCATTTATATCGGTCACACATTATACGATTAGCATACAAAAAATCTTGCTAAATTGTATAATTTATTTATATTTTAGCTACATGTTGTGCCTGTTAGCTGAAAGTTTCTGTTGCTGTATATGAAATTCTTTGTTTTTTTTATAATTACTGTAGTTCTGATTGCCCAATTCGAGGCATTACAAAATAATTTGTTTTGTTTTTTATTTGCTTAATAATATTTATTAAATTTTCAGCTGTGTGTGCTGATAAGTTTGCTAAGACTTTAGGAGAAAACGGAGTACAGACTATGGAAATGTTCAGTTATAATGCAGCTAAGAATGAATGCATTATGTTTATTTATGGAGGCAATAATAATAGATTTGGGTCAAAAGAAGACGAAGAAACGAAGTGTAAGTTATATATATATATATAAAGCATATATATGTATTATATATATAAAATATATGTAAACATGAGTTGACTTAATCATAGCCCAGCGAATTTGAAGCCTCTAGCAAAGGTTCAGTGACTTGCTGACTTTGTGTGTCTATCTAAGGCATGAGGGTATTTTTGTTTGCGTTTTTGGTGGTAATTAAGATGCTATCGCTGTGGTGAAATTTGAGCCCAAGATTTCGTTAACGGCTTCAGCTTTTGGGCTTAAGCTTAAGTGTGGCTTTTCGCACTTTAAGTTTCGTTAGTTCTTTTTTTCAATAAACACAGTTGACGTTCAGGCGAACGAAGTTTACGCCTGCAATTTGCAGAGCGCTTATAATTGATGACCAGCCGTTCAGCATAAAAGTACAACGTGGGCGTGCCACGTAATTTACTCGCCCAGAACAGCTTCCAGCGTAAATTTCGTTTCTACTTTTTGCTGCTTCTATAGTTTTGCTTACTTCTTTTGTTGCCTTGGCGCTGGCGCCTAAAAGCATGACGTGAGCCATTTATATGGGCTAACATATTTTAGCCATGTTGATGTGTGTGTGAAAGGCGGAAAACAAAAGTGAAAGAGCCACACAGTCGTTGAGCTATTGTTTACGGAAGTTCAGTGGCCAGCAAGTTCATTCACTTGGCGCCAAGCTCGCTCTCGCTCTCGCTCTGCTGTCGACTTTGATCGATTTGACTTTGAGTCGAGTGTACGCCTACAGTTAAAATAAGCTTAAAATACAATTTAAGCTGCAGCTGCCTATTAAATTGCATTTATTTTTTAATATTCGACGTACGTATACGTAATATTTGTTGCCTGCATTGCTGTTACTACTAACTACTCAACTGCATGCGCATCAATCATTGTGTGTGATTGATGCTACAGCTTTTGATTGCTTGTTATTCGTATATCGGCACCATGGACCAAAGCTTATCGAAGCTGCTCGCTCAAGCAGCGTTTTGAATGTTTGTTGGCTCCAATTACTGCAAAAGTAAAAAATTTATTGCCCTGAGTCAACAACTTTGCACTTTTGAGCAATTTGCAATGCAAGCGGATTACGTATACGCAAACGCAAACTAAATAGAAATAGTTTATAGAATTTTGTGTGCCATGCTTCAGTAACCACTGACATTTCGATAGCGTCAATTTTTTCACTCAACTTTTAGTTTGCGCACTGTAGTATTCAAATGCCTGCAATTGCTCTGCAAAATTGAAAACAAAAGCCGCAATAACTGCTGTAATATGCTTCGATTCCTAGCCACAAAACCAAACAAGCAGAAGAAAAAAAGCGAGCACTACTAACTTTTCAATTTGATCAGCCAAATTTGCTTTCGATGGCACATTGCTCGCCTCATTGCAAACGCCAGCGGCTAGAGCGAGTTGCTGCTGACAATGGGGAAATTATGGATTATGCAAAGTTGTTGCTGCTCAGCGTCAGCAGCAGCAGCAGCCGCCGACACATAATGCATTGGTAATAAGCTCAAGTGTTATTTTTGAAACAGAATTGTCCTTGCAGACAACAAAGCTGTAAGCAGCTGCATTAAATTGAATATAAAACATAGCAGAGTGATGCGGGCTAGTCTAAAAATAAAATAAAAAATAATATGTGCTAAAATATTGAAAATTAAATAACAAGTAGCAACGTCTTAAGTTAAAGCAGAGCTTAATATTGTTGGGTTGGGCTAGCTGAGCTCATGGATTTGTCATTTGTAACATGTTGCGTTGGTCTGTGTGGTAAACATCGTTAACATCTACTATATAGTTCTATAGCATCCAAGTATTTGCTTTAGCCTATTGAAACTTCTCTTTAATATGTGACTAACAATAAGTACCCCTCGGAATTTGCATATTTTTTTATTTGTTATCCGTTTGATGATATCAATAAAATGAATTTTGGTTTTATTGAAATTCGAGCATTAAGATATTAGAATAGGCATCAATCGGATAAAAAATATGCAAATTCCGAGGTCTAACAATAAGTTTGCAGTTCCCCTGTATCGACTGCATAATCTAAGTATTTGCTTATATTTTTGTTTGAGATCTGCTATAATATCTCTGACTGATAAAATATTTCAGTCTCTCTCTCTCCCTGAGTTCTGAGTACCTTTGACTGTGCTCTCTGAAAAATATTAATACTTTTTTTTGCTAGCATTCTCCCTTAACTAGAAGCCATGGACAGGTAATTCATATAGTTCGATTAAAATGAACACTGAGTAATTGGAAATGCATACATATATAATTTTAATAAATTGCTGAAAATATATACAGCAGCACAATTAATAAAAATCATGACTATGCAGCTTAATTGTCTAATTTATTATTTGTAGCCAACAAAAATCAGATTCGTTTCTTATTATGAAAGTTTTATAATTTTTAATGCTTGATGTTCGCTTTCAATGTGTAATTAGATTAAAATAAATTTAAATGCAAGCAACTTTATTCTTTTTACATGCGTAGCTTTTTCTATATTTCTGCTGCTTCAGTCGCTATAGTGCTGAAGAGTTGAATTGTCTATCCCAACACGATAAGCTGCTTCAAGTGTTCTCACTTACATACAATATTTATAATTAATTACAGTCAAAAGTGCTTATTTTATTATTTAAATATTATATAATATTATTATTTATTTATGTATACTGCTTCTAACTACAATTTACATTGCATTACTTGTAATATATTTATAAATTCATTTGCATTCTTGTGCTCAATTGAATTGAATCAGAATTTTATACTAAGATCTTAGCTTATTTCGTTTTTAATTGATTCAAAGCTAAACTTATTAATATGCTTAATAACAAATCAGCTTAGGGAGCACTAAAGTGAAGTCTCTGTTCTCTCATGTGCCAATTAATGTTTGGCACGCTTAGCTAAATGCAGCAATATACAACAATTAATTAATAAATATTTAAATACGTGCAATGTTAACTTACACTAATGTGTACTTGGGCTTGATGAGCATGCGGACGGACTGCAAGGACTGATAGCCGTGCAGTGTGTACCACCAAATGCCTTTGCGCGTTTTGGAGCCACGCTTGAGGTATCTGCCATTGAGATTGCTATGAGAAGTGATTGCGGTTGACTTGCAGTTGAATAAGTGAGTTAATTTATAGTGCAATTCACCTGTTTGTATCGTAGCTGAACCACCAGCCACTCTCATAGTAATCAGCGCAATTGCCACGAGTCCAAGCATCGTTGTCCCGATCATAAGTGGAAAACTTGTTGTGCAAATTGTGGCTGAGCGCATCGCCAGCACTGCCGCTGTACGTGCCCAAGGACTTGAGCGCGTACTGCTCTTGCTTCGCTGCCTACAAGGAAGCTTGCCATAGCGTGCGCTGTACAGACGATTATCGAAATCAATGAGCTCTATATACAGCTCGTAGGGTCGTGAATTAGTTAGCTGATAAACATACTCCAAGCCCAGAAAGAATTCGCTGTTGTAGTAGCCAAAGCCATTGCGATAAGCCAGCCAGTCTCTATAGTAACTCAGACTGCCATCAAAACGCTGCTGCAGCACAATCCAACCCGAGCCCGCCTTGCAAGCAGCGCAGAGCACGCGAAACGGATAAATCTTGGGCAGCACTAGCAGCTGCACAGACTCGAGCGTTGAGCAGCTCGTTGCTGCAACATTTTTGCTTAGCAGCGTGGCATTCAAATTGTCTAAGCGCAACGCTAATTGAGCCAACTGCGCTGCAAGCTGCGCCAGCAATTTCTTTGTAGCTGCAGTTTGCAGCTCAAGCAGCGTTTCGTTATAATTATTGGCAATGCTTATAGTTTCAATATGCTTGGAGCTGGCATTAAAGTCAATCGAATCCAGCATGCCCTGCATATCCACAATGTGTATAATTTTGCTCTGCAGCATATTATTCGACTGTAAGATAGATATAGACATAACTATATATATAAAAAAAAAGGAAAACACTTACGCTCGCATTCGAATTCGCAGCCACAAGCGCAATGCACAGCAGACTAAGCAACAGAATTTGCTGCTTTGCGCACATTTTTACACCACGGCCCAGCTACAGATACTGAAAATGTTTAGCGCTTTAACTTCTACGTCTAGTGCACTTATCTTGAATTTGTTTGCACAACGCAATGCACACATACTAAATACTATTTGCTGATAAGCCAAATAGCTGTTAGCATCATAAGTGTTAGGTGTGAAAATAATTAAGACTGACAGCCGAAAAGTTTTCTCATCACGCTCAAGTGCAAGTTCAAGTTCAAGGTCTGGCTATGTTTAGTGCTATCAACTGAGTTAAGTGAAAGTTTAAGAGTAATTGTAATTTGCTTTTAACTTTAATAAAAATCATATATCAATTGTTAAGCTTGCTTAAAGATAAGCCAAAGATAAATCAAAACTGAGTCATAGACAATGGACGTTTGAAAAATATTTGCTTAACTAACTTTCAGTTCAGCAATGCTTAACGCTTTAAAACTAATTAAGCAAAATATAATTATAATGCGCTACTTTGCTTCCGATTTCATATGTTTATTTTTAATTGCTCAATTTGTGAAAATGTGTGCTCGTGATATTTAAATTAATGCCAAATAGCCAATATCATGCTCACAGCTAAGTACGCAGCTTTTATTTGTTTTGCTTTGTCTCTAGCAAAGCACAGCACACACATGTGTCTGTGTGTGTGTTGGTGAGTTCGTGGGAAATTGAGGTGCTAATATATTTATAAAGCAACTTTGTTGTATTTTTTAGCTGTTGGGAAATTTGTTGTTGGCTGTATGGAAAATTGGCTGGCCAGACCTTTAATCTGTTCATTTTCAATAGCCGATTTATGAAGTGTGAAGCATTAATTTGATTTCTGCCATAAATTGGGTCAAAATACGTATACGTAATGTACTGAATTTACTTTGAAGTCGCTGCGGCCACACAAATTTGCACACACACACACACAAACACAATTAAAATGAAAATACTGAATAAGCTATGCAAAGCATTTGCCTTGGCGCAAAATTTAATTAGACGAATGTTTGGCCTGCATAAAAATCTCAACTGGCTAAGCTCGCCACAGCGCCTCGCCACGCCTCGAGCTGTTTTCATAATTCAAGCGGACAGCTGTGCTGCTGCTGCCTGCAACATTGTGGCAGCAATCTGTTGACGTCCGGTCGCTTTTCAGTCTGTTCATCTATGCACACGTAGCGACTTTTAAGTGGTTTGCTCTGCTTGTCCGCCTTGACCTTAAACTTCAACTTGGCTAGCAAAAGCAAAATGTACTTGGCATTTGGTATCTGCATTGGCAATGAGGCAGCAAGCAGCGCGTCCTATTAAAAACTCAGCGAGTTTCCACTTTCGCATCCTTGCAACATCGAACAGCTGGTGTTGCCTTTCATTGTCTGAGCATATGGACAAGTGCATCAGAATGCAAGTGAGAGTGTCATAATTTCTCTCGCCAGCCCTTTGGGCGCATTGCCTATTAATGCAAACAAGCAAATAATCAATACTCTAGTCAGACTTTAACACTGATGTGAGTCTTAATACTAATATTAAATATTTAAAGCGCTTGTAGCCAAATAAATTTATATTGAAAAACTTGATTAAATCAAAAGCAAAAGTTTGCTGTTAGCCAAAATATATAAATAAGTAAATGACAAATTGTAGAATTTATAGCTGTTTCTTTTTATTCTTTAAAAGCAACTTAAATACATTAAAATATTAATATGCGCACTCAGTTTTCAATGCAGTTGCTTAAATTTAATTTAAAGCGTTTTTGGTTAAATAATTTTCAATGAACTTGGGTTAGGTTTGACTTGCTAGGCCAAAAATAAAATTCCGCAAATACAAATTTAAGCCCAAATATATAAATAGCAATTTGTATAACTTATTGCCTTTGCGTAGCTTTCGTAAAAAGCATTTTATATAAATCAATTAAGGGTAAGGGATCACTTCGGCACAATTGAATGATTAATGTTTAGTTGAACTTAAGCAAATAAGATCAAAGGCTACAAAGTTCTGTTCCACGAATTGCTATAAATAATTATTAGTTTGCATAAAATATTGCAAAATCAAATTTGACAACAGCTGCTGCTCGAAATTAAATGGAAATATAATTTATCTATCTATATATTTGTTGAGTCCTAAGCCTTGAACTCACTTATCTTTGCCACACTTAATGTGCCCACCTGAGCTATAAGCACGTATACGTTGCATGCTTATGACAAGTCCTTGTTACTCTTTATCCGTTTGCTTTCATATTTGTTGTTAGGGCAACACTCCGCTGTCCGTTTGGGGGGTGCTTGGGGGGGTGTGGCGCATTCATTTGCCAACAAAGATTCTGTTTTTCTTTCATCTGATGTAGGTTTGGCATACTTTGCAGCAATTGCTAAGCATTCTACTTGTAGCCAAGTGGCCTCTGTTAGCAACTTGTGAACTCACAAATGAACATAAAATGTTGTCGCATGAAAATTGTGACTCTTGTTGACACAGTAGTATATTTTTTCTCTCTGATTATTTCTTAAGCATTGCTCTTTGTAGTTTATTGTTTTGTTTTTGTCTGTCGCATTGCATTGCAGCTATAATATTTACATTCATTGTCGCACTTTCAAATGCAAGTACTAGAGATAAATGTCTGTATCTCTAACTATTTGCCATGCATGGCTAAAGATGCATTTGCAATTCAAAGCAGAGCAAGCAAATAGCCTGTGAGTAAATTTAAAGATAAGCATTAGCTACCGTTCAGTACGAATTTGTTGTTAATTTAAATTCCAGTTTATTGCACTATAATAAGCTAGCAATGTTGAATTAACTACTGATTGGTAACCAATGCTGCGTATGCGCAACTTCTTGTTCAGCAGCTCAGCGTACTGCAGGGTAATTGCTAAAAAATATAAATTAAATCATTTTAGCAGCGCAATTAATTTCAAACTAAATGCCAACCACATATATGATAAATTTCGAATATCTCGCACTTTATTTTGTGCATTTAATTAAAAGTTTTGCTGCTGAGCAAACAAATTAAAATGCAATTCATTTGTTTTTGTCAGTTTTTTTGATATGAATTTACAGTTTATTTATTTTATATTTACTTACTTCAAAGTTTTCAATTTACAAGCAACATTTGTTGTTTACAATACATATACATTTATATTCATTTATTCCTGTAATTCATTTTGTGCTTTTTTGCAATTCGTAAGACTTATTATTTAAATACTATTAACATCTAAATGTTGAATAAGCTTAGTTTGTATATTCAAAAGTAAAAAGTTAGCGAAATTTACACAAGTCAAGTGCCTGACAAATATTGTGGCAACATTAAAAATAGTTAAGCTTAGTAAAAACGTTTAATTGTTTGTTAAACACACATACGCACACATAAATATTTTATATATATCAATTGTTTGACTAGAGCAATTGAAATTTTAAACGTTATTGTTATAATTGTTTGCAAATATTATTGAATTGGTATTTGATTTAAACATTTAGACGAATAAGAGTTTACGTTTATGCAAATCTGCAAATTGTTTATAAAACATTGGTTCGTCTATACAATAATCACATTGTTGTTTAATTCAATAATGTGAGGATTTCATACGAATACTGAAAAAAGTTTGTGTTTTATTTCCCCATGGAATTGTTTGCAAAAATGTTTTGTTTATTATGTTAGGCGCTTATTTATTTCTCTCAGCGAGTAAATAGCTAAAAATAACTGCAGCTAATGTAAAGATTTGATCTTTAGCTAAGCGCAGACATCGAGAATAGTGGAATAGAAATTATAGAGAGAGAGAGAGAGAGTGCGAGTATTGTCACAAGTGTAACTAAGTCAAAATCATAACTTTTTCTTACTTTTTATTCAGCAAGCACTCGCGTGTTGCTGATTCAGCGCTGGTGTAACAACTGCTGGACTCACACTCATCTGGTCGTTGCTTTATAAACACCAACCGTCTCTAGCTTGCATGTGAGGAGCTGAGCTGTAGCTGTGGCCCGCTCTTATAAGTCTGTGTGCAGCACTGGCGGCTTGCAGTTGTTGGTCTCGGCATTGACCACAAGCAGCGCAGCGCTGCAGCTGGTGGTGCCTGTTGGTGCCACATCGGCTGTGGTTGTTGTTGTGGTTGTGGTCATGGGCGCATTATTGTTGCGATTAGCTGCCAGGCCCTTGCGCTTGCCCTTGCCGGCGGCTATAAGTCGCTCCGATTGACGCCCCTTGCCGAATTTGGGAAAGAAACTGTTCTCCAGCTGCAGCTGAGCGTTGACATCTTTGCGAGCGGCGCAGGTGCAGGCCTTCATGAATGACTTCTTGAAGTTGTCGCTGAGAAAGGCGTAGAGTATGGGATTCATGGCTGAGTTGGAGTACGACAAACAGCCGCAGACGAGGAATATGGCAAGCTCCAGTTTGGTGGTGCAGCTGGGCGTGGAGTTGATCAAAGCCACCTGCGATATCCAATGCGGCAGCCAGCAGAGAATGTAAACAGTGATGACTGTAAGCACCAGCTTGGTGACCTTGCGATGCGAGCGCTTCTTCTCCTTGCTCTTGTGCTTGGGTCCAACGGTGTGCAGCTTGCGTATGACCAAACAATAGAAGATGAGAATGAACAGCAGCGGCGTGGCAAAGCCCAGCACCAAAGAGTAGAGTATGAATGCCGAATCCGACTGCACATTAAACGACTCGGGCCACTTCATGTTGCAGCTCAAGTTGCCATTCTCCAGCTCCACTGTGCTGGCGAATAAGTATGAACAGGGCAGCATTAGCAGCACCGACATCATCCAAGCGCCAGCTGAAACGACCTTCGACACAAACGGCGTGCGATAGCGTGGCGAGCTTAATAGGGATGGCATACCGCTATATAACGATCAGCCGACATTATAAGCAAAAATATAGACGAAGTAAACTGCGTTATGCTGGTGCTGACCATAAAAGCTTTGCACATATAAGTGCCAAAGTTCCAGCCGCCCACTTGCATTGTATAGATCAGTATGGGAATGCCAATCAGAAAACATTCATCCGCTATAGCCAGATTGAGTATATATATGTTGGTTACTGTTTGCATCTTGGAGAATCTCAGCACCACATAAATGACCAGCGTATTGCCAAACAGTCCAACAATGCAGACCAAAGCGTAGAGTATCATAGCAGTCAGCTTAATGCTGAAGCCATCGGGTCGCTCGCAGTACTCGCCTGAGATCGCTTGGCACAAAGCTGCTGTTGCCTGTCTTAGCATCAAAGCTGCCCACGCAGCGACTTCGTTGCTCTCGAATCGCACTTCTGCTGCCATTAAGGCAGATTGGCATTCATATGCTTGTAACGTTCCGATTGCTCCAATGCGGCATTAAAACTGGCGGCGCCATCGTTGGCCGCCTGCTTCATGTTGCTGCTGGGTGTTGCTGCTGCTGCTGCTGTTGCTGGTATTGGTGTCGCCGCTGTCAGCTGCTCTGTGGGCGTTATTAAGCTCGTTAGTGTCAGTGCTGTCAGCACAAATAACAGGATGCCATTGCCACCATGGACATGGTCCATGTGGCATCTGCGGTTAGCGGCACCATTTGGTTTCGAGTATCCTTTCATGTTTGTTATGCGGCTAGATGTTGTTGCTATTGCGTATTGTTGTTGCTGTTGCTGCTGCTGTTGTTGCTGTCCGCTATATTCGCTCGGCCAATTTTCAAAACAGGCAACGCCCATTAACTCGTTGATGTCGGCGACTAAAATTCAAATATTTTGATATGTTTCCCATGCTTGGATACGGTTCAGTTACGCAGCTGCTGTCACATTATTGCACAACTGTAATATATCAAATAGAAAGTGGTACATATTATTATTAATACCCAATATATAATCAGCGTAGTTAATGTGTAATTTAAATTAAGTAGGCCAAGTAAAATATAAAAATAAGTTAAGCAAGTTTGAATATTTGTAATATTTCTTGCTGCTTGAGAGCTGCTTGAATTAAAAATGATATTAAAAAATTGCTGCATCAATTAAGCAATTTATTTGCTGTTGAATTAGTTTGCTATTAGCTATGTGGCAACTTTAGCTAATTATAATTTAATAAATTATACTAAACTATACTATAATAATACTAATAATAAAAAATTACTATAATAGTATATGAGAATAACTAGGTTATAAACCTAGTTGACAAGTCTTGGGGGTGTTGCCTCTATTAATTATTATTAACAAGTGTATTAATTGCATTAAAAGCTAAAGAATAAGATCTTGCAAATTAATGTTACAAGCAATGAAGTTTAATCTCTAAAACTAATGAGTGAAAGCGAAATTATGAAAGCATTTAATTAATGATTTTTAAATTCATGCTTTCTATAATTAGTTGTTTTTAAAGTATTTTTATTATATTTAAAAATATTTAGCCACGTCCGCAATTATTTATAGGCAACGTATTATAGCAATATATCTATTATCTATATATTTCATTATCAAGCGTATCAAAAACTAAAAGAACAACTACGAAATTTAAATTATAAGCAACTAAGCATAGTTGAAACTAATTAATCAATGAATTGCATTCAAATTAAGAACCATTCTAACCAATAAGCTTGCCATAGGAAACTCCCTCTCTTATATTTTTGCAAATATTTAGCCACATGCGCAATTGTTTGTAGGCAATGCCTGTCAAAAATCCCAATCAGGTAATAACAACCAATAAATCCTTTTTTAACGCACTCGCGGATTAGCCCAAACCCAAACTAATCCAGGCAATAATAAATCTATTGCGCTATTAGGTAAACCACAAAGGGTTTTGTTAGCAAAGCGCATTGCAGGTAAAGGGATCTATGTTCTATATCATATATAAGTATTGTGGTTTCTCATTAGCCACAAGTCAGTTGTAATCGAGACGCCCACAATGTCAGATCAAGTTTGCCGAGTTTGTTTGCGCAGCGCAGATTTAATGTTCAACATATTTGTGCAACAGAAGCGAGCGCCTAATGAGCCCAGTTTGCTGGAAATGCTGCATAGTTGTGTAAGCAGCAAGATAACAGAAGAAGATCAGCTTACAAAGCTGCTATGCCGATGCTGCATCATGGATGTGACCATAGCTTATAGGCTAAAGCAAACTTTTGAGCAGAGTCAGCGAATTTTGAATCAACAGCTACAGCAAAGCAACGAACTGCGCACAGCCTTCGATACAATTGCGCCAGAGGAATGGCAGTTGATTGAAAGGAGCATCAAGCAGCAAAGTCAAGAGAGTTCTATGACAAGTGAGAAAGTAGCTGAGAAACCAAGCTCCATGCCGCTGACAACTCAACAAAACAAGTCACAACAAGCTGTGGCAGCCACTCAAGCGAACAAATCACAACAGTCTATGGCCGCCAAAAGAAAGAGAAGACGATCTTTGCATGGAGAGCCGCAGGAAATGCGCAGATCAAAGCGCTTTAAAAATGATGAGAATACTGAATTGTTAGCTTTAACTTTCGAGCAACGGACAAATGTTCATCGCACTGCTGCGCAATCGAAAGCAAAGCCAAGTAGAAAAACTTCTACTTGGGTTTGTGGTGTTTGCGGTAGAAAATTCATAAGACGATCTAACTTGGCATATCACAATCAAATTCATAGAGAGAAAACAACAAATGTATTAGCATAAGCAACTAAGTTAATAATAATTTAATGTTAAATAAAAGCGCTAGAAAATCAAGAACATTTTGTTTAAGCAAAACACAAAAGCATTAACAACTTTTGTTAGCCATAATCTGAGCCAAACTCTGCAGACAGACAGGCTCAAGTAGCTCAAGGCCAACAAAAAGTTGTGGGGTCAAGGCTGTGATTTTGTGCCTGGTAATGAATTAATTGTTAGATAAGCAATATGAGTTGAGTTGCGAGTAAAATAAGTGGGTCGACAGCTGCGATTAATGACATTTCGGTAGCTTAGAAAATAATTGCATTGGACAGCTGCTGGAGCTGTAGCTGTAGCTGTTGCTGATGTGGCAACTATAGCAACAGCAATTAGCTAGCAAATCAGGCGTTAGGCCATCAAGTCTGTTGCCAGGCCGCAGCAAAATTGCCGCACGATTGGCCTGCAATATGTCAGGCCAGGCCAGGCCAGAGCAGAGGCAGCCAGTCTGAGTACCTGACATATAATCATACCTGGTCAGCAAGGCTTTCTTGCCTGTTGTTGGCAGCTGTGTGTTGCTTGTTAAACTGAGGTTAACGTTGATGTGAGGCACCACAAAGGCAATAAAACGCTTTACTGCATTCAGAATCAGAGCGTAAAGGCAACAGCTAGACAGCAAAGGTTATTAAAGGGCTAGAAGACAAGGCCAAATCATGGCATATTGACCAACTGCCCATTTGTGCGTAAAAAGTGTTGCAATCATTGCAAAGAAATTGTGCAACACGAACTGCGTTGCATGCCACGCTGAAAGTTAAATTCACTGCTGTGGCAAGTAAACTGAATCACTCATTAAAAAGCAGCAGCAGTTGCATAAACATTTCAGCGAATAGCTTATCAACGATTTTGAGTGAAATTTCATTTATGGAAACAGTGAAATTGAAATTCAACATCAACTCATTTGTTGTTGTGCAACATTTTTGGGGCTAAACTAATGCCCTAAGCGGCTTATGTCAACTAATTTAATTGTTGAAAGCCCAAAAGTCAGCTAACAACATGCGCAGCTATTTTATAAATTAATAACACACAAGGGATGGGTGATGATTTATTTGATTTCAATATTAATGTTTAAGCCAACTTTAGAAGTTTAGCATTAAGAAAATCATTAAATATGTTTAGCAGTAACAGCTAACCATTACTTAATACTATATATAAATATAAAGTATTTAATTTGTTTGTGCTTAGCAAAAAAACATATCAGAGAGTTAAGCTTATATATGTAAGCCTCTAATTCAATTTAAGTATTTGTAACATTTTTGTGCTTTCGATTTTTTCCTCAACCTCGACTCTGCATAGTCCACATTGAATAAATAAATGATGATTATTCGCCTTAGCCATACATCAATGTCTTTAACTAACATGTCTTGTTATTAATTCACTATGCAGCGCCTTTGTTTATGCAACATTAAATATTTGAGACAACGCGTGGCAAGCAGCAGGCCAAACAAAATGAATTGCAAAATAAGCAAAAGCCACAAGTAAATAAGCCTGTAGCTAATGCCTAGAGCATTGGGTGTGGACCAGACTAGGGGCATAGCTTGATGGAAATTGCTTGCTCTTTAAATTCAAGACGCGCTTTCATGTGGCTCTGGCTTTTGTCTAGACACTGAGATTTCACTTGTGGTGCGCGGCTGAAATTAATTTATGGCCTAAACGCTTCACTGGGCGTGACATGCCATTGACGCTTACATTAAGCATTGTTGAAAGCGCACATGGCTCATCTCAGCGTTTAATGAAAATTCATAGAGCTGCGCTTAAGGCATTAAGTTCGCCCACAAGATAGATATAAAAAAACATAATCGATGAACCTCAACTGTTGTCTGCAGCATAAATCAAATTTTATGCTATAGATAAAAATAAACGCGCACTCACCTCAGCAGCAGACAAAACGTGCGATAAAAAGTCAAGCAAAGCTAGTCGCAAAAAATAGAAACGTGGCTTATACACTAACCAGCAAAAAAAGAGTTCAATGCCAAAAATATTCAACTTGAAAAAATTTAATAAAATGCTATTTAAAAAAAATTGTGCTGCATTTATTAAGCACATTTAATTGTATGCTGTATATATTTTTAAATTATGCTGCTATTTTAAACGTAACGCAATTAGCTATAGAGCATAATGAAATTCATATATTTGCATTATTTTGATTTTTTTACGTTTCGCTCTTGTTGCTTAAAATTATACAGCAGCGATTTCATTTTTTATGCCAACTTTGTTTTCACTTTTTATTCGCCAGTGTGTCGCAGCCGTGGCGCACCTGTGATAATACGCCCCTAGTGTGTGGGTTGGGGTTGGGACTCGCAGTCAAATATGCCCGAAGGACACAGCCAGATACAGCTGCAAACAAGTATTGTTAGCAAGTTGCTTAAGCATAGGCATTTGGGTCTTTATGCTTTTGTTTCTCTCGTGTTTTGTGTTTTGAAGTCTGCATAACATATGAATCCCAATTGCTATAGGTGTTGTCTGTACCTGTTCCTGTGCTGTGCTCCTTATACATAAATAATACATTTCGTTTCGCTTTGCGTTGCATGCAACGGAGAGGCAATTATGTAATTTTACAATTTGCGCAGCATAAATTTGATTGCCGCAAGCAGCGTAAAATAATTTTCTAACGTTTAAAGAGCGTCGAAGGCTAATTTAGCGTTTGTTATTGTTAACAGAACTTTCTCTCTCTCTGTTTTCTGTGTGTGTGTGCTTCTCAGTTTTCTCTCTGTTGTTTTCCTTGGGGCATACGACGCAGGCACATTTAAAAAGCAACAAAAATTTCTGGGAAACAAAATATGAGCACTTCGCTTGCTGCATAGCAAACAGCAACAGCAAACGGCAAACGGGTAGTCCTTAGGCTATAAAACATGTGTCCTGCGCAAGGACCTGTGTGTTTGTGCAGTAAATGGACTTTGGCTTGACTAAGTAGCAGATTGATACTTTTTTTTGCTCTTGCTTTTGCTGAGATTTGCATAACAAAGCAGCAGGCATCTATACCCTTGTAGCTTGAGTTTATTTATGCGCGCATGACAGCATCAAATTGGATAATGGAAATTGGATTCGAGTCGTTGCCTAAACGAAAACGACAAGCGGCGACCAAAAGCAAATGTTGAACGAACTTTGGGCCAACAGAGTAAGACGAAACTTTCGTACAAGAGCCGCGCACTTGACTTGATTACCACAAGGACGCGTCAGCGACGATGACGACGACGACGACGACACGTGTGCCAAAACCAAACGTAAACACAAACACCTGTTGAGATTAGACGTCTGCAAAGAGAGCGAGAGAGCTAGCTCATGTTTCATGTGGCATGTGGCAAGTGCTTGCTGCTCGTACTGCCTGCGCGCCTCATTAATATTAATGAGCATATGAACATCGTGGGCAAATGCCAAATGCTCTGCGCTCTGCCAACGTCATTACAACGTGCGAAAATAAATATTTAATTATTTATAAATCATGACCTGACCAACAACTTAGAGCTTGGCCATTGGCGTTGACACTGACGACGACGCTGTGGCTATGGCTAAAGCACGGCTACGCTCCAATGCATAATGTATAGCAAATAAATCGTGTCTCGATAGTGCAAACTGTATTATTTATGCTTTAATGCCATTGCTTTTGCAACTAGCATGTTCAATAAAATTGCGTACATTAAATATAAATTGACCTACAACATAACACTCTAATCTCTTCCGATTTTACACCCAATTACATTAGGCAGTATAATTTCTAAGCACTTTTACTTCAATTCTTAAAGTCTAAGTTCATAATAAAATGTTGGCAGCACAACAACAATAACATATTAAAAATATATCGCCAACAAGCTTGAAAATCAAAAACAAGTAATTCACTCAGCATTGGATTTATTGCCATTACTTTGTCAAAACAATTTTTTTATTGATCAAACACACCAGCACATATTAATGTACAATCTCATGAGTAAATTAAGCCAAAAACTCTTCAGTGCGATGATTTTTGATTGAAAATATTTTTTGCCAAAATATCGAAAATCTTAGACTTTCCCAAATTTGAATGCAGTTTTGTTCAGATGCATCTCACGACTCTAACAAGGCGCGAAACTCTGAGATCTAACGGCATTTAGCTGAGTTACAGCCTTTTAAAAGTTGGATATATCACAAAAAGTTGTCTTGTTTTTTAACTCTTTTGTTCATAACTTTTCCAATTAATTTCTTAAAGCATAAATGATGTACCTATTTTAGCATTGTTATTTATATTTATCTTTTACTAACGTGCTACACAACCTTTGGTTGTTGATGCAACGTTTTGTTGCTGATGTGCAACATAATCATATGTTGTTGATGAACAGCTTGTGGTTATTGATGTCAAAACAATCTTTGATTGTACATCAGCAACCATTGGTTGCTTGTTTTGTACATCAGCAACAATTAGTAGCTTGATTTGTACATCAGCAACCAAAGGTTGTGTGTTTTGTACACCAGCAACCAACTGTTGCTTTTTTTTGTACATCAGCAACCAAAGGTTTATTGTTTTCTACATCAGCAACCATTGATTATTGCACTGCACGAACCATTGATTTTTAAAATGCACGGCAGCAACCATTGATTATTGGTTTCCACGGCAGCAACCATTGGTTATTGGAATGCACGGCCAGCAACCATTGATTATTGGAATGCACGGCAGTAACCAATGAGTATTGGAATGCACGCCAGCAACCATTGATTATGAGAATGCACAACAGCAACCAATGATTTTTGGACTGCACGGAAGCAACCATTGATTATTGGACTGCACGGCAGCAACCATGATTATTGGACTGCGAGGCAGCAACCAATGTGATTATGAACGCGGCAAACCATTGATATTGAATGCGCGGCAGCAACATTGATATTGGTCTGCGCGGCAGCAATTAATGATTATTGAAATGCGCGCCAGCGGTTGCTGAATGCGCGGTAAAAAAAAAAAAAAAAAAAAAAACAACCATTGATTATTGGAATGCGCGCAAAAACCATTGCTATTGGTCGGCACGGCTGCAACCAATAATTATTGAATGCACGCCAGCAACCATTGATTATGGGAATGCGCGGCTAAATTATTGATTATAGGGATGCACGCCAGCAACCATTGATTATTGGAATGCGCGGCAAAAACCATTGATTATTGGGAATGCGCGGCAAAACCATTGATTATTGGAATGCGCGGCAAAACCATTGATTATTGGTCTGCACGGCAGCAACCATTGATTTTGTCTGCACGGCAGCAATTAAAATGATATGAAATGCGCGCCAGCGGTTTGCTGAAATGCCGGCAAACCATTGATTATTGGAAGCGCGGCAACAACCATTTATTGGTCTGCACGGCTGCAACCA
The DNA here is from genome assembly GCF_011750605.1 of Drosophila busckii. Lineage (NCBI taxonomy): Eukaryota > Metazoa > Arthropoda > Insecta > Diptera > Drosophilidae > Drosophila > Drosophila busckii. Next base: position 10,730,555 of record NC_046606.1, read on the forward strand.
TTGATTATTGTTTGCACGCATCAACATTGAATTTTGGAAGTCGCGGCAAACCCATTGATATTGATGCGCGGCAAAACCATTGATTATTGGAATGCACGCCAGCAACCAATGATTATTGCAATGCGCGGCAAACCATTGATTATTGGACTGCACGGCAGCAACCAATGATTATTGGAAAGCCACCGCAGCAACCATTGATTATGGTTTGCCAGCAACCATTGATTATTGGAATGCACGGCAGCAACCATTGATTATTGGAATACACGGCAGCAACCATTGATTATTGGACTGCACGGCAGCAACCATTGATTATTGGAATGCGCGGCAGCAATTAACATTGATTATTGAAATGCGCGCCAGCGGTTGCTGAATGCGCGGCAAAACCATTGATTATTGGAATGCGGCGGCAAAAACCATTGATTTTTGGTCTGCACGGCAGCAACCATTGATTATTGGTTTGCACGGCGCAAACCATTGAATTTTGGAAAGCGCGCAGAAACATTGATTATTGGATGCGCGCAAAACATTGATTATTGAATCGCGCAACTATTGATTATGGAATGCGCGGCAAAACACAAATGATTTATGGACTGCACGGCAGCAACCAGTGATTATTGGAATTGCGCGGCAAAACCATTGATTGGAATGCGCGCAAAACCATTGATTATTGGAAGCGCGCAAAACAGATTATTGGAATGCACGGCAGAAACCATTGAATTATGGACTGCAAGCACAACCAATGATTATTCGGAATGCGCGGCAAGACCAATTGATTATTGGAATGCGCGGCAAAACATTGATTATGGAATGCGCGGAACAACCATTGATTATTGACTGCACGGCGCACACCAATGATTATTGAATGCGCGGCAAAACCATTGATTATTGGAATGCGGCGCAGCAACCAATGATTATTGGACTGCACGGCAGCACCCATTGATTATTGGAATGCGCAGCAACCTGAATTTTGAATGGGCAAAAACATTGATTATTGGAATCGCGCAAAAACATTGATTATTGGAATGCGCGGCAAACTATTGTATTGGAAATGCCGGCAGCAACCATGATTATTGACTGCACGCAGCATACCCATGATTATTGGGAATGCGCGGAACAACCATTGATTATTGGAATGCACTGCAGCAACTATTGATTATGGAATGCGCGGCAAAACATTGATTAATGGAATGCGCGGCAGCACCATTGATTATTGGACGCACGCAGCAACCATTGATTATTGAATGCGCGGCAAAACCATTGATTATGGAATGCCGCGCAAAACATTGATATTGAGATGCGCGCAAACATTTGATTATTGGAAATGCACTGGCAGCAACCTGATTTTGGAATGCACGCACAACATTGATTATGGAACCTGCACCGGCAGCCACCAATGATTATTGGAATGCACGCAGCAAACCATGATTCATGGTTTGCACGGCGCAACCATTATTTGAGGAAGGCGCGCAAAAGCATTGATTATTGGAATGCCGCGGCAAAACCATTGACTATTGGTCGCACGCAGCAACCATTGTTATTGGTCTGCCGGCAGCAATTAATGATATTGAAATGCGCGCCAGCGTTGCTGAATGCGCGGGCAAAAACCATGATTATTGAATGCGCGGCAACAACCATTGACTATTGACGGCACGGCTGCAACCATTGATTTTTGTTGCAACGGCAGCAACCATTGAATTTTGGAATGACGCGGCAAAACATTGATTATTGGAATGCGCGGCAAACATGATATTGGACATGCCGGCAAAACCCTGATATTGGAATGCACTGCACACAATTGATTATTGGACTGCACGGCAGCAACAATTGGATATTGGAATGCGCGGCAAAATCATTGATTATTGGAATGCGCGGCAAAAACCATTGATTTTGGACGCACGGCAAAAACCATTTGATATTTGACTGCACGGCAGCACCAATGATTATTGGACTCGCGGCAAGACCCATGATTAATTGAATGCGCGGCAAGACCATTGATTATTGGAATGCGCGGAAAAACAATTGATTATTGGAAGGCGCGGCAATCCATTGATTATTGGAATGCCGGAAAACCATTGATATGGAATCGCGGCAAAACCATGATATTGGAAGCTGCACGCAGCAACCAATATTGATTGAAATGCGCGGCAAAACCATTGAATTTTGGAATGCGGGCAAAACCAATGATTATTGGAATTCGCGGCAAAACCATTGATATTGAAATGCGCGCAAAACCATTGATTATTGGAATGCCGGGCAAAAACAATTGATATTGGCATGCGCGGCAAACCATTGATTATTGGAAGCGCGCAAAACCCATTGATTATTGAATGCGCGGCAAAACCATTGATTATTGGAAATCGCGGCAAAACCATTTTATTGGGAAGCGCGGCAAAACCATTGATTATTGAATGCGCGGAAAAACAATTGATTATTGGAATCGCGCAAAACATTGAATATTGGAATGCGCGGGAAAAACAATGATTATTGGAATGCGCGGCAATACCATGTTATTGGACTGCGCCAAACATTGATATTGAATGCGCGGCAAGACCATGATTATTGAATGCGTGGGAAACAATTGATTATTGGAATGCGCGGCAAATCCATTGATTAGAATGCGCGCAAAACCATTGATTATTGGACTGCACGGCAGCACCAATGATTATTGAATGCGCGCAAAACCATTGTTGCATGCCCGGCAAAACCATTGATTATTGAATGCGCGGCAAAACCATTGATTAATGGATGCGCGCAAACCCATTGATTATTGTATCGCAAGCAAAACATTGAATATTGGAATGCGCGGAAAAACAATTGATTATTGGAAGCGCGCAAAACCATTGATTATTGAATGCCGCGGGAAAAACCATGATTATTACTGTACGGCAGCAACAAATGATTTATGGACTGCACGGCAGCAACCAGTGATTATTGGAATGGCAAAACCATTGATTATATGACTGCACGGCAGCAACCAATGATAATACGCGGCAAAACCATTGATTATTGAAAAGCGCGGCAAAACCATGATTTTGGAAATTCGCGGCAAAACCATTGATTATGGAATGCGCGGCAAAACCATTGATTATTGGAATGCGCGGAAAAACAATTGATTATTGGAATGCGCGGCAAAACCATTGGATATTGGAAAGCGCGGCAAGACCATTGATTATTGGAATGCGTGGGCGGCAAACCATTGGATTATTGGAATTCGCGGCAAAACCATTGATTATTGGAATGCGCGGCAAACCATTGATTTATTGGAATGCGCGGCAAAACAATTGATTATTGGAATGCGCGCAAAAACACGATTGATTATTGGAATGCGCGGCAAGACCATTGATTATTGGGAGAGTGCGCGGCAAAAAACCATTGATTATTGGGAGGCGCGGCAAAACCATATTATTGGAAGTGCGCGCAAAACATTGATTATTGGAATGCCGAAAAACAATTGATTATTGGGAATCGCGGAAAAACCATTGTTATGGAATGCGCGCAAAACCATTTGATTATTGGAATCGCGGCAAATCCATTGATTATTGGAATGCGCGGCCAAAACATTGATTATTGGAATGCGCGAAAAACAATTGATAATTGGAATGCGCGCAAAACCCATTGATTATTGGAATGCGCGGGAAAAAACAATTGATTATTGGAATGCGCGGCAAAACCATTGATTATTGGAATGCGCGGCAAAACCAATTGATTATTGGAATGCGCGGAAAAACAATTGATTATTGGAATGCGCGGCAAAACATTGATGATTGAATGCGCGCAAAAACCATTAGATTATTGGAATTCACGCGGCAAATCCATTGATTATTGGAATGCGCGGCAAAACATTGATTATTGGAATTCGCGGCAAATCCATTGATTATAGGCATAGCGCGCACAAAAAAAAAAAAAAAAAAAAAATAAAATAAAAAAAAAAACCATTGATTATTGGAATGCGCGGGAAAAACAATTGAATTATTGAATGGCGGTATCAACCATTGATTAATTGGAATGCGCGCAAGACCATTGAATGAATGCGCGGCAAAACCATTGATTATGGAAGCGCGGCAAAAACCATTGATTATGGAATGCTGCGCAAACCATTGATTATTGAATCGCGCAAATCCTTGATATTGGAATGCGCGCAAAACATTGATTATTGGATGCGCGGAAAAACAATTGATTATTGGAAGAAGCCGGGGAAAAACCATTGATTATTGGAAGCGGGCAAAACCATTGATTATGGAAATGCCGGGAAAACCAATTGATTTTGAAATTTTCCGGCCCGCCCAAATCCCCATTAATATATTGGATGCCGCGCTAAACATTGATTATTGGAATCGCGGAAAAACAATTGATTATGGGAATGCCGGCAAAACCATTGATTATTGGAATGCCGCAAAAACCATTGATTATTGGAATCGCGCAAAACCATGATTTTGGACCTGCACGGCAAACCATGATTATTGAAGCGCGCAACCATTGAATTATTGGTTTCCACGGCAGCAACCATTGATATTGAATGCAACGGCGCAACTGCTTCAAATTATGAAGTTGTAAGATTTTGATAATTTCTTGGCAAAACGTGATGTAACCCTTAAATTTTTGCCAAAATGATGCAAAGTCTTCATTCATATCAGTTTCAACTTTGACAAGTATATCTCACCAAATAAAATCGCACTGAAGAAACTTTAGGCTTAAATAACTCATGAGATCGTTAATAAACATATTTTGTTGAGCAAGATCAATTTAAAAAATGTTTACACCCAGTTAAGGCAACAGAATCCAACGCTGCAGAGCTACTTTTGGTTTTTTTTCAAGCTTAGGAAAGCTATAACTCAACTAAAAAAATCCGAATATACTTAAACTTATACCATTTTATGTTGGTATTGAAAGCACAATTGAAATGAGTATAAACTTGTTTTATATGAAAAATTATTTGACGAAGTTATGAACAAAATAGTAAACAAACAATACAATTTTCTGTCCAATATTCAACTTTAATAAGCTGTAATTAGACTTGTGAGATGCATCTGCATAAAACTTCATTTGGAATTTGGAATTCTTAAAATGACTATAACTATCAATAAACTTTGGTTGTTGATGTACAACGCAATCTTTTGTCGTGATGTAACAATCTTTGATTAATGATGTATCTCTGTTTGTAACAAAATCAAGTTGGCTGCATTGGTTTCTTAGCTATAACTTCAGTAAAAATGATCAGACTATTGAATGTGAAACTGCATTATGTTCGTATTGATGCCAAAAATATTAATAATCTTCATCTCAGGAGTTTGACAAGGCTTCACTTAAAAGCCTGACTGCATTTTGCTGAGTACGAGCTTATCAAAATTAAATATTTCGCATAAAGTGTCTTGTTTGTTTACATATTTTGTTCATAGCGTTTGTCCAAATTAAATTTTGAAGCATATATGTTTGTACTCATTTGAATTGAGGTTTTCAACACCAAGAAAACAGTTAAGTCTGATTTTTTTCAGCCGAGTTATAGCTTAACAGCCACAGCTGTTGTCCAATTTAAGCAAAGGATACGTCCATACGTCCAATTGTGGGCACGAGTTGCTACGCTAAAAGGCTAAAACACTTCACTTCAATGTAAACAGTCGATGTAAATAAATTTATTCTGAGCTATTTGTTTTTATTTGCTTGTAATGTTGCTCATGACACAACTGTTTAAAAATATCTTCAATTATTGCTTTAATATTATGAAATGTGTATTATTCTTAGCTTGAATCTATAAAAAATCTCAGCTTGAGGACTTTGTAGAAAGCCGCTGTGTGATATCATAAAATGAAATGTATGTGCATACAAATGTTTGAGAAGTGACAAAGTTTACGCCCTTCACATCGAGTTGCTGATAAAAATAAAAAGATGAACATGAGCAGAGCAGAGCAGTAAAATTATTTGACATATATTTATGGTTATGGTTACAAGTGAGAGGCCAATGCAGCACTGTCGCTGCCGCTGCCGCTGCCGCGTCGAAAAGCGAATAAAAACAAGACATGAGAGCGCGATAAATGGACGCTGTCCGCATAAATCCCAACACTAGGAGCGAAAGGCAACACAGCATATCAAATGCACAATGTATATTTTTTGTATTAAAAGCGGGCGTGAGATGAAGGACACGACACGGTCGTAAAAGCAACGGATGGCACTGAGACTGATATGCAGATCATTGGAAATTGCGCTACAAATTATGACTTTTCGAACATGTGCGCGAGCCTAAATAGATTGGCCAAATTTTTATGATCGCTCTGGCAGGCCATAAAAAAGTTGGCAGCCGCCTACGTACGGAAATGAAATATGTACTTAGTTGGTAAATTGAATAAACTGGCATATGGCAGCATTCTATGTCGTCCTTAGTTTAATAACTTGATATCCTTTTATCGTTTATGCTCATTAACTCAGCTTACGCGCACAAATTGAATAAATTTATTAACGGAACGCAACGCAACGCGTCGCTGTTAGTTTGTCTAACTTGTTTACAAGCAGAGTTCGCAATTGCTTTTTCGCTGGGTCAACAACTTTTGGGGCAGCTACGAGTATTTTCGTCACCCAAGTTGAAGCTTTTCAATTAGACACACGACTGCACAATTAAATTTCGCACAGCGCATGCTTTTTGTCGTACGCTTTGGCTTTCAGTTTGATGGCCACCTATGCAGCAGCAGCAGCAGCACTCGAGTTGGCCAAGTTGCAGGCATTTATCTTGCTTGCCTGTCCGCGTGCGTGGCTTGGACCAAACCAACCAATGACACTCCATGCGGTTATTTGTTTTCGTCGCGCTGGCAATAAAGAAAAACCTGACAACGAAGTGAGTCTGGGGGCAGTCTATGACCAACTTGTCGTAATTCACTTGCCAGCCAAGCATGCGGCTCATCGATAAATTTTCCAGCAGCTAAGCACTTGTTGCATATGAAGTTGACTCCAAGTTGATTGGACTCAAGTTTGTGACAACACCTAATCGAAACATGGCAAACATTTGACATTTTTGGAATTTATTGCGCTTTGTTAAAGTGCTGAAGTTTTTTATGACTAAGCAAATGTGTTAGGAAAATAATCATAAGTGAAGATTAGCTATAATTTTTGATTTAGTAAAAGAATTCAAGAGAGCAGGCCAGCTTATTGTTATTCTTTAGTTGCTGCTTAGTTTTAAATTTGTTTTGTCGTTTGCCAGATTAATGCAAAAATTCAAATCTTTTTGCTCTAAAGCATTAAAGTATAAAAGTTGGCATGTATTAATTTAAATTATTAAGAAATATAAGAAATAAATTTCGGTCCAATTAGTTAAGATATCACAATTAGTACCGCAATTAATAATTAAGTCAATCAATATCCAAATTTTCTGTGAAGCTGTCGCTGCAGTTATTTTACTATTTGAAACTATTTTGTTAAGCTAAGCATGTCGTGTGGCAATGACAGCTTATGGAAAAAGGTTTTTCATTTCCCAGCAATCTAACCACCAAAGCCAATTAAAATGTGCAGAAATTCCTGTTAAGCTGTTTCATGCACAGCCAAAACCAAATTTGATTGAATAGCTAACAGTGAAGGAGGAAACTTAACTTAAGCCCATCAAAAACACTCGAGCTGTGTATTTGCAGCTTAAGCAAAAGCACTGAAGTGCACTTCGATTTTTGCCTTTGCCCCATATATAAACTAAGGTTTGACATAGATGGAGAATTCAAGTGTCTAGTGGCTCAAGCACACACACACACACACAGCAATTTTGCTAATGAAACTGAAGGCTAGAAGCCAAACTGCTGAGAAGCGTCGCGAATTCATTTCGTTGCCAATTGACAGGCATTGTGAGTTTTCATTGCCATAATAAGTGTTCGGTTAGAAATTTAAGTTTAATATTTCAATTGCCAAATCATCAAATTACACAAAAGGTAAGCAGCTAAATTTTAATTTCAGTCCACAATCATATTTCCTTTTTTCCTTTTGCTCTTTTGCTGGGCACTTTCGGTTGCAATTTCAATTAAAATCGATAGGGCTCATTACCCGAAAAGGTTGTCTGGGTCAAATTAGCTGCCCATGCTATGAAATTGTAAATTAAATACAAGTTACAAGAGCTAAAGGCTGCTGAAGTTTGAGCTGTGCTTTCTGTTTTATTTGAATTTTAAACTTTGCCGTCGCTCATTTGCGCTGTTTAAGCAAAGCCAGAAAAAAATACAAATATAAAATTTTATAAATTTGGTAAAAGTTTTGGCTTGATTACCTTTTATCGAACTTTTCTGCTTCAAAGCAAACTAAATATTAAAGCCACTTATACATTTTTTGGTTCATTTATTCTTATCTATGTTGATCAACATGAAAATCTGTGTATTGCGCAAATACAACTCGAAAGCAAAATAACAATTTCATTTATTTAATTACTGTTTTTTCTTTTTGTCAACAAACAATTGACAAAAACGAGTTTGCCCAAGTTTTTATTGAAATTAATGCACAAAGCAAAAGTATACAATGTGATGTGGGCCTGATGTGTTTATTTTGTCTGTGTGTGCGTGTGTGTGTGGGGATTGCTGATAACAATGTCGATTTAATTACATTTTATTGACATTGTCGTTTGCCGTTTGCTACCAAAAACGCGGCCGTCATTTTCACGAGCTTTTATCAAATATTAGGCGCACTTTAGGCCCCAGATATACACACAGTGAACTGAATTGTTGATATCAGCTCATGTGTTATTGTCTTAGTTGTTGTTGTTGTTGTTGCTCTAACTTAATTACGCAGGCACACAACGAAGCGTAGTTCAATTGAAAGGGTAGCTTAATAGGTTTGACATTTAATCGAGGCACATTTGAAGTTCAAAGTTACTTAAAATGTAAACAGCTAAAAGTTTATGGGCTATAACATAAAATTACAGCTAAATTCAAATTGAGCAAACAGAAATTCTGCGAAAAGCTGCTAAGTAAATGGAATTTAATAAACTTTAAATACGCCTTAGCTGAGCATAAAATTATTAAATATATATTTATTTTTTGCATGCAGAGCATACAAAGTTTAGTTAGTGGCCCTGCTCTTTGTGGTTGCTACTGGTAATCAGCACGTCATTACTCACACATACAAGGGAACTGCACTCACTAGCAAGTGGGGCGTTGAATACATAGCCGCCCACAAATACAAACACATTATGTAATTACATTTAATTATTCGCATTGAGCTTGCGGCTTCAGCGCTTTGGCTGCGTGCCCTCAGGCACTTTCTCTATTTTCTCTATTTCATTATTGTTTGTCTCATTTGCTCGACGTGTTTATTAATTTAACTTGTCTTTTATGTCTGACGCTTCATTGTGGCTTTAGAGTGTAAAATTCTCTCACACACTGAAAACTTTTTACGCCCCAAAAAGTATGCAGCACTTTTATCAGACAGCCAATGCAGTAAGTGTCTCTCACTTTGGAAACTTGGCACATATATTTGAGTCGTGCACTAGCAAAAGGCTTTGAATTTGAAAATTTGTGGTCTCTGGGCGCACAACAATTGTGGTATTGTCCTTGAAGACGCCGTTATTCAATGCACTGAATGGCTGTTTAAAGTGTTCGTAGTGTTTCGTTTTTTTTATAGTAATCGATAAGCTATTTGATATTTCTATTATTTCATTTCACGCTTTGTTTGCTGTCATTAATGTTTTACAAATTACATTAAAAGTTTGTAAGAATAAAGCAGTATCAAAGCACTTTAAGTAAATACATTGAACAAGCGAGTTCCAGGAATGCTGAAACTAACTTGCAAGAATTTTTATTTTAAGCTAAGTTTGTTTTTATTGGATCTTCTCTTTATGAGTCTAACAATAAGGTTGCAAAAAATATCAAACAAAACTTATACAAGCGAAATTATTTTTTTAATGTAATAACAATTTATTCCAGGTATTTAGTGCTCAAAATATGTTTTTAGCTGTTTAAATTAACTAATTGCAGCCGACGCTGATTTGATATGCGATTATTATTTTTATATTTAGTTCTATAATTAAATTGAAATTGGATAGCAACGAAATAGTATTTTCAATATTAAAATATATTAAATTACAACAAATTCTGTTTACTCATTTATAAATTTTGCTAACTATGCAATTGAATTGCAATTTTTCTATAATTGTATTTAAAGCTAACAATGCCAGCTGAAAGCAAATAACAAATTTTGTTTACTGTGCAATTAACTGCGCATTAACAACAACTGAATGGATTTTTCGCATTTATATAGAGCGAAGAGTCTCGCAACTTGGGTATTGGATTACGAAAAGCAAATAAAATTGCTTGAAGTGCATAAGTGCGAAAGACGCGCCACTCCCGCAGCTCAAAACTCATAAGCCATATAAAATTTCCGGCAGTATCGTTTTACCGCTTCGCATAAATTTGGCACTTTTTTTATGTTCTTCGACAGTTTGTTTAACATTGTTGTTGCAAATTAAAGCTAATATATTAAATTATTACCTACCCATTTAAATGTGTTTAGCTGCATTTTGTGTTGTTGTTAATTAAAGAGCACATCTCTGTTGTTCAGTGGCACATTAAATTAAAAACTGGCATAATATTTAATTAAATTCATGTGCGTCTTTTGTTTGTTATTCTTTGTCACTTTGGCGCGGCGGAAAATTTCACAAAACAACAAATGGCCTCAGTAATTTTTCCGCAAATTCTACGTCATTTGCGCTTTTTTGATTTATTTATTGTGATAAGACGCACACACACACACACGCGCACACATTTTATATGAATTCTTGCACAGTTTGTTAGACGCCAAAAACTTGCCCAAAAACACGCGTAAAAGTTTTAATTGTGGCCGTAGCTCTGGCGCTGCAGACAACCGAAGCGCTTTGTTGACAGGCAACGACTAAATTGCAAGAAGCCGCTAAAGACACCGCTTGGCTCCAACATCAGCGCCTCACGTTGTGTGCGTGTGCGTGTGTGTGTGTGTGTGTTGATGATAATGATGCTGGCTGCCAGGCCCACTACGAACAGCTGTTCGCTATACATGAGCGCCTAACAGAGTTGTCGGAGCGCGCTCTCTCGCTCTCGCTCTGTTAAACTTCGGAGTTCATTTCCAGTGCTGTTAACTTAACAGCTGCTGTTAGTTCTCAGTGTGCTGGCATTTTAGTTGCTGTTGTTACGCTGCTTTTTAATGAAAATGTTATTTATTTATTATAATTATGCATTATAATTATTTTGTGCGCCTCTGATGTTCACCGCTTTTGTGCTTTTATGTCTGTTTATAAACAAATTGTGCGCGCTTGTTTGTTTGTTTGTTTATGTGCCACGCAATCAAAACTAATTATTGTGCATAGATCAGCATTCGATTTATGAAAGTGTCAATTGATTTTTGTTTTTACTTCTGTGACGTCAAATCAGACGCATAAATAATTCGCAAAAAGTCCATTTGGCAAAACATTTAAATCTGCTATGCATATTTAATCTATTTAAGATACAATCACAAGACAACTTGTGCACATATTTCTCATTGATCGCACTCACTGCATCAATGCAGTTAATTTTTAAAGCCACTTTGGCGTTTCCTGCTCATATATATTTTATTTAAGCGCAGTTTACTTTGCTTGCGACTGCAACAGCAGAGAAAATACGAAAACTGCATTAAAACTGCAGGCAGCAAGGACTTAACTTGTACATCCTATTAAGATACTTGCAACCGGCTATTGCATTAAGTAAATACTCTACTATGCAGTCAGCGCTTTAAAGAAGTTAAACTGCATTGCAAGTTTCAAAAATTTAACTGCTGTGCGCTATAAATGAAAATTGTATTTGTTATAGAGTAAGGCACGCGTCGCTTACTCAAGTTTGTTTACAATATTTTTACAGCATAATAAACTGTCAATTTTAAATGGTGGGCGTGCTGTTTGGGTGCGACTTTAGCCTGTCACGGACACGTTCGTGTTGGGCGATCATATAAGCGAGTGTAACCAGGACAAACCAGCAAGGCAGCCTACTAACTGCTGCGCCTGGCACTTGACGACGAGGCGTTGTCTGGGGTGGACACTTAATAAAAAGCAAATTAGCTGAAGCACATTAAGCTGAATGCAGATTTAAAGCTGCGGCGGCGGCAGTGCGAGCGGCGGCATTGTGCAACCGCAAACGCATGTCTGACCATTTGCTTTCTTTTATGTTGCACGACGTAAATTAAAATTTTTCATAGCAGTCTTGTGGCCCACACACTTAACGTCTATTTTTATGATAAGACATTAAGTTTTAAAGCCGAAAATATCGTAGATTGCTCATGCGAGCATAACGTGTCCGCCCTGTCTTCATTGAAGGCGTAGCTTAAGCATAAAATCTATTTAAGCATTGGTCAGCAAGTAAGAATAGCAAAGAAAAGCAAAGCATTGCATGTTTGGCAGCTTAAGTAATTGCTATGATTCGCTTTTTATAATAAAGATTTATGGCAAATGAAATCAATGTTGGTGTAAATCGAATTTGGATGTAATTTGATTTGATTTTAATCGCAGCGCACAAATCAAAGCAATTATTTGTTTACATTTATATTGTAATTCAATTTAAAAAACATTTCAATGAAAAGTGCGTCAAATTTAACAAACAAAATATTAAAAACAAAGTTATGAGTAATTTTCATTCGTAATTCTTTTATGTAGCACTGCATATTTATTGAAATCGGAAACAGCAGCAGCTGCGCAATTGCCATAGCCTATAATATAAGCTAAGTTAAATATTCATTTTGAGAATAGATGAGAAGTAGTCAATACGTAACATTAAAAATAAAGTAACAATTTTGTTGCTCATACTTTTAAATGCTTTTTCAACTTTTTATTTAAATTCGCTATAAAATATAAATAACTCTAATTAAATTAGTTGCATTCCACTCAAATTATTAAACTACAAATCATTATTAAACTATGTTCGCCACAGCAATTAAACTTGTTTTAATTTGCACATTATTTTGCTTTCAGCATTAAATTAGCAGTGCCCACTCCAAGGCTTAAACATGCTTAAGTGTTCCCGCTCTCTCTCTCTCTCTTTCTCTCTCGCTCCAGCAATATGCAAATATGAAATCGTTGAAAAGTGTGCGCAATTTTGTTGCATGCATGCTGAATGCAAATTATAAGCGGCATATGCCAAGGCAAGCACTTAAATTAACATTTGGCCAGGCCTCAACCCGCTGGAATGCCCTTGGGGCGGGCGTCCCTAGGCGTTGAAATGAGTTTTAAATGACTTCCGTAGCAAAGTTTATATATTTTTTTTCACTGTGTATGAGCTTTGATTCGCTATTAATCAGCATTCGATGCTGCTGCTGCCCTTCGCTTCTGACCGGGTAGCTGGACTGTGGGCGTGGCATTTTACATTAACTATGCAAATTATGCGGCCTCATTAAATGTGTTTTAATTATTTTGTGCAAAATAAAAGGCAACAACATGGGCTAATTAACATATAATTGCCGAGCGTAAACAATTAAGCAGGTTAAGTAAATGTTTAATGCGATGTAATTGTTAACATGGCCCATGGCAGCAAAACTGTGTGGAAAAATGTGCTGAAGCTTTGAATTTGTTGTTGAGTTGAGTTGAGTTTTCTTTGCTGATTTTCCAGACAATCAATTTGGCATTTGCATAGCTTTTGTTTGGCCAGGAAATTCCACTCGCTTGCAGCTCGAGTCTAGTTGTTTGCTTTATGAGTAAATCTCTGCAAGAAATCACGTAATATATTTGCATATTTATGGCAGTGTGGAGGCCACTCGACTGAGCTGAGCGCAAGGGCTGCCCCCGGGGCCAGAGGCTGCTACCAAGTGGCAAATGATGCTCACACGTGTCTGGGACTTGGGATCTGTGCAGCTTCTGAAGCGTGTTTGACTGCCAAATGCCTGAGAATGTTCGCCAAAGGGGCAACTGAATGGGCAGCTGAGTGTTGGCGGGGGTTGCGCTCTTTGTAGTAAGTTGCAATTATGGCGAGCAATTCAAAGCATTTGGCAGCAGCAAATTGAAACATTTAAATGTTGAATTTTATGGCGCCAAAAACCTCAATTGACACACATTTAAAAACGCGCAACGCTCAGCGCGCCAATGTACAATTAACCCAATTGCAATGGCAAAGTGTTGTCAACATGCCGCAAGTAAAGCGAGCGCGCCACACATTGTGCGTATACGTAATGCAATATAAGTGCCAGCTTATGTGTGTGTGAGTGTGGTGTCTATGTAATTGTGTGTGTGTGCAACATTTCCTGCTTTTGTTAAACAATTTCCGCTCGCCTGCATCTGCTGCTGCTGCTGCTGCTGTCAAACAAACGGAGCATAAAGTGAGCAGGTCGTAGCTAAGTTTATTGCCACTGCGACCCGACCCATGTCTAGCTCTCAGTCAGTGGCTGTATGCTAAGCCATCTACTGCTTCTGCTGCTACTGCGAATCATTTGCATAGCTGCACACCCACGCACGCACATGTGAGCACGTTGAACTGACGCAAGTCAAAGTTGCGCGCATGCAGCATTGACAGCAGCTCTAATGGCAATGCTGACGCCGTTTCGCTGAAGGCTTTGCATCTTGTTGACATTCGTCGTCGTCGCTCACTCGCTCACTCGCTGACTGCTGATGGGCAGCTTGCCTGATAGCCAAAGATTGATATAGCACCTGCCATGTTACTCAGGTCAACTCGGCGTATACGCTATGCGTACTTTCCATACTTTCTGGCATTTTCAACAAAAATATTTTTTGTTCTGCCATTGCACGTGTCAGGGTCAGGCACGCTTCGGCTCTTGGTTCTATCAACAGCCCAGCGGCTTTGCCACTCATGCGTCAAATGCTTGCCACACTTGTTAGCTCAATAGTCGCTCCATTAAAGTGGCACATGTTGCACCTAAATGCCCATTAAGAGTCTACGACTTAATGGACTCGCTTACAAATTGCAACAGGTCGCCATCGAGGGTGCGATTTTAAAGGTTTATGTGCCATTTGTCTTGCTATTGACGCACATTAATTCAATTTTAACTAAGCGACTGGTCAGTTCAAAATCTGAATGCAAAGTTTGCTGCATTTTAATAGCTAAAATTAATTAAAGATTTATATTGCTTTGTGCTATTGTAGAAAATTTTGAATTAAATGATTGCATTAAATTCTTAACAGAATGCTAAAGCTAATTAAAATGCGAGTCAAGATAAATAGTAATCGCGATATATATAATAATTGAACTTCGATATAACCTTCAAGCAATAATGGAAATAATACAATTCGTTTTTTACTATTAACTCCAACGCAAAGACAAGTTTTTAGCTTCAAATTATTAATCTTATAAATGATTTTTAATTGTTAAAATTTAATTTAGGAGATACGTACAAGTTCACAACAATTTATTTAATTTTGCTTTGTCTATTATCTAAGCAATAAGAATTACTCTTCAATTTATATAAATTACATGTCAGCAAGTAAAGAAAGCGGATATTGTGCGTATACGTAATCCGCGTGTGTGCTTAAGCTTACATACATTATATTAAGCAACTTCAATTTACAATGTACTGAAGCAAAGAATTTGTATGAAAGCTTTAGCTACAGCTATTTATCAATGATTTAATTAATGATGTGAGCAGTGTCGCCAACAAATATTTTATATGCCAGTGACGATTCTGCATTGAGCACTCTATGAAGCTTTAGTTTTATTTATGTAGCCATAAAGAGTGGAGCAGCGCCAGCTATACCACGGCATAATTGTTGAGAGCGGCGTTTTGTTTTTTTTTTTTTTTGAGGGCACTTGTTTTGTTTCTTTTTATTTTTTTTTTTTTATTCTTCTTCTTTTCTGAAACTAATTCAGATATTAAACACTGTGTTCGCTCAAGGGCTGGGGCTGTCATTCGCTCACTGTTCATAAAATCTGTTTGTCTGGGCATTATATCATGTGCTTGTGTAACGTAATTTACTAATTTGTGTGTATGTGTGTGTGTGTTTGAAAAAGAAGCTTTGTCAGCCTTATAATGGACAGCCTAATTTTAATCGCTCAACGCTCGACCATCATTTAATTTATATGCTTGGCCAACTTCTTTTGACCAGCAACGCGGCGTAAAATTAAAAAAAAGCAAACGAATTGAAAATGAAAATGGTTTGTTGAAATCAGCGAGCATAAAACCCCAACCCCAACCCCCCTCATATGGCCGCGAATTTGTGCGCTCCAAAACCCCAAAGTTCGTTATTTGTTCTATTGAAAGCGAGACCAGTGTGGAGCACATTTTGAAGCGCCTGCCACACGGATTCCTTGTTGCTGTGGCAGCGTGCACACAAAAAAAAAGCGACGCTGAAAAAAAAAAAAGAATAAAATATGTACATTCAAAGTAATTGATGTGAAGAGCTCAAAGCATGCCCCGCCGCTTGGGGTTTTCATTTTATTTGGCTGCAGCATCAAATAACATTCATCTAGTTGATATATGAACGCTGCTGCCCCCCCCAAAAAAAAAAGGGCAAACAATTGAGCCAAAAGTGTGATTAGTATGTGCCTAAATATAATCCCTAAATCAGCGCTCAAAAGAGGACACTCATAGCAGGATATAAAATATTGCAAGCATGCCAACTAACGATTTAAATTTCAATTGCGTAAACTTATTTGACTTGGCGCTTGAGCTTTGAGTATAACTAAAATTTAATGACTATATTTGCTTTATTGTAAAGTTTATGTTGCTTTTTATTAGTTTGGACGCTCGTGTCAAACACTTGATGTGGGCAGCTGCTTAGTGTTCTTGCGTGCCTCCATTTTAATGTTCAAGTGTAAATAAAGTCATAGCCCAGAGTGCCACGGAGAAATGAACAAAACAAAAATTGCAACTCGGCCTATTAAACTGAGCTATATGCTCTCTCTCTCTCTCTCTCTCTCTTTCTCTCTCAACACCTGCAAAGCAAATCGCAGCGCATTTTTATGACTCCACTCAAGTGCAAATAATGCGAGACGAGAGCTGATTGCAGCAGCTCCATGAAAAGCAATTGGAGGGAGCAAATAAAAAATGTCTGTACTATTTTATTGCATTTATTGGCCACTTGGACGTCGTCGAACTTAATAAAAAGTGCAACACGCACTCTAGACGGACTTTCAATATTATCAATATAGCAATGGAAATCAATAAAATTGCAAGCAAATAGCAGTGTAAATAATAAAAATTAAATGCATATCATTTGCACATTTGTACATAATTAATTTATGGACTAACAATTAAAAACAAAGCTTTGCACTTTAATTTGTTTATCAACATTTTTTTTGAGCTTGCTGTTAATTTGTAAAGCTGACAAGCTTCTCATTTTTTGAATGTCAGCTAAGCAAACTAATTAATCAAGCTAGCTCATAATGAAGTAATAATCGCAGCTCTCTAATGGGAGTGGCATATGCCGCATTTTGTAGCCAGCAGCGACTTACTGCGGCGCTTGATGTTAGACGCGCCGCTGGGCTACACATGTAGCCGTTACGAATTAATGCTAATCCAAGAATCTCATTGTTCTGACCCACAGGCGTTAACATTAGCACGAATTTCTCTGCCACTTTCTCTTTCTGTGCTGTGCACCTGTTTAGCTGCCAAGGCCGCCGTCATGTGCTTTCCAGCCAAGTGTATATGATAAACGAGCGTGTTTTCAGCTGTCTTGCCAACACGCTTTTAGCAGCAATTTAATTTGGCTAATTTGAAGCGTAGGCTTGCATCGTAACCCGCTCTCGCAGAGCTGAGCTTTAGGCGTAGGCCTGTAGTCCTTTAGTCCTTTGTTTTGTCAAACGAGCCAGAAATTAATCGCCGCCATTAGCTTTGATTTATGTTTGCCCGTTTGTATCCAGCAGCTGGCAGCTCGAGTGTGAGAGACAACCCTAGCCTGGCAACCCTAGCATATTATTTATAGTTTTGGCTGGCATTCAGCAAAAAGTTCAGAGCACGAAAGTTTTACTATTTATTTTATTCGTCAAACTTTTTATGCTAATATTATACATGTTATAATTTAAGCAAATAATATTGTAAGCTCTCGCCTGCTTTATATTAATACATTTTTGTTGCCAGCCAAATATTTATACTTTCAATATTTTCACTGCTCTGCGACTGGCAGTCAATAAAACGAAATGCCAACAGCTATTTTGATTAAAAAGGTTGCCGTCCTGCAAAATCTGTCGCACATAAAACATGCGCGTAAAATGATTTTCCACACACTTTGACAGTCTGCAAGAAAATAAAAAGGGGTAGCATAAAGTTACGCTGCAGTTTGTAGATAAAGCAGATAAAACAGGCGTCGTTATAAATTCCTAATTAGCAGCTCAAATTTGAGCTAGTTTATCGACTCTAGACATAAACTATAAAGGCATAACCAGACATTTCGATTAAATAAGGATTAATTTACTAATTTTCATTCAAAATATTTGAGCACATTTAAAAATAATAGCCTTTCTAATATATATAATATAATCTTAGATTTTAATTAAGTTCATTGAGATAATTCTTATTTATTTATTTAATGTCAACTATGAACAGTCGACGATAAAGGAAATCAATTTAAAAATTATTTAAAATTATGTTTTTGTTTTTAGATTTGATAAATTGATTTGGAGTGTTAAACAGACCCAACATTCGTTGCAAGGATTGAGGAAAACCCAATCAGGTCTGGGTAAGTGTAAATTATTAAAAGTTAAAATAAATCTTTTTAGTTAGTGTAAATTATTATTAGTAAAAAAAGTAAAAATAAATCTATTAGTAATACAATCAGAGGCCTGAAGAAAAAGCAAATTAGTTTTCATTGGTAAATTAAGCAATATTCTAAGAAATATTGTTCGGATTAATTGAAATCATTTTTAATTCAAAATATTTCGCTTCAACATAATAATAATAATTACAACTATTAGACAATAACATCTAAATTGATTAGCTAACAAGTTGAGATTGAAATTGAAAATCAGCTAATAAATTTGCCTGCCATTTGTTTCTTTTAAAGTGTAACTAAAGTTGAGTATGCCCCATGTTAGCTGCAGCTTGTTATTTTTACTAGCATTGGTGTCAGCATTTGTAGCAAAAAGTTTGCACACAGCCTTGGCTAAGTATAGAAAAAATTAATTTATAAAAAATGTAATGCAATCAATAATATGTATTATAATTAGAATTTTTTCATTCTACTGATGCGCAATTTTTTTAGGGCATTTAGTCTACACTTTCAATAAATTAACTTGCGTTTGTTTTTATTTTTACAACGCGCGCTGCTCATGTTTATGTATTTAGTATATGCGAATATATATATTCTGCTATCTGAGCGTTGTATCGTCACAGCTTGGGACAATTACAGCAATTTATGCGAATTATTTGTGAGGCACATCGGCGGGCATTAAAATGGAAGGGCCGCCGCCCACTAGTAGAAGAGCGCAGCCGAAGCTCGCATTGCACGTTAATTTGATTTAGACGCATTGCTGAGTGAACCTTTTCTTCTCGGCCAAGCGACGCGGCTGTTGCTGCCGCTGCTGCTGCTCTGGCATTTGCTCATTAAATTTAATTTGGTGACGTCGATGGCGCGAGGGGCTCTGGGACTGCTAGATTGCCCGCCCGTGCGGTGGGTGTTGTATTTATAAACAAAAGTCAGCGCCACACAAGCGCCATAAATTGGTCGCTGATATTTCACACATGCTAGCCACATTAGGGTGCTTTATATGGCTAACACACACACAGACAGACACACATATATATAAGACAATATGTACAGCAAGTGGCGCTAATAAAATGCTTGATTTACCAACCCGCTCCTTTTAGCCTACACATATATATTTCAAGTCTTATCTTATCCTTAAATTTAGATAAGTTTTTACTTTCGAGAGTAACTCGCTGCGTTCTGCAGCAACATTTGTGATTGCTCATTTTTGTTATTGTTGTTAATCAGCTATTTTTTTGTTTGTGGATTTTTATGATATTTTATGGCCACTTTAATCGGTGGTTGGTGTGGGTGTGGGCACTACTTATTGCTCTGTTTTCCGTAATTCATTTAGCGTATGTGTGGCGCTCTTTTCAATTTCAGTTTATTTACCACAATACCTGTGTAAGTGATTGACTTGTTTGATTTTACAACAGCGCAAATCAAAATACAAACAACGCATGAGTGAAAAGTCTTTGGTTTATATTTAGAAAATGTATACGCAGCGTGGTACACAGAATAATTGAATTAATAGCTCAGGAAATTAATTCAATGATATCTGCACGACGTTTGCCATAATTAGATTTATTCATACGTTGATGATTGATATGTGCTTTATTATAGGCTTAGTCAGCTTACTCAGATCTTCATATTTTATGCTAATAGCTTTAATTGTTTGCCCATTGTACGCAATTTAAACATGAGTTAAAGTTAACAAAATAAATTTTAAATTTCCCAAACTCAGCTGTTATAAATTATAAATATTCCCACGTGTCTAAAAAGGTACAAAGCTGCGGCTTCTAACTTTATGCGGCTGACTTAAAACTCATCAAAGCACAAAGGCTAGTTTCAGTATAAATAATAAATAATATGTCATTAACAAAATAATAGAACTTAAACAAGTTGATTTAACAAAAGCACTAAATTCATTTTGAATAAAAACGTTCAATTTGAATTGAATAAAAGTAAATGTTGCTGTTGGAGCGAAGGTAAGTATGGCGGATGCTCATATTTTTTAAAATGTTTAAAAGCTTGTTTACTTTTAAATAAGATTTAATCAACTTATGCGCAAAAGGCAATTTGCGTTTGATTAAAAGAAATTTAAAGATTTTGTAGGCTCTCGTGGCCTTAAAAATGAGTTACTAAACTAAACTAAACTCTAAACATTTACTGAGAAAATAAAATAAATTTAACATATACAAAATGAATTTACGTATTTACAAGTTTTAAGCATGAGATACATATACGTTGTATGTAAGTTATTTATAAAAAGATTGCTTTTGTTTAAAAGTTAGCCAAACTGTTTGTTGTGCGGCTAGTGGGTGCACTAGTGGGTTAATGTCTGGGCAGGCATTGCTTGCTTTTGTACAGATAGCTGCTTGTTTATGTTCTTGTTTGCTTTTTTGGTCTAAATCTGAAAATATAACAATATTGATGATAGCATTTGTTTTTACTATTTAAAGCTCAGCACTGTTCTATGCCATTGAGCTGCAACTACTGAAGCAACTGTTATCTAAGCTCTGTCTGCCACTCTCATTGCGCACATAACTAAAATAACAAATTTAATTTATGCTTGAACGACTTTAAGGTTTCATTTGCAACATGCTTGCATAAATTTATCGAAACGCATAGCAAATAGATAGATATATATAAGCGTATCTATGAGTATTTATTTATTTTTATACGCAATGAACTTGTGCACAAGTTGAAGCCACACAAATGCACACACACACACACAGATACATGCCACATGCCACATTTAAGTTGCCATTATAGCCACTAGTGTGCTGCGTAGTCGGGCATGACGATGGTTTCGCTATTTCCGCATTTTTTTTTTATTATTATTATTTTCTTTTTTTTTAGGGCTATTATTGCTGTTACCGTGGGTATCCATGCCTCTAATGTTGATGCTACTGCTGTTGCTGTGGTTATCTAAATAAACGATTGTATTTCTTGCCTTTTTGCATTCAAATTTCGCTCTTAACTGAAATACACTGCAAATTAAAATAGTTGCGAACGCAGCGCAGTTAACTTTAAAACAAACTACAATAAATTAAAGCTAACATATAACAAAGCGCATTACTAAATTAGTAAATTAAATTAATATATAATGAAATGTGTTGTTATCTTAAAGTGTATTTAATATTCGAACAGTTTGCTTCAGCTCTTTTTTATACGGCAATGACTTCAAAAAGTGACAGCGTTCTTGGCTTCTCAGGCTGCCTCATTCTCGCAAGATGCTTTCCATTTGACAGTACCGTTATGGCCCTTTTATTATGATTTTGTTGATTTCGCTTTTCCGCACACACAAAAAAGAAAAGAAACCCAAAAAATAAAGGAAATCAATTTGCAAGCATATGATAGCTGCACACGCTCTTAGCAGCATTATAAATACTGAGAAAAATAAAATTAAGTAAAATAGAGCTTCAAAATATATGTGAGCATTAGTTAAATTATTTTTTTTTTTTTTTTGATACTAGTGGGTAGAGCATGTAATTCGACTTGTAGTTATGGCAATAGGTTAGTTTGGCTTTTGCATTTTAAGGCGCAGGCAGGCGAAAAAAGGAAACTTTAATTTGAATATTGATACGCAGCTTGGCGTTGGACTGTTTGTTTACCTAGTCAAGTGTGCGTGGCCAGCAAACACAGCCCCTGGGCTATTTGCACGTTGGGGTGTTGGCTTCACTTCAATCAATAAATCAACTTAGTTTAAATCAATTTGTTGGCACAAACTTGGCTTATGCTACCAGCAGCAGCAGACCCAACATGCTGCTTAATTTTCTATGCAGGCAGCAACACACACACACACACAGACACACAATAGGGCGAGAAATACGCAGTAGCGGCCTTCATAAACATTTGTGTTTAATGTTTACTTTAACATTAAGGAAAAGTCAGCAGTACAAATAAAATAAAATAAAGTTAAGCAATGATACAAGAGGGAGCAAAATTTTCTTTTTGAGTGGCATGAGAATTTTATTTTTGCTTTTGGCCTAAACCTCTGCTGGGGCCTTCCAAGCAAGGCGAGCATATTTAATGAACACTTGTGTGTACTTTAGACAATGAATGCGTGTGTATTTGCCTAAAAGCATCCATAAAATTAACATTTGTGTATTGCGGAAGTCACTTTGGCTTAAGCAAACTTGTTAAGCTTGTAGCGTACACAGAGCATTTCATAAATCGATTATGGAGTCGCTTTTTATGACAACAAACAAACAAGCGAAATACAAATACAATGGCCAATGGTCAACACGAACGAACGAACAAGCGTTGAGCTTAACGGCCGTTAAAATTGGCAGCACGACAATTGCAAGCACCTCGGCCTCAGCAGCAGCAGCAGCAGCAGCTTCATGCAAATAAAATGCAGCTAAAAGTTTATGCTTTTATTGTATATTTTACAATGGATCAACTGCGTTTATACCATAGCCCAACTCTCTACTTTTTTGCTGGCTCGTCCGGCCAGTGGCATGCATAACAGGATTTTGTCAAGCTTTTTGGCAACAGCAAAACAAATATGAAAACATATCAAGCCAAACAGTGCCAGCAGTCCTACGAGGACATGGCTTAAAAATTCAAGTTTAGTTAAAGCTAATGGCAATCAGTTGTCACGTTGTCACGCTGCCTTAAGAGCGGACACACCTCAAGTGCCAACTTGTGTTAATATTCCATAATATTATTGCTCAGCTTGACACCGAGACCATCGAACGAACATTCAACTCAGCGCATTTTGATTAGTTTTTATCATCGGATCACAATTTGTTGTCCTGCCGCCCCCAATGCGCTTAAGTCATCAACTTGTCAGTTTTTGTTGCGACTCCTCCGACATATTGGTCTCGGACTCAGCAGACAGCAGCAGTTGCTAAAACGAAAGAAAAAAAAAACATACGCCATGGCCACAGACATGCTAACTATGCTCATGAATCAAAACAAGAGACAAAAACAAGTAAGAAAGGAAAAAACTAAATCGAAATGGATTTAACGCCAGCTCAACGCAGACAGGGCGACATGAACCGAAAGATATAACTTTGAGCCGCAATAAAACTCAAACTTGTTGTAATTGCGCACTGTGCGCTTGAGTTTATCAAAATGCCATAACCTGGCTAGCCAAGGGCTTAGCGCTAGACACGAGCATCAATTGAAACGTATGCAATTGATATGTAACAACTTGCACTTGTTTGCAATTAACCTAAATGTGTGTTGGTGTTAGATAAGTGCGTTTCATGTATTTTATAAATAAATTTATTTGTTCGCAAAAATGTGCAAAGAGACCATTGTCACTTAAGCTGACTCTAGCGCGCAGCTTCAGACACCGTTACTTTGTCTCTCTCTCTCATCACGTTGACTCTAGCGCGCAGCTTAAGACACCGTTACTTTTTCTCTCTCTCATTACGTTCTCTTGCATTCGCTCATTCAGCATTGGAACGAGACCGCTGAAAGCTCTTCGCTATGACCAAATGCAAGGTGTAAGCAAACGATTTTAATCAGTAGCAAGTCTTTTCTGTTTCTACCGCCAATGAGACAAGTGCAGTTTAGTAATTCAAAGTGTCTAAATTATAAAGTGCGTTTACACATGTGACATGTGCTCATATATATATATATAAAAGAAAAAGATAAAATATATATATATATATAAAAACTGTACCAGAAATAATCCAAGAATTTAGCAACACGCTCGCTAGATTCCGCAGCGTTGTTTGATCGTTCTTGTGGTTTACTTCTTTTTTTGGAGTGGAATCGATTTAACCAGTGGGAAAAACAGCATTATAGTGTCGACGGCAAGTGCTTCGCGCGCTTGGCGCTATCTACATATATATATATATATATATATTTTTATATATATATCAACTTAGCCGTTGACCGCTGCCTAGCTGTATATTGCTACAATTCATCAAGCGTGCAGACTGTACCAGAAAAATTTGATGACGTGGAGAGGTTATTTGTCCCACTGTGCGATTTGTCTTCAACATCTGAGAGTGATTGGAAGCTTAGTTATCTGGACTTGCAGTGCTCTCTCTCTTTCTCTCTCACTATGACATGTGGATTTGCATTGGGCAATGCTATTTTCGGTTTTCGTTTTCTTTGATTTTGCCTAATCGTAAAGTGCATTGAACTTGGTCATGCACCTGCACATAAAACATATGGTTTTATAATTACTATTCTAAATAATAATCTTCTAGTTATAATTTTATTTTTGTGAAACTATGTAATCTAATTTACTTAACGTAACGTAACGCTTCACTACTACATCCAACACTTTAATTTAAAAAAAAAAAAAAAAAAAAAAAAAAAAAAAAAAAAAAATAATAATTTTTAAACATTTAAAACCAGTTAAAACATTTTAGACATTTAAGTCATTTAAAAATAGCAACAACAACGCATCAGTTCTTGGTACCAACGGACTCAGCGATGGAATTAAGTGTGAGTAATTAACACTAAATTATTCTCATATTATTATTTTTGCTGAATAATTCCAATTATTATTATTTTTCCTGAATTATTATAAAATTATTATTTTTTTTTGTCTGAATTATTATATTTATTTTTTTTTATTTATTTATCATAATTATTTATTTTTTTTTATTATTATCATTATTACCATACTATTATTATCCCTTAAAATTATTTTGTAATTTAATCTGATTCAAATTGAACCTGCAATGAAATTAAGTGAATCTATGGAATGCTAGAAAATTATCTGAAGTGTTACTTTAACGAAATGAAACTTATATTAATATGAAATACCTTTTTTTTGTTGCTTTTGTTAAGTAATATCAATTATTTTAAAAGAACCATGATGTTCTAATAAACTTGTAGATCGTCATGAGTACGTCATAATGAAAGAATATCAAGTGTAATTATTAAGGGGCAATTTCAACTTTTAGCTCAACAATTGCCAAAGGTAGGGAGGGTATAGAGAGCACATGAACAACAACAACATGTTCATATAAAATTATGGTTGATTATTTTGCATATCCGCATATCGGGAATAGTTTTGTTAGCAGAGCTAAAGCATTTTCTCTTTTTTTTTTTTTTGTATTACTTTAGAGTATCCATATCTCGTGCACTTACACTTTATTTATGTAGTGTCGTAAGGGTATTATTGGAAATAGGGATAGGAACACCCCGACCCCATCCGGCGAGCCATCCTCAGAGCGTAGCATAGTGCACACCCCCGATTCTCTATATCCAAAGGAAGTTGCAGTTAAAAGCGCAACAGTTCCGTTGCTGCTTACACACCTTAGGGTTACTGTCCGCTAACATAAAAGTCACCCAACATAGGGTTACATTACAATAAAATAAATGGCGCCCAACTCGTGTGGCCGACACAGGGTAGAATCATACCAAAACCATGGAAGTAAAACTAAATGGCTAGTATGTTTAAATTGCCCAGAAAGAAAAATAAACCGAAGGTCAAATTAATTTTAAATATTGTGAGTCTAAAGTAGAAAAGACTATAAGTGACATAATCGAATTAATTTTGTTTTAATTGTTTGCCTTCTGGACCTCACGATATCCAGCTCTGTTTAGCCATCCTTACACAAAATTTTGATTATCAGAACTGTCTTGAATTTCTCGCGATTTGGTGTGCGAGTATTTCAACTCCAGGAATCGAGAGGCAAATCAAGCTATGGTTTGATCTACCAGAGGAGAATATTCACTAACCTTTTCCATGAGACATATAGTTCAAAGAAATTAATTAAATTCATTTGTTGTTTAGTAGGCAAGAATTATGTATATACCCTTTGTGAGAATTACGATAGCTATTCATTATTTTTGGATAGGTCGACTCCAATAGGAATGCATTTTCATTTGCCATCTCAAATTATTAGTCAACCTAGATTTTTGTGGTTGCTGTGAAATACAAGTCTTAGATGTAAAATTTTGAGGTCTTGTCCAGTACTCATAGAACTTTGGAGTTAGACTATACAATAGCCACATTAGTTCACATAGTTTAGTATGCAAAAATCAACCAAAAAAAAAAAAAAAAAAAAAAAAAAAACCACTTACGATATTCTTTTATTATGTATGGAAAATGACGATCTTTTCGATTAAGTAAACCTAATAACATATATTTTTATATAATGCCATTGCATCACAGCACTGAAAACTTAGCTACTCCAGACACGGAACAAGCAAAAATATGTATTATCTGCAATGAAAATATAACCCAAGATCAATCCATTGTTAAAACTTCTTGCGATCATGAGTTCCATAGCAATTGTCTTTCAGAGAGGTTGAAGATTTCACCTAAGTGTCCGACCTGTCATGTCATTTGCCCAGCTGAGATGAGTACCAATCCTAGCTTAGCTGAAGAGATCTCTGAGGCAGAAGCGCGTAGCAGTTTAGGAGAAAATTTGTGTAGCATGCCGTCTACAGATCGTAGAACCGAGCATTCTGCTCGTGGAAGAGGCACAGGAACTATACCTAAAAGAGGTATGCAAACCAGGTCAATGCGTAGGTATCAACCGTCACCTCTACCTGGAAATAGTCCATCTATTCAGAGTGTCCAACAAGATGTACAAAATTCATCTGTACGTCCTATCGATATTGCTAGTTATGTGCAGACAGCTATGCAAGATCAGCAAAAAATTATGTTAGAACAACTCACAGCACATATATCATCCGTGTTGCGAACTCAGTTAGAGTCTATACAGCTAAATCCCCAAGCTTCAACTTGGCAGCAAAACGCCAACACTAGAATTCCAGTTCGGCCAGTTGAGAGCTCAAGCGTTAGCAGTCCAATTAACGGCTTAAGGCGCATTAGTGTAGAGTCGAACATAGCTCCAGGGAAAGTGGGAAACATAATCCAAAATTGGCGTGTTCGGTTTGAAGGAACTAAGGATAATTTGTCGGCTAGTGAATTTATTTATAGGGTACAATCCCTGACAGCACAAACTCTTCGTAGCGATTTTCAAATCATTTGCGACCATTTGCACTTGCTTTTAGCAGGTAAAGCGTCCGATTGGTTTTGGCATTTCCATCGCAAACACCCTCACTTTACTTGGGAAACTTTTTGTTCCGCTTTCCGTGATAAGTACGATCATACGGATAGTGATGTTGATATATGGAGAAAGATTGCAAAGCGTCGGCAAGGCGATTCTGAGCCGTTCGATGTTTATCAAATAGGCATTGAAGATCTGACTAATAGGCTCCTACGCTCTATATCCGAATCAGAATTAGTACAGCTTTTAATTGATAATTCGAAAAATTCACTGAGGCATGAGTTATTGCATTTGCGAATTTGTACTCTTGATGTATTACAAAAAGAAGTACAGAAGCATGAACATTTCTATGGAGAGCTTCGGAACTCGTCAAATAAAACTCCTTTTAATTATCGTCGTAATGTATCTGAACTTTACGAAGATGAAGATCAGGAGCCAGAAGCAACCATATCTGGTATTGTGCGCAATAAAATTGTATGCTGGAATTGTGACAAACTTGGTCACCGATATGACGATTGTTTTGAAGTACGCAGAGTATTTTGCTACGGCTGCGGTACCAAAGAAGTATATAAGCCGCGGTGTGCAAAGTGTAATCCTTCGGAAAACCGGACAAAGGATGCGCAAACCTCCACCAAGTAAGCGCATCCAAATCCTTGAACATAGATAGCTCTACTCAAACGGAAAATGATTTTTACTCATCTCCTAAGTCGAGCGTATCACCACCTAAATTAGTATTAAATAAGTATTTACCATTTCATGAAAGATTGAAGAATTATATGGAAGTAAGAAATAGAATTTTTGGAGATTCACAAGTTTCCTCATTAATAAGAAAACCCAAGCGCTCTACAATCCGCTTGAGACAATTTTGGAAACATGTTTTGAGCACACGTAAGCGATTAGTTTCATCCGTGTTTTTCAACTCGGATAGTAGATTGTATGCCGAAATTCAGATTGAAGGTACTTTTCATAAAGCATTGTTAGATTCAGGGGCATCTATTAGTTGTATCGGCAATGAATTGGCTAAAAACTTGCAGTCTAATCCTAAGACTCGCTCTTGCTCCGGCCACGTCAAAACAGCTGATGGAAACTCTTGTAAAGTAATGGGTATTTTTACTTCCACAATAACATATCGAAATATTTCTAAACCTGTCGAATTCTTTCTTATACCCGCATTGAAACAGACTGTATATCTAGGTATGGATTTTTGGTCAAGTTTTGGACTAGTAGACCAGATTTTGAATCCAAAAGTATCCGAGCTAGATGTTGGAGATTCAGATAATGACGTAGATCTTCCAAAATTACATGTCCTTTCTTCGGAGCAGCAACAGCGATTAGCGGCAGTGATTAAATGTTTTCCGTCTTTCGAACTTGAGGGATTGGGTAGAACTAGTGTCATTTCACATACGATTGACGTTGGGGATACCAAGCCTATTAAGCAAAGACATTGGCCAGTGTCACCGGCACGAGAGAAGCTAATGCTCGCTGAAATAGATAATATGCTAGCTTTAGATGTTATCGAACCATCTAACAGCGCATGGAGCAGCAATTGTGTAATAGTGGAGAAGAATAACAAAAGACGGTTATGCTTAGATTCGCGAGAAGTAAATAAGTACACTCGGAAAGATGCATATCCATTACCCCATATTGATGGTATACTCAGTCGCTTGCCCCCTGCTTGTTTTATTACCGGACTAGACATGAAGCATGCGTTTTGGCAGATACCTTTAGAAGAACAGTCGCGCCAATACACTGCTTTCACTATACCGAACAGACCCTTGTATCAATTCAAAGTGATGCCATTCGGTTTAACAAACGCACCGCAAACTATGTGCAGGTTAATGGATCACGTGGTTCCACCTCACCTTAGAAATCGAGTTTTTGTCTATCTAGATGACTTGCTTATACTCTCGGATGATTTTGACTCGCACTTGCTTTTACTGCAGGAAGTTGCTCTTTGTCTTCGCAAGGCCAACATAACTATAAATGTGGAGAAGTCAAAATTCTGTATGAAAGAGATAAAATATCTGGGGTATATAATTAGAAATGGACAAATTAAAACTGATCCTTTAAAAATTCAAGCCATCAACGACTTTCCTGTTCCAGTTACGGTCAAGCAAATTAGGCGTTTCCTAGGATTGACGGGTTGGTATCGTCGATTTGTTGAGAACTACGCTACCGTGACCTTCCCGTTGACAGAGTGCCTTAAGAAAAAGAAATCTAAGCTTGAATGGACTGATGAGGCAAACGAGGCATTTATTGAATTAAAGAAACGATTGACATCCGCTCCAATTTTGATTACTCCAAACTTTTCTAAGCGATTTATATTGCTTTGTGACGCAAGTTCATATGGTCTTGGATGTGTGTTGTCACAAGAAAACGAACAAGGTGTAGAATTGCCTATTGCATTTATGTCGGTAAAACTAACTAAGGCTCAAAGGAATTATTCCGTCACAGAATTGGAATGTTTAGCCGTCATAAAGGGTATAAAGAAATTTCGTCCATATATAGAAGGCCAGGACTTTTTAGTTGTAACTGATCATGCATCATTGCAATGGCTAATGCGCCAAAAAGACTTGTCAGGTCGTTTAGCACGATGGGCTATTCAATTGCAGGGTTTTGTATTTAAAATTGAGCACAGAAGAGGAACTTTGAATGTTGTCGCGGACACCCTGTCCAGACAAAGCGAACCGTCGATCGAGGAGTTTGCTCAAACAGGACCTATCATTGATCTATCTTCTGAGCATTTTCGTAAACCAGACTACCTTGATTTAATCGATCGCGTAAAGCAGAATCAAGCTCGATTGCCTGATCTCAAGATCTCTGATGGCTTTGTTTACAAGCGAACAGAAATGGCGACGGGTGACGCAGATCAGGAGGCGAGATCATGGAAGTTATGGGTGCCTTCAGAAATTGTTCAAGATGTCTTGCAGCAGGCTCATGATTCTCCAAGTGCTTCGCACTGTGGCATGGGGAAAACTGTTGAAAAGTTAAAGCGATACTTATTTTGGCCACGAATGGTAGCTCAAACTCGTGAATACATTCGAAATTGTTCCATTTGTAAACAAACTAAGAGTCCAAATGTTGTTTTAAAACCACCGATGGGTAAACCAGTTATTTCTGACAGACCATTTCAGCGATTGTATATAGATTTGTTAGGACCATATCCTCGATCTAAAGCTGGAAATATGGGATTATTGATAGTTGTCGATCACGCAACAAAGTTTCATTTTCTTTGCCCATTGAAACGGTTTACGTCACCAAAAATCTGTGATTTCCTGGAGAACTCTATATTTTTCACCTTTGGGGTACCTGAATCAGTGTTGACCGATAATGGCTCGCAATTTCGATCAGGATACTTCGAAGCCTTTTTGACTCGATTCTCTGTTAAGCATATATGCACGGCCGTATATTCACCGCAAGCGAATGCGAGCGAACGGTTGAACAGATCTGTTTTAGCAGCAATACGGGCTTATATTGGAACCGATCATACTGGATGGGATCAGAAATTGAGTGAAATAAATGGTGCGATTAGATCTAGTTTGCACAGTACTACGGGTTATTCACCATACTTTTTAACTTTTGGCCAAAACATGATATTAAATGGAAAAGATTATGAACTTCTAAGAAAATTGAATTTGCTAAGTGATGACACTAGATTGAGTTATCCGGATGCATTGCAATTG
Organism: Drosophila busckii; assembly: GCF_011750605.1. Taxonomy (NCBI): domain Eukaryota; kingdom Metazoa; phylum Arthropoda; class Insecta; order Diptera; family Drosophilidae; genus Drosophila; species Drosophila busckii. The sequence goes on from NC_046606.1 coordinate 10,761,754, forward strand.
GCTAGAAGAGATGCAAAGACAAATATTGCAAATGCTCACGAAGCCAACGCTCGAGTCTACAATTTGCGCAGCAGGAATATTCAACTAACACCAGGTCAATGTGTATTTGCTCGAAAGTTTTCGCAAAGTAACGCAAGCAAAAAGTTTAGCCATAAGCTCGATCTTGTTTTCGCCAAAGCTAAAGTTATGCGCAGAGTAAGCCCTACTTACTATGAGCTTGAGAATGAACAAGGCAAGAAAATTGGAGTTTATCATTTGAAAGATATCCAGACAAGGTAGCAAACCGTCCTTTAGTCAGATTATGCCACTTCGTAAGCTTCAATGGCATTATCTGTGCTCTGTAGTGGACAGATTACTACCCCGAAACCAATTTCATGTATTTTTATAAATAAATTTATTTGTTCGCAAAAATGTGCAAAGAGACCATTGTCACTTAAGCTGACTCTAGCGCGCAGCTTCAGACACCGTTACTTTGTCTCTCTCTCTCTCATCACGTTGACTCTAGCGCGCAGCTTAAGACACCGTTACTTTTTCTCTCTCTCATTACGTTCTCTTGCATTCGCTCATTCAGCATTGGAACGAGACCGCTGAAAGCTCTTCGCTATGACCAAATGCAAGGTGTAAGCAAACGATTTTAATCAGAGCAATGTTCTTTTCTGTTCTACCGCCAATGAGACAAGTGCAGTTTAGTAATTCAAAGTGTCTAAATTATAAAGTGCGTTTACACATGTGACATGTGCTCATATATATATATAAAAGAAAAAGATAAAATATATATATATATATAAAAACTGTACCAGAAATAATCCAAGAATTTAGCAACACGCTCGCTAGATTCCGCAGCGTTGTTTGATCGTTCTTGTGGTTTACTTCTTTTTTTGGAGTGGAATCGATTTAACCAGTGGGAAAAACAGCATTATAGTGTCGACGGCAAGTGCTTCGCGCGCTTGGCGCTATCTACATATATATATATATATAATTTTTTATATATATATCAACTTAGCCGTTGACCGCTGCCTAGCTGTATATTGCTACAATTCATCAAGCGTGCAGACTGTACCAGAAAAATTTGATGACGTGGAGAGGTTATTTGTCCCACTGTGCGATTTGTCTTCAACATCTGAGAGTGATTGGAAGCTTAGTTATCTGGACTTGCAGTGCTCTCTCTCTTTCTCTCTCACTATGACATGTGGATTTGCATTGGGCAATGCTATTTTCGGTTTTCGTTTTCTTTGATTTTGCCTAATCGTAAAGTGCATTGAACTTGGTCATGCACCTGCACATAAAACATATGGTTTTATAATTACTATTCTAAATAATAATCTTCTAGTTATAATTTTATTTTTGTGAAACTATGTAATCTAATTTACTTAACGTAACGTGAGAGCGTTTCAACTACTTACATCCAACAGCTTATTTAAAAAAAAAAAAAAAAAAAAAAAAAAAAAAAAAATAATATTTTAAACATTTAAAACCAGTTAAAACATTTTAGACATTTAAGTCATTTAAAAATAGCAACAACAACGCATCAGTTCTTGGTACCAACGGACTCAGCGATGGAATTAAGTGTGAGTAATTAACACTAAATTATTCTCATATTATTATTTTTGCTGAATAATTCCAATTATTATTATTTTTCCTGAATTATTATAAAATTATTATTTTTTTTGTCTGAATTATATATATTTTTTTATTTTTTTCTGATATATGTATATTATTATTGTTTTTTTTAATTATTATCATTATTACCATACTATTATTATCCCTTAAAATTATTTTGTAATTTAATCTGATTCAAATTGAACCTGCAATGAAATTAAGTGAATCTATGGAATGCTAGAAAATTATCTGAAGTGTTACTTTAACGAAATGAAACTTATATTAATATGAAATACCTTTTTTTTGTTGCTTTTGTTAAGTAATATCAATTATTTTAAAAGAACCATGATGTTCTAATAAACTTGTAGATCGTCATGAGTACGTCATAATGAAAGAATATCAAGTGTAATTATTAGGGGCAATTTCAATTTTTAGCTCAACAATTGCCAAAGGTAGGGAGGGTATAGAGAGCACATGAACAACAACAACATGTTCATATAAAATTACGGTTGATTATTTTGCATATCCGCACATCGGGAATAGTTTTGTTAGCAGAGCTAAATAATTTCTCTTTTTTTTTTGTTTTTGTATTACTTTAGAGTATCCATATCTCGTGCACTTACACTTTATTTATGTAGTGTCGTAAGGGTATTATTGGAAATAGGGATAGGAACACCCCGACCCCATCCGGCGAGCCATCCTCAGAGCGTAGCATAGTGCACACCCCCGATTCTCTATATCCAAAGGAAGTTGCAGTTAAAAGCGCAACAGTTCCGTTGCTGCTTACACACCTTAGGGTTACTGTCCGCTAACATAAAAGTCACCCAACATAGGGTTACATTACAATGTGTGTTGGTGTTAATGTTATTTTGATGATGGCTGCATTGGCCCGCATAAGTATGCAACACAAGCTGCACATGCAGCATTTACAATAGAAATTAATGAGCGGCAATAAGAGGCAAAAGCAATTGGAGCAAGCAATCAGCATCGCATGCATGCTATGTATGCCTCAAGTGAGCCTCAGCCTTACAAACTGTTGTGCGACATTATTTTTTATTCCATGCACTTGCCTGTGCGCTACGCCTACGAGCTGCATGCAATTAGCTCATTTAAGCTTTCAAGTTGCGCATTAAGTTAAGTCTAGACTTTTAAAAACTGCACTCGAAAGTCTTGCTTATTAAACTCATAATTATTTAATATTTAATATAAGTTCTTTTGTACCAAAGTTCTGAGTGCAATTTTCTACAGAAATTCAGTGCAATTTATTTCCTGCTCGTTTTCATCGTCTGCTACTTACACTTTACTAAGTATTCCACGTTTACTCAGCTGGCATTCATAGTCTGCAGTGTTTCGTCATTAGTCTTATATATACTTCAATTATAATTGCTGCAAATAATTATATTAGTACTAGCAAGTAGAACTTGTTGCTGACTAGGACTCAAATAAAAATTAAATTAACTTCAAAAAAGTTTAAAGCAAACTAAGTACAACTGGCTTAAAAATATTTATTTAAATAATGCAATTGATTATTATAACTTTTTTTAATAAGTTTTTTTTACAAATGATTTTTATTTAAAAACATTTAAAGCATCAGCACAGCCATACTTCTACTTATATTCTACTTTTGCTTAATAGTTGGACCGCGCATTCGATTGTATGTTCACTTTAAGCTAAAACATCTTACACAAAACTTAAAAATAAATGTTATGCTGCTGACTAATCATAAATATTCTTTTGAAATTCTATTTTTGTTGTTAGCTTAGCAAAAAACAAAAGGCTCTGATACAAGTATTGCCTTATTAGCTTTAAACTAATTCAACTACAGTGAACGCTTGCAAATCAGTTTTGTTCATCAGTCAAAATTGTCGCTTCAAACGATTTAATATTCAAATTTATAAATCTTATTATGCAGTCAGCGCTTTTGTTTGGCTCAAAGATTGCTTTGCGGCTGCTTTTTAGGCACATGAGCGACTTGAGCGTGTCGCTTATTTATTTAAAGTTTATGCGCGCAGACATAACTGCTCACTCTACTGATGTGTCATATATCCATATGCCACGTGAGACGACAAATTTATCGCCTGAGGCCGACACATACTTACTAAAGTATATGACAACAGCAACTGTTGCCCATATAAATGTGTTGCAAAATTTATCAGAGAGCCGTCGCCAACGTTGCTGACGCCGCATGACGCTCATTATTTTGTAGCAGGCGTAGCTTGCTGCCCACAGTTTTCATTTTTTGTGTGTAGACACACACACACACACTCACACAGATGCACACACACATAAAGGATAAATGTATATAAGCTTTCTTATAATGAAAATGTGCTATTGAAAAAGATTTTATGTTAAATATTTTACATGTTGCCAAGGCGGCTTTTGTTTTGCCCAGACTCGAGGCAAGTTTTTGATTTGAAAACTTGTCCTTGTCCTGCTGCTGCTGCTGTGCCCGTCTCGATTGTCAACATTTTAGATTGTCAACAGCTTTGCTTTGCAGACTTGGCCCAATTGTGTCTGGGCCGAGGAAACGGTTAAGATGGACCATAAACTTGGCCCGAAGCAATTGCGGCCTCGGCCAGTCAGCTGACTTTTGTTGCTTTTGTGCTCACCAGTTGAATTTTGCTGCCATGTTGAGACATTTACAAATTATGAGCCGTTGAGGGTCACTTGTTGTCGTTGCCTTAACTCGAATCGCAGTTCGCAGTTCAAATGTCAGCACAGCAAATGGTGTGACTATGAAACGGGCGTTGTAACCTTTAAGACAAAATTGTAAGCTGGTTATACTAATCGAAATTTCTGCAGTCTGTGCTTTGGCTTTGCTTCTCATTTATTTCTTGCAATGCACTTTAATCAACTTGTGCTTATTATAAATTAATTCAACAGCCACTCAGCCAGTGAGCCACTGAGCTTCGAAGCTGCAATGCCACAGAACTCGATTAGCCTACCTGCATAGGCTTAACTAAAGAGCTTTTGCCTCTGTGGTATTAGGTAAACTCTTCATCTCTTGCTGCTGCTGCTGCTGCTGCTGTCCAAACGTTAGTTGAGCTCGCTTTGCTCTCAGTGCATGAATGAATAGCCTGAGGCGCTGCCATGCCATGCATAATGGCTTCTACTGCTGCATTCACCCCCCATCCCACCTCCCCCAACGTTGCTGGCACTTTCAGTTCTATTGCATTTGCACCCGGAGGTCGGCCGCACAGGAAGCACAACAGCTGGCATAGCGCGACAAATGCAAACGGCACCAGGAACTGATGCTGATGCTGTAGCTTGAATCTTGTTGTTGTTCCATTAGCCAGCCAGCGACAAAGTGCAGTCAACGTGGCAAGGACATTACAAGCTTTTGCTCAGCCAAAAGGATACTGCTTCAAAATAACATTAACAGCTTACAATTTTGTCACCTGTTTCACGCCGTCAAGTCAAGCGTAAACACTTTAAAAGTTGCATTCAATCAAATTTTAAATTAAATATTACGCATTCGCAACGTGCACTATTCGCTTGGCAGCACCAACAGTTGTTACTAATTACCTCAGGCACATAATTATATAGAAATTATATGTTTATTATTTCAGCTTTTTAAGTGCCATTTCCGTACTTCCAATGAAAAGTAGCAATTCTATCAAAAAGAGAATGAAAATATTATTCATTTAAACGCAAATTGATTTGTTTTGCTAACGGTTAATATTTTAAAAATATTGTTCAAGATTATTGTTTGTTTAAGATATAAATGTGCTAGAGGACAAGGCTTATATATCTGCTATAAGTGAACTAAAATACTTCAATATAATAAAAATTTAATAGTAAAAAAAATATTAGCTTTAACATTTGCTTATAACTTTTTAAACAGTTTTTTAATCTTTTTAAGTAAATTAAGCGCTTAAGCAATCACAATTGTATATTACACATTGCGGCATTCGAATTGCGTATTCCGTTTTATTGTTAAGCAGAAAAAGTGATATAATTAAAGCCTGTAACGCATTCGGACAGTGACAGTAATCAAATGATAGCGCGCTCACAATTGTTGGGGGGGGGCTGTCATAAAAATGTAAATGTTGAAAATAAAGTTTATTTTAACAGCGACCAGCGGAGACTTTTGACTAGCTTTTGTCAAGCGTAAAAAATACTTTTTTTTTCCACCAACTACAATTAAACATGACGCTTTTTTTTCGCTCGATGCTTAATACTTGTTTCACAATGATTTATCTACAAAGTGAGACCGTCGAGCATTCTCTGACGTTGGTCGGTTGATGTTCATTTGTTTTATTTGACGCAATTGCTGATAGTGACACACGCCTGCAATGTTGCTGCCACAATTTGTCATGTTTCTCGCACGGGTCGCCGGAGACTTCAACAGTGCCAGCAACTAGTAATGCCTCAATGAAATTAATTATAGACTTATCTGACTGGGCTGCTATTTCAAAATCTCATTGTGCGCATATTTTTGCATTGCTGCTCACTGCTGTTGTAAGACAATGCAAATAACGTCACAAGCGACATTCTGAGACTGAGACAGGCGGCAAACAGAATTGCAGACACAATCTCAAGCCAACGTCACTGCTGCCTGTGACTGCTTGACTTACATAAACTTCTACGTAAATATAGCGCATGCTTAGGCTAAATATAGATATCAGTGATGAGAGTAAGCGTAGAATTAATTTACACTACTCAAAGTTATAGACGTATGATTGTTATTGAGTAAATTGACTTGAAGTTAATTATTTTTTGAAATCCAATTAGTATACATTACAGCTGCTCACACATATTATTCATTTTATAGCACTGACTGACTTTATATATTATGTTTATTATTATATATTATTTATTTATTTTTGCAGCTATAAACACAGCTACAAGAATTAAATTACATTTTTCTATCTTCAAGCTAACAAATTGCTTTTGTTTTTATATTTTCATTTTAGTTTGCACAGTTTGCAACCTGTGAATTGTTTAAGAAACTATTTGATTACCACAAAATATATTATTCATGCCACTTCAAAGGTTTATGCAAATCACAATTGATCAAGTGTCTTAATAAATGACAGAATATGCGTAAGTAGCAACAATTTGAAACATGTCCCTTGGCTTAAGTCCACAAGTTGTCAAATTGATTGTTGGCCAATCACAAACTTTAATTGTGTGGGGACCAGAGCTTGTTTAATCCTTTTCGACCCTCTTCAACTATGCACAAAACGACAGACTGTCAAACAAGGCGGGACCCAACATCTAAGCCTGCATATGCAAAGTGAAGATCTTACCTATGAGCAGCAATTTAAATCGAAAATCTGCTCAAAGCCTGCTTGGCTTTAAAGCGTTAATTTAAATGCCATGCCAATCAAGCAAGGACTGCTGTTAGCGCGCTGTTAAATAACATTTCCGAATTTGATGGCTGCAAAGCCTTGCGCTCTTTATGTTGCTTCCAGTGTTAGCAGCTGGAAAGAGCGCCAAAAAATCAGCTGCTTGTAGTCAGACAAATGTCTAGCATTAAATTCAAATTAATTGCAATTCATTTTAACAAGCATTTCAAACGAATTACAATTCGTTTGAAAATAATATAATAATTTAATGCATATTTTACAATAAATACATAGAATTGATTTACTTAATTCTCAATAAATCGTGAGCTGCCAAATGCTGCGTATCCAAATCGTCTATTGACATGTTTAGTGGATGTGGCTAAGTCCAGACAGCGCTGCAGGCCAAATGGAGCTGGAGCAAAATTTAGCAAATGTATATTGACATCAATAAATTCGCGACGAAACCGTTTTTATCGCTATGCTTAGCCTTTGACACATTTGCCTAACTTCTCAAATAGAAATGCTTGTAATTCAAATTGACTGCGACCAGCATGGCGTATGCGCAATTAAAATATTTGACACGTGCAGCGAAGCCAGCTAAATTTATTTCATATAAATTATTTTAATTGTTGTTGTCGACTCTATAGCTATCCAAAGCATAAATTCTTCATTGACAGCTAGCCGACGTCGTTGTATTTTGACAATTTGTTTGCTTCTGAATTTCAATATGCTTTGCTTACACAAAGCGTATTTATAATTTGTGACGCATTTTCTTTTACTTTCTGAAGGCAAAAACTTGCTGGAAATAAACATATTCTAATATGTTTGCCTTTGTGTTGGCATTCGAATTATAATTTATGATTTACGAGCTTGATTAGACGACAAGCATTACTTGCTAGCCAAGTGGAAATAAACTAATAGCTGTGCAAAGAAAAATTATACTGCTAACTTTATTGAATAATAAAACATTCGTTTTAATTATGGTAGCTATAACATGTTCATGATTAAATTAAATACAAAATAAAATAAATTCATACCTAAATATGCTTTTTAAATAAAGCAATTGAACTGTTAATGTACCACTACTCTTTTTATTTATTTAAATAAATATATGCAATTAAATTAATATGCAAATTATTCATTAAAATTCAGCAATTATCAATTTGTAATGTAGTAACTACAAATTTGGATAGCTATGAGTTAGAATAGATTTATTTAAAACAAAATCGGAAATAAGTGCTTATCATATAACAGGATATTCCTCATTTCTTTATTCGAATTAAAACCCTTATGAATAGGTCAAACAAAAGCTCAGCAACAGAAAGTAATTAGCAAATATAAAATCCCCAACATCCAAAAGCCATGAATGACTTTCATAAATGCAGCTCACAGAGTCGGCAGAGCATTCCGGACGTATGCAGCGCATCAAGCAGATGCGTTCAAGCTGTGTAAAGAAACAATAAAGATAAAGCATCGGTCTATAGCATATATTAGCCATAACTTACAGAGTTCAAGCGGCTTGATCGAGTGTTGTTTAAGATTTGAAGCTTGCGACTCTTTTCAATGTAGCTCACAGAATATTGCTGACGCATCAAAATGATTTGTTCAAGCTGTGCCAAAAATTAAAGAAGATTAAGCATCGATATATACATATATTATACACTACTTACAGTTTCCAAGCGCCTTGATCGATTGTTGTTTAAGCTTTGAAGTTTGCGTATTAGCTCGTGCTCATACAACATACAAATCTGTCGCTCTAATTCAAAAGCCATATTTATGACCTTAAATGCATAAGTCGAATTCGAGCTCAACACAAGGAAAAGCAACAAAAGATGAACCTTTGTAGCTTTAGGTCGTTACGCTTTTTTCAGTAAAATATAAGGACAGGCTTATCAAATAATCTAAAATGAAGCCCATCTCGATGATCAATCTGCACGTATGTGGAATCCAACATATTTGCTGCAAATCCTTGCGTAGCAGTAACAATTGCTCAAAGTACTTGATGTAAAGTGAGCGCCTAAATGGTTTTCTATACGAACGCGCATGCAAATCCGCCGCCAAGTCTTTAATACAACGCACATAGCTGAAGAAACTGACATCGGCGACAAAAGATATCCACAAGATTCTAACAGCATTCGGACCACTAATAAATACAATGTCAATCGTATACATACAGCCATAGATGAAGTCTCGTGAGAAGTGCATGAGCAAAGTGTACCACGGTACGTATAAGTTATTTGCAAACAACTTTTTATGCATGCGCTGCACGTCCAGGAAGCGATTCACCATCAAAAGCACCAGGAAGGTGAAACAGATAGGCCAAACGTACAACAGGTGAGCGACAGCCGCATATTTATGCCAAAAATTTGATTTCACAAACTTATTTTTCTCGCGCACATAAACAAATGGATTCAAGGCCAGAGGCTTGCTCACAGCGCCCAGCAGCAGCCAAATAACTTTCATGTAGTAACCCATAATGCAGACTGAGGCAGCAAACTACGAATAGTGTTGGCGGTTAGCATAATAGAAAGTAGCCCTTTGTGGGAGTACTTTAACATAGCAAGATAAAAACTTATATTGAAGGGTGACATCTAGTAATAATGAAGCCAATGAGCTGTAGGCCTGACCCAAAAATAGCTACCAAAACTAGCAAAGTGTAGTTCAGTTGCAACTACAACTAATTTGATTAGTTAGACAATTAGTAATTGAAATCATTTAGCCAACTGCAATGCTTGATGCTCGTATAATTGCGGCCCTCTATTTTGTCATAGTTTAAGCTTAAATTGAAGGATTGGCAATAGGCTGAAATGCCTGTGCAACATCTAACAATTAGTTGCTTATAGTTAGTTGATAAATACTTCAAGCATAAAGGCTTTAAGGTAAATAATTCTCATTGAAGATTAAAGCCTGCAAATTTTAATTTCTATACAATTTATCAACATTGATATTAAATGAATATATCATAAGTATTCAATTCCATAAAATAGCACGAATACAAATAATTTCGCCAATGTGTTAAATAGTTAAAACTCATTGTTTTTTTAAATAAAATTGAATAATAAGTTCTATGACAAGATTATTTTACATTCATTTTAAGTGCATATGTGCTTAAGAATAGTTTCAGCAGCCAGTAAAATCTTGCCACAGCATATGCATAGGTCAGACTGAAGCTCACCAAAAGAAAAAAATTTATAAACATAAAATCAGTTATATCCAAAAGCAATGAACGATTTTCATAAATGTAGCTCACATAGTCATCAGAGCATTCTCGACGTGTACAGCGCATCAAACAGTTTTGTTCAAGCTGTCCAAGCAAAAATAGAAGATAAGGATTAGTCTATGTATACAGTATATACCACTTACAGTTTCCAGACGCTTAGATCGATGTTTGTTTCGCAAACTTTGAAGCTCCCGAATTAACTCGTGTTCATACAACTGCCTGAAGATTTGACGCTCTAATTCAAAAGTCATATGTATGTGCATGAGTACATAAATCGAGTTCGAGCTTATGAAAAGGATCACCAACAAAGCAATAATCTTTTCAGATTTCAAAACACTGTTGGTTGAAGGATAATACAAGAACAAGTTTATCATATAATCTAAAACGAGGACAATCTCATTGATCAATCTGCACGTATGTGGAGTCCAAAATAATTGCTGCAACTCCTTGCGTAGCAGCAACAATTGCTCAAAGTATTTGATGTAAAGTGAACGCCTAAATGGTTTTTTATATGAACGCGTCATGCAAATCCGCGGCCAAGTCTTTAATGCAGCCGCACCATAGGTGAAGAAACTCATATCGGAGATAAAAAGTATCAGCAAAAGTCTAACCGCATTCGGCGCACTCAAATTTGTCAACGGAGTGTCTATCGTATACATAATGAAAAGCAAGAGCTCTCGTGTAAAGTGCATAAGCAACGTGTACCACGGTACGTATAAGTTATTTGCAAACAACTTTTTATGCATGCGCTGCACGTCCAGGAAGCGATTCACCATCAAAAGCAGCTCCGACGAGCGAAACACAAGCTGCCAACCAATGAAGGCAACAGGCACATGACGCAGAGTTATCGCTAGCGCACCTATATGATGACGTATGTTATCAAAATGCAGCGGCTCATCAAAGATTTTATCGGTATAGGTATTGACCAGGAAGGTGAAACAGATAGGCCAAACGTACAACAGGTGAGCGACAGCCGCATATTTATGCCAAAAATTTGATTTCACAAACTTATTTTTCTCGCGCACATAAACAAATGGATTCAAGGCCAGAGGCTTGCTCACAGCGCCCAGCAGCAGCCAAATAACTTTCATGTAGTAACCCATAATGCAGACTGAGGCTTTGTTGGCTGGTAATAGCATAAATAGAAGCACCATTTGTGGAGTACTTAACATAGCAATAACTACTTATTACTTAACTACTTAGCGTCGATAGCAGCATGACATTTGTTAAAATGAAGCCAGCGATCTGCAGAAAGAGTGTGGAGCTGACATAAATGTAGCTACCAAAATTAGGAGAGCGTAGTTCAGTTCCAACTACAATTAATTTGATTAGTTAGACAATTAGTTATTGAAGACAAATGAAACTTACACTTTCCCAACAGCAAGTGCGTTTCCACTTGGCCAACTGCAATGCTTGATGTTCGTATTGATTGAAGGATTAAATAATAGTTGATTTATGGTCATGAAAAAGAGAATGAATGGTAATTTTACGTATTTTAAATGAACCTATCAAGTAACGTATTGAGTAATGTCATACTTTAAATATTGGCATATTTATAATATAATTATTTTACTTGCTAATTACCTATTGTATAAATTAAAGAAATAATTACAAACAATATGAAGAGCCTAATAAAGCCTAGATTAGCCATATTTTAGCAAATACGTAGCATTGAGTGGATAATACAGTAATCATTTAACACTTATTAATTACGAGTATTCAATTTACATTCATTTTAAGTGCATATGTGCTTAATAGCTTTAGCGCAGTAAACGTACGGCAAAGGTAGTCAGACTGAAGGCTCATCAAAAGAGAAAAAATTTAAACATAAAATCGTTATATCCAAAACAATGAACGATTTTCATAAATGTAGCTCACATAGTCATCAGAGCATTCACGACGTGTACAGCGCATTAAACAGATTCGTTCAAGCTGTGTGATTAAAAACAGAAGATTGGGCATTAGTCTATATATACATTATACAACTTACAGCTTTCCAGGCGCTTAGATCGATGTTTGTATCGCAAACTTTGAAAGATTGCGAACCAAATTCGTGTTCGTACAACTGCCTGAAGATTTGCCGCTCTAATTCAAAAGTCATATGGACGAGCTTAAGTGCATAAATCGAGTTCGAGCTTATGGGTAGGAGGACCAACAAAACAATAATCTTTGAAGATTTGAGCATGGTGTTGGTTGAAGGATATAACAAGAACATGCCTATCAAATAATCTAAAATGAATACAATCTCATTGATCAATCTGCACATATGTGGAATCCAAAATAATTGCTGAGCTCTGCGCGCAGCAAACAATGGCTCAACGTATTTGAGTTAAGGTGGTTGATGGCTAAATGGTTTTTTTATATGAACGCGCGTGCAATGCGGCCAAGGTCTTAATGGCATCGCCCATAGGTGAAGACAAGATATCGGAGATAAAACGTACCAACAAAAGTCTAACCATTCTCAGCGTACTCAAAACTATATACGGACTGTATATCGTATACAGAATGCCAAACATGAGCTCTCGTGTAAAGTGCATAAGCAACGTGTACCACGGTACGTATAAGTTATTTGCAAACAACTTTTTATGCATGCGCTGCACGTCCAGGAAGCGATTCGCCATCAAAAGCAGCTCCGACGAGCGAGTCACAAGCTGCCAACCGAAGCAAACAGTAGACACATTTCGTAATGCTATCGATAGCGCCGTAATATGATGATGAATATTCACAAAATGCAGCGGTCCCAATGAAATTGTTTATCGTTGAAAGATATTCACGTAGAGCAATGCCATATGGCCAAATGTAGAAAAATGTGAACTGCAGTCGCATATCGATGCAAAAAAAATGATTTCTTAAATTTCTTTTTCTCCCGCACATAAACAAATGTATTCAAGGCCAGCGGCTTGCTCACTGCTCCCAACAGCAGCCAAATAACTTTCAGGTAGTTAACCATAATGCAGACTGAGGCAGCAAACTACGAATAGTGTTGGCTGGTAATAGCATAAATAGAAGTAGCACCATTTGTGGAGTACTTAACATAGCAATAACAACTTATATTGAAGGGTGAACATGACATTAGTAATAAATGAAGCCAGCGAGCTGCAGAAAGAGTGTGGGACTGGCATAAATGTAGTTGGCAGCGCTTGTTGGACGTTGCTTAGCAGCGTATTGTTGAAAAAAAATGAGTTGCAACTGCAAGTAATGTTGTTAATTAGCTAATTAGTTATTGAAGACGAAGGTTACTTACACTCTCCCAGCGCCAAGTGCGTTTGAACTTGGCCAACTTCAGTGCTTGATGCAGCTCGCGTGCGTATAATCGCTGCAAGATATAGCGCTCCATTTTGTCTATGTGCCTAGTTATAGGCAATATGCACATTGTGTTCGAGATGAAGAGGCAAAAGAGCAAAGTCGTGGCGATGCGGACAACACGCAGCCAGTGCACTGCATGTTGCTGTGTCGAAGATTCCAGCAGCATGTAAAGGCAGAGAGTTAACTCCACGACCAATCTGCTGGTGTGCAGCAGACAAGTGAAGCTCTGCAGTTGCTGTCGGCACGACAATAATTGATGCAAATATTTTATGCACATTGCACGTTTTAGTTGGCGCTGTTGACGCGGCAGCTGCAATTGCTTCGCCAGCACTTTGACTAACTGCAGGTGAAGAAAGTAGCCCAAGTCGCTTAGAAAGTAAACAAGCAAGGTGCGTATGGATGTTGGCATATGCAACCAAATTAGTCCTGAGCTGCGTGATGTCAAGACGAGCAGAAAGTAAAGCTCGCGCAGCAAATGCAGCATTAGCTTGTGCCACGGTACGTATACGTCATATTTGAAGAACTGCTTATGCATGCGCTGCACTAGCAGCAAACGGTTCAGCAGTCGGCACAGCTCGCGCGATTTGACTGCATAGAGTGTGCCAATTATAGCGAGACTTATATTGCGCACCGATACCGCCAGACTGACTGCATGTAGTCCTATATTTGCAATGTTCGGTTTCTCCACGTAGCGTTGATTGCCATAGAAAGCCAAGTACGAAATGCAAACTGGCCATATGAAAACTGCATGCACTCGTATCAAATATCTGCGCCAAAACGTTGATCTAACAATTTTGCGTCTGCTGCGCACATAACTAAATTCACTTATGGCCAAGGGCTTGGCCACTTGGCTTAGCACATACAGCAGAACTTGCAGGTAGCAGCCCATAATGTAAACTGACTGACAAACGGAATGTGGGCTAAAGACTCGAAATAATATACTGACTGCTCATTTGTCTTCTTGCGCTTTCAATGAACTGGAATTGCGCTGTTGACCCTAAAACAGAGGCCAGTCGCATATCCATTTCCATTTTCATTTCCATTTCATATGTGCGCATCAGGTATTCGAAATGCAAATGAAAATGCTTGCGGCTTGCCACGCTGCCCCCGACGCTTAATGCCCCAAGCTACGGCAATACATTGTTTTTCCATTTATGTGCGGCCTGCCTCGGTTTAATTGCCAGCGCCATAGCTGAGGCAGCAATTATTAATTGCAAGCAGCAAACAGTGGGTAATTCGATATGAGAATTTGGCTATAATTCAAAAATTTGCGCATATCTCTCCTTGAAAATGCAGATTATTGGAATAATGAGTTTGGCATTAAATGAATGTTCCCATTTTTTCTGTTATACCTGAACGAAATATAAGAAGCAAACGATTTAAAGCGTTTAAAAAGTCTGTTAAATGGTTTCTTGTAATTAAATATAATTTCTTGTAAATAAGCTAAAATTGACTATAGGAATCTTTTAGAAATAATATCGTTCTCGCTTTTTAGGGCATAGCTAAATATGTTGATAACAATTTATTCCATCGGATAACTATTACTATAGCCAACATATAAAAATCAATCAATATATGCAAGTCGAAGCAACTGCCTTATTTGTAAATTTGTAGCACTTACTATTATTTATAAATATTTCGTAAAAATAGGTTCACTATAACAAAAACGCTGCCATACAATATGCATATATGATTTGGATTTTATGTAGATTTTTTCAAAAGTAAATTTTAGCTTAATATTTACTCATGTTAAATGCTCAGTACATAAAAAAATAATTTATTACAGTTTAGCTGCACAATTCTCTTGTTAAGACTGCTTATAATATTGTAACAAATTAATTAATCTATTAATGATAACTTAACAGAAAGATATATAACATAACATATTAATATATTGCCAATGCATTGGCATTTAATTAAGCTAATAATAGAACAAAATGAGGAGATGAATTACCCACTGTGCCGCTCTTGTTGCTACAGCTACCAGCATTTTGATAGACCCTTCAACAGTCTATAATATTTTTGCCTAATCCAACAGCCTGTTAGTAATTATTAATGTATGCAAGCTTAGACCGATCAGTGCACATTATACTTATAATTGCTCGATTCCGACAACAGACACAATGAGAAATTTGCATGTCTGTGGCAAACTTATGTTAATTGAATGTATTTCACATTCGTGCAGCAACCTTCACAAATTTTCAGTTTCATTTAACCCTTTGATGACCTGACCTTGGCAGCAGCTGTACCCACCAAACAGGCAACCTTCAACTGTTTTGCATACCTTTAGTTTCAAAAGCAGCTGTGTGTGTGAAGCCTCAAATCCACAATGGTTGAGTTTGTTTATGTTAAAATTTAGGTTTAAAGTTTTGCAAACTTTTTGCACACAAGTTCTTATCAGTCTGCAAACAAGTTTTTGTTTATTGCTCTGCATTAATCAAAACAAGCGCTTTAAATTTAAAAACAGAGACTTATTCAAATTGCAAGCTGCCCAATTTTAGATTAGAGTGTGTGCCAACAAAGGATTTAAGTGGCGTAAGCAAGTCCTTCAATCAATTTGACTGACTTTTGCCGTTCAAATACGTGGCACAATTCGCTTTCTCAGTTTTTCTTTGCCTTAGGCACTTCATTTCTCAAGCTGCTTAAAGACAGAGAGAGCAGGGCATAATATCCTTTCAGGCTCTCACAATCACAATCACACTGTTCTTTGATTTATCGTCATTGGCTCGACTGTGCTTCAGGGTCGCCCGACAAGCGGGCGCAGCGGTCAATATGAAGCTTAAGCACATGCAGAAGCTTTAGGGCACGTGGACCAAATGAACAGAGAAAGATGCAGAGTTAGATAGAGCAAGGGGGGGCTAGTGGCCACTTTTGCGGTAGACACAATAAACGTTCGCATCTTCTAAGCGTCGTTTGCTCCTTTGGGTGTCTGCCTAATTTAAATTGGATCAATGACTCGCTGGTGAAAGGAACCTTGGCAACGTTTCGCCTAAAAAATTCATTCATAATGTTTTACTTTATCTTTTGCATTGTTGTTCGCACCAAATTTAAATTGAGGCTCGTCCGCGATTCGATTATTATGCGTGAATTTTGCTTGCTCATTTTCTTTCAGTTTATTAACAATTTGTTGTCCTTTTGACTTTGCTTCTTATTTGCTTAATTCATTGTTCGGGCTTTGTTGTCAACGCAATTAAATTATATGCACTCTGATTCCATTCCATTTATCAATGAGCTTTTATCTCTGAACAGAAGCGCTAATTGCCGCTGATTAACAGAAATGTATTTTGCTGATAATTGTATTTAAGCAATCAATTTGTTAATTCAATGCGAAGCTCAACTGTTTTGATTATCTTTAGCAGTGCATCCAGAACTATTTTTTGATTTAAAACGCAGCACAACGTTAGTTAGCACAACGTTTTTCTATTTAGACTGCACTAATTATCCGAATTGTTCTAATTCCCAACAATATAATTCTTATTACACATATGTTAATATAACAATTATTCGTATAACGTGTATATCGATTTTACTTTATTATACAAATTAAACGCATTCTGTCCTTTACTGAATCGTAAATATTATTGCACTTTGAGCTATTCTGCTTTCAGTCTTCATCATGAACTACTATGTGTCGGTTCTACTGCGCTCCTTAAACACGTTAGGCGGGCCTCTTGCCATAAATTCATTCATTTATGAGCCTAGAAGAAACAAATTTGTCAAGTCTAAATTGTGGGACATCTATACGAAAGTCATACACGTGTTTATTGTGTGGCCAATATCCGTTTATTTTATCTTCTGCTATTGCAAGGAAGAATTTCTTGGACGTAAATACCTTTCAAATATTCGAATACATCTATTAAATGCAGCGAGAGCCTCTCGATGTGTTGCTCTCATCGCAGTGGGCTTAATATTTATAAAAGGATCGACGGATTTTCAAATATTGCTAAATCGATTTCTCGATGTTCAATGCGTGCATAAAAAATTATTTTTGAAGCAACTTCGACTTCCATGGTACATTTTGATTATAATTTTCTTACGAGAATTCTGGTATTGGAAGTTACTAATGTCTAATGATAATAACGAAACCCTACAGCTTCTGGCAGTAATAACGTCAGTAAGAGCAGCGCTTATTTACTTTATTTCACATCTAAGTGTTTTGATGTACTTTCATTATTTGAAAACATTTGCTAAGAAATTGAAGCTATCCATCTATAAGAGTAAGCATAAACGTTCTCAGTGCATAAAGCACTTGGAGCAATTAATATTGCTGCGACTGGAGCTGCAGAAATTTAATAGCATCTTCCACTGGACTAAACTTATTGAAGATATATGTATTGGCTTAGATGGATTTATCGTAGACAGCGCAATGGACCTCTTCCTAAAACTACCAGTTTTAAAAAAGGTGCTCAGTAGTTTATTTTTCACCTTAATTGCTTCAAACTCGATAAGCATTTTGCCGATAATAAAGATTTGCTACGAAATGGAACGGAAGATATTCGACAAACTATACTCGCATGAGATATGTCGAAATATAACAAAGTCCAGAAACAAACGAACTTGGCCAGTAGAAACTGTAAGTTGTAATTTCAAATTATTGTAGTTGACAAATTCCTAATTGTTTTTTGTTTCCTTGTAAAGCTTCAACGGATTCACTTGACGCATTCCATATTTCACAAATTTTCACTCGCCCGCCGCATGTACGAAAATAGAGCACTACTGATGGAAATCTGCGACTTTTGTGTGGTTAATTATTTTCTATTGATGACTTTTCATTTCACATATTCTAAGCGTTTCTATATGATCGGTTGGATATTGGCTTATACTCTTGGATATCAGAGTTCAAATTCGATAAACAATTTTTTAGAAGTCGCTATAACAAACTATAAAAAAACTAATCGTACTGGTGTCATAGATTTATACAATTATATGCCGATATATGCCGATAAGCCAACTTAAGAGGCAGAGACACGATTAGAGTTGTTGCCCTGCAAAACGACCAAATGGGAGTATTTTTGTAAGATGTCATAAATGAAAAATGATAATAGATAAAAAACAAAGTGTCCCCAGTTTTTTTTTAAGTTAATAGGCATAAAATAGAGCGACGACATTTTGCGGCATGTTAGAGTTATGCTCGCCGACCAATGTCAATCGGAATGTTTTTAATCAATAACAATTTGTAAGTTAAAAGTTCAATGATGTCACAAAAAGATAAAAGATGGCAAAAGATTTTTGCCAGGTCCAACTAGTTAATGTAACTGAAAATAATTCAAAGGCAATGCATGAATTTTGAGCTCAGTAAAATAATTTAAAATAGGTATATATATAGGTATATATTAATGAATAAGAAAACTTACCCAACTTGTAACGCCTTTTCTATTTACACACACCAAAACAGGCAAGCAGCGGGGCCCCACCTGAGCGGACCGCCCTGACCTTAAGCCTCCAAGCTAGAAACTGAGGCTCAACCCCGCGCGCTGAGTTCTGGTCGCTTAGTAAGGTCGACGCTTAGGGCAGCGACTTCCCGCCTCAGCGATCAAAGCAGCGCGCGCAAGCAATGAGCGTTGTGTAAAAGTGCGGGAGTCCGATGCTTAAGCTTACGTCCACATTCCGAGACAACGAAAGGTCGCTCCAACTAAATAATAAGAGAGGCGTGATCTATTTAACTTAAATCAAGCTAGCAAGCAATTATTATAACTCTGCATATTATTTTCTATTGATTTCAATTGTTTTAAATAAACTCAAGCAATCGAGCATGCCAGTTCTAATTCATTTGTTAAACACTAAGTTTCTATACACTGAAATAATTCTAAGTTAAAAGAAATTTATGCATAATGTTTATTTATTTTTGTATTTGTATATATCATATATATCGATGTTACTTCATTATAGAAATTAGCCTGAAAGCTTTTGCAAAAAATGTAAAATGGGCAGGATTCGACGCCATGAAAATAAATGTTCATGACAATAACGAATTCTGTCATAAACTTATTCAATAATATTTTGCGCAATTCTGCTTTCAGTCTTCATTATGAGTTACTACTTGTCAGTTATACTTCGTGTGTTAAACACGTTAAGCCGACCGCTTGGCATGAATTCATTCATCTATGTGCGTAGAAGGAACAAATTTGTCAAGTCTAAGTTATGGAAAATCTATATGAAAATCTTACACGCGTTTATTGTGTGGCCAATATCCATTTTTTTTATCATCTTGTATTTCGTGGAAGGATTTCGTGGTACTTACGACCTTGGAATTATCCGTTTGCATCTGTTAAATGCAGCGAGAGCCTCTCGATGTGTTGCTCTCATTGCAGCGGGCTTATTAATTAGGAAAAAATCTAAAGATTTTCGATTATTGCTAAATCGTTTTCTCGATGTTCAATGCGTGCATAATAAATTATTTTCGAAGAAAGTTCAACCTCCATGGTACATTTTGATGATACTCTTCTTACGAGAAATCTGGATCTGGACGATACTATTTAATCCGTACCATTACGGAATCAAAGTGCATCCGATAGTAATACTGTCATCAAGAGTTGTGATTATATACTTTATTTCACATCTAAGTGTCGTGATGTACTTTTATTTTTTATACACACTGGCTGAGAATTTGAAGCTACCCGACTATGGGAGTAAACAAAAACGTTCTCAGTGCATAAAGCACTTCGAGCAATTAATATTGCTGCGACTAGAGCTGCAGAAATTGAATTTCATCTTCCACTGGACAAAACTAATCGAAGATATATGTTTTGTTTTAAATGAGTTTGTTATAGACACGGCCTTTGCCGTCTTCATGAAACAACCAGCTTTGAAAAAGGCGTTCAAGACCTTATTTATCTGTTTGATTTCTGCAAACTCGATAAGCATTTTGCCGTTAATAAAGATTTGCTATGAAATGAAGATATTCGATGAATTATACTCGCATGAGATATGTCGAAAAATAACAAAGTCCAGAAACAAACGAACTTGGCAAGTAGAAACTGTAAGTTGTAATTTCAAATTATTGCATGTAGCTGAGAAAATGCTAATTGTTTTTTGTTTCGTTGTAAAGCTTGAACGGATTCATTTGATGCATTCTGTAATCCGCAAATTTTCAACCGGCAGCAACATTTACGAAAATAGAGCACTACTAATGGAAATCAGCGACTTTTGTGTGGTCAACTATTTTCTATTATTGACATTTCATTTTACATATTCTACTCGTAGCTATCTGGCGACGTATTTAAAATTGTACGTTCTTGGATTGATTGATTCACCTTACAAAAATGCTTTTAAAATCGGTTTGGAAAACTATAAGAAAACTAATCAAACTGTTTATATTGAAGTCGACTACAGCTTTTGATCATTATTTGTCAATCTTGTTATTTGCTAATTTATTAAATTCAAGTGTGTGTATTAATGCTTATTTTTCTTTCTGTATCTTGTATTTGTGACTGTGTGTGTGGGTTCATTCTGGGGCAGTGAGTCGAACAAGCTTTTTTGTTTATTATGCAAAATTTGAGAGCACAGTTAACTGCCTTTGCACAGAAGTAGCTGCCCACTTATTTATTGCTCAGAAGCCGTATAAATTTCCAATGCTTTTCAATTTATCAGCTCGTTTGACTGCATGAGCTCAGGCAAGAAACTTCATTTAGGTTATGGTTTTTATACAAATTTTGAAAATTATGTTGGCATACAGGACGACGATTGATTGAGTTCTGCGTCATGTGCGAACACAAAATACAGAGAGAGAGAGAGAGAGTCCTTGATTGATTGTTGTCTAGGTATTTACTATATCGAATAAGAATATGTATATATGTAAGTACGCATAAGTTATGCTTAATGAATCAGATAACTTACCTAACTTGTCACGCCTTTTTAATTAGCACACACACACGCACAGACAAGCAGACAATGAAAAATTTTCTTAACAGCGGACCACCTGAGCGACCGCCCAACCTTAGCTCTAGCTAGCAACTGAGCTCACCCCCGCGCTAAGCTGTCGCTCAGCTAAGGGCGACGCTCAGGGTGTCGCTGGATCGCCGCCGCCTCAGCGCTCAAGCAGCGCGCGCAGCTGAGCGTGGGAAAAAGTAAGGGAGTCCGATGCTACGTCCGCATTAAGAGATAACGAAAGGTCGCTCTAACTAAATAATAAGACTGGCGTGATATATTTAACTTAGAGCAAGCTAGCAAGCAATTAATATAACTCTGCATGGAATTTTCTATTGGTTTCAATTGTTTTCTATACACTGAAATCATTCTAAATTGAAATAAATTTATGCATTATTTTTATTTATTTTTGTATTTGTGTAACGTATATATCGATATTACTTCATTATTGAAATTAGGCTGAAAGCTTTTGCACTAAACGTTCATGACAATAACGAATTCTGTCATAAACTTATACATCAATATTTTGAGCAATTCGGCATTCAGTCTTCATCATGAGCTACTACGTGTCGGTTCTACTTCGTTCGTTAAACACGTTAGGCGGCCCTCTTGCCATAAATTCATTCAGCTATAAGCGTAAAAGAAATAAATTTGTCAAGTCTAAATTGTGGGACATCTATATGAAAATCGTACACGTGTTTATTGTGTTCCCAATATCCCTTTTTGCGATCATATTCTACTGCCAGGATAAAGCATTTGGTACTTACTACCTTGGAAATATCCGTTTCCAACTGTTAAAGGCAACGAAAGCATCTCGAATGGTTGCTCTCATTGCAGCGGGCTTATTGATTATGAAAAAATCAACAGATTTTCAAATATTGCTAAACCGATTTCTCGATGTTCAATGCGTGCATAATAAATTATTTTCGAAGCAACTTCGACAGCCATGGTTCATTTTGATTATATTTTTCTTACGAGAATTGTGGTATTGGAAGATACTAATCAATGAACATAATGAAACCCTACAGCTTCTAGCAGTAATAACGTCACTAAGAACAGTAATAATTTACTTTATTTCACATCTTAGTGTCTTCATGTACTTTCATTATTTAAGAACATTTGCTGAGAATTTGAAGCGACCCATATATAGAAGTAAGCATAAACGTTCTCAGTGCATAAAGCACTTGGAGCAATTAATATTGCTTGCGACTGGAGCTGCAGAAATTTAATAGCATCTTCCACTGGACTAAACTAATTGAAGATATCTGTTTAGCCCTACATGGATTTCTTAGAGACAGCGCAGTGCAAATCTTCCTAAGCAACTCAGTTTTAAAAAGTGTGCTCAGTAGTTTATTTTTCACTTTAATTTGTGCAAACTCGATAAGCATTTTGCCGTTAATAAAGATGTGCTACGAAATGGAACGGAAGATATTCGACGAATTATACTCGCATGAGATATGTCGAAATATAACAAACTCCAGAAACAAACGAACTTGGCAAGTAGAAACTGTAAGTTGTAATTTCAAATTATTACATGTAGTTGAGAAATTCCTAATTGTTTTTTGTTTCATTGTAAAGCTTCGACGGATTCACTTGACGCATTCCATATTTCACAAATTTTCCCTCGCCCGCCGCATGTACGAAAATAGAGCATTACTGATGGAAATCTGCGACTTTTGTGTGGTCAATTATTTTCTATTGATGACTTTTCATTTGAAAAATTCTAAGCGTTTCTATAAGGACGGAGGTCTTATTAATTACATTCTTGGATATGAGAATTCACATCAACCAAATATTTTAGAAGTCGCATTAGAAAACTATAAAAGAACTAATCGTACTAGTATTATTATAGATGGCAATTATATACCCCAGTATGCCCATTAGTTCGCTTAGCAAGTGGTAAACGATAAAAATACCCAACATTTTTAAAGATTTAATAGATGTCGTAAATGAAAAATGCTAATAGATAAAGATCGAAGTGTCCAGTTTATGAGCTGGTGTATATTATATAAATAATTAAATATCCTAGGCCGTGTTTTGATATGTAATGCAATAAAAATACTTTGCCATTTGTTGTTGATTATTAAGCAAGAATGAAAATTAATGTACTTCTTTAATATTATTTTTAATTGAGTTGCTTGTATAGATGTTGTTTATACAAAATATTTACTGTACTAATTTGTGTATAATTATGTAACTGAAAATAATTCAAAAGCAATGCATGAGTTTTGAGTTTACTAATCACTTGTTAAAACGCATTATTTGTAATAACACACACACGCAAGCTGACTATGGAAAAATTCGCTTATCAGCGGACCACCTGCTCGACCGCTCAGCTTTAGCTCCAGCTAGCAACTGAGCTCACCCTCGAGCTGAGCTGTCGCTTAGCTGAGCTCAGCGCGAGTAGCTGAGCGTGGAAAAAAGTGAGAGAGAACGTATGCATTAATGGAACGAAAGGTCGCTCTAATTAAATAATAAGAGTGCTGAGATCTATTTAACTTAGAGCAAGCTAGCAAGCAATTATTATAACTTTGCATGTTATTTTCTATTAATTTCAATTTATTTGAATAAACTCAAGTAAACTCATTTCTAATTCATTTATCAAACACCATACAGTGAAATAATTCTAAATTAAAATAAATTTATGCATTATGTTTATTTATTTTTGTATTTGTGTAACGTATATACCGATATTACTTCATTATAGAAATTCGGCTGAAAGCTTTTGCAAAAAATGTAAAATGGGCAGGATTCGACGCCATGAAAATAAATGTTCATGACAATAACGAATTCTGTCATAAATTTATTGAACAATATTTTGAGCTATTCTGCTTTCAGTCTTCATCATGAGCTACTACGTATCGGTTCTAGTTCGTTTGTTAAACACGTTAAGCCGGCCTCTTGGCATGAATTCATTCATTTATGAGCGTGGAAGAAATAAATTTGTCAAGTCTAAGTTATGGGACATCTATGTGAGAATCATACACGTGTTTATTGTATTTCCAATATCCCTTTTTGCGATCATCTTCTACTGCCAGGATGAAGCTTTTGGTACTTACTACCTTGGAAATATCCGTTTGCATCTATTAAATGCAGCGAGAGCATCTCGAATGGTTGCTCTCATAGCAGCAGGCTTATTAATAATGAAAAAATCGACAGATTTTCAAATATTGCTAAACCGTTTTCTCGATGTTCAATGCATGCATAATAAATTATTTTCGAAAAAAATTCGACTGCCATGGTACATTTTGCTGATACTCTTCTTACGAGAAATCTGGAATTGGAAGACACTATTGCATGAATATTACGTAATCCAATTGATTCCGGTAGTAATACTGTCATCAAGAGTTGTGATTATATACTTTATTTCACATCTAAGTGTCGTGATGTACTTTTATTATTTATACACACTGGCTGAGAATTTGAAGCTACCCGACTATGAGAGTAAACAAAAACGTTCTCAGTGCATAAAGCACTTCGAGCAATTAATATTGCTGCGACTAGAGCTGCAGAAATTGAATTTCATCTTTCACTGGACAAAACTAATCGAAGATATATGTTTTGTGTTAAATCAGTTTGTTATAGACACTGCCTTAGCCGTCTTCATGAAACAAGCAGGTTTGAAAAAGGTGTTCAAGACCTCATTTATCTGTTTGATTTCTGCAAACTCGATAAGCATTTTGCCGATAATAAAGATGTGCTACGAAATGGAACTAAAGATATTCGACGAATTATACTCACATGAGATATGTCGAAAAATAACAAAGTCCAGAAACAAACGAACTTGGCAAGTAGAAACTGTAAGTTGTAATTTTAAATTATTTTATGTACTTAAAAAAATGCTAATTGTTTTTTGTTTCATTGTAAAGCTTGAACGGATTCATTTGATGCATTCTGTAATTCGCAAATTTTCAAGCGGCAGCTACATTTACGAAAATAGAGCACTACTAATGGAAATCAGCGACTTTTGTGTGGCCAATTATTTTCTATTAATGACATTTCATTTCACATATTCTAAGCGTCGCTATCTGGCGATGTATTTACTGTCGTACATTCTTGGATTCAATGATTCACCTTACCCAAATGTTTTACAAATCGGTTATGACAACTATAAGAAAACTAATCGACCCTTTTTTATTGACATGGACGATTAGTTTTGATCATTATTTGTCAACTGGCTATATATTGTTATTTGCTAATTTATTAAATTCAAGTGTGTGTTGGGATTATTTTTCTTTCGTATCTTGTATTTTGTGGACTGTGTGCTTGGGTTCATTCTGGGGCAGTGAGTCGAACAAGCTTTTTTGTTTATTATGCAAAATTTGAGAGCACAGTTAACTGCCTTTGCACAGAAGTAGCTGCCCACTTATTTATTGTTTAAAAGGCGTATAAGGATTTTCAATTTATCAGCTCGTTTGACTGCATGAGCACAGGCAAGAAACTTCATTTAGGTTCTGATTTTTATATGAATTTTGAAAATTATGTTGGCATACAGAACGACGATTGATTGAGTTCTGCGCCATGTGCGAACACAAAATACAGAGAGAGAAAGTCCTTGATTGATTGTTGTCTGTATTATGAAATGACCTTCAGAGTGGGTGTAATGCTATTTCGTAAGTGTTTACCTGTAGCTGTGATTGATGGTCAACGGTCAAACACGTGCACTTCATGAGCATTAAAGGCGCCTACTTGTCTTCACACTAACTAACAGATTTAAGCTTCAACTTGGAAAGTTCACTGAACTGGCAATACACACACAAGTTGACGAAAGCCAAGGCAAAAGTTTATTGCCACGCAGGTGTTTACCAATTAACCAAAGTTGACGACAAATCAAATCCAGCAATGCCAATGAATTTGTAACCTTAACATTGGCATAGACAAAGTCTTTAAAGCTGTGGCGCAGTAAATTTAAGCACCTTGGTGTGTTATGAGTTGCAGTTAATTTGTATAATTATCAGTAGTTGGGTAAATGCTGATGAAGCTATTAGCGCAATTGCCATTGGGTAAAATTCCATTCACTTTGCTTTGAAGCACAAAAATAATTACACATGAGCGAATTCAAAAGCTCATATTGAATTACCATGTACTTAGTATTAATTAGTATATGATAGCAAGGAAAAATCCTCAAGGTCAACACAGCTTTTTCGATTTATCGATAAATTACTTGCTTAGGTGGCCATAACAACCCGTTATCGTGTTACGGCCGACCTCGAAAGCTTCCTCCAGGCGCCTCTGCTTTGAGCGCGCCTTCTCAACCCCAAGTGTGGATAGGTTCTACTCCACTTGGTCCTTCCATCGGAGTCGAGGTCGTTCCCTTCGTCGTCCTTCGTTTGCTTTCGCTTCATATACCTCGATAAATTATTATAAGCAAATATTTATTGAAAAAAACGTTTGCTTTATATAATAATATGCGGAATAACAGAAGCTCCAAGCCGGGCCTAAAAATGAATTCCCATTCCTAACTTTAGTATAGAATAATTGATCTTTATTATTTTATACAGAAGAGATTTATTGTTAACAATATATATTTAAGTCTGCTTTGGGGTATACTACAGACATGATGTAAGCTGAAAATCTTCAGCTGCGCTAAACTTTTTGTAATCGAGCGCCTTGCCAGTCGCTCAAATGTTTTACACGGCTTGGGCGCATTAAATTCACTTTCGACAAGTTGAAGTAACAAGTTAGCAACACTGAAGTTGGCAAACCAAAGTACATACAACATACCTAGTGCCTAAAGCTTAAGGCGTAAATATTAATGCTTAAAGTAAATACAAATTTGTGTTTCAGCTGCGCGAAATGTGTGTTTGAATAAACATTTTATGTCGCAGTGTTTTCACTTTCATTTAAAATGCACAGACATTTAAATTGAATTTTCAAAAGAAAACCGCACAAAGTGAAAGCAAAACTGAGTTTTATAAACTGAATACCTGATGAGAGCGCCAGCGAGTGCGTGGCTGAGTCTGCTGGCCAGCAATTAAATTGATTGCCAAAAGCATTAGCCGTCAATTACAGCCAAATGTATGCAGCCAAAGCCCTAAACGATTGCTAATAGCTACGCTGCGGCCAAAACAATCAACTCGGTGTCAATACAAGAACCTCGGGCAGACGCTTGAGCTGCGCTAATTAATCAAAACAATCAGCAGCACATGTGATAGCCCAAACATTGTCTCTGATTCGATAGTTCAATGCGCCTTTTCGTGCAATCACAAGCAACAACAAGCGAGACACTTGGGCCAACGTTGTTGTGGGGCTGGTGGTGCAAAAATACAAAAGGCAGACAGCCTCAGCTGCTGCTGCTGCTGCTGCTGTTCGCTTCAATGGCTACGAATTGTATACGAAATCATTCAGTTCATTAAAGCTGCTCAGTCTGCGTCTGGCAAAAACACACACAAAAGTTAAAGAACTAAAAGCATTCACTTTGATGTTTGCCAGGCGCTTAGCAATAACAACATAAATTTATAATTTAAATTTAAGCAAGGTTTGCTTGCTGCTTTGCATGTTTGATGAAAAGCGTTTAACAAACTTTAATGGAAGTTCAAGCTTACTGCATTTACGGCGTACAACGCATCGCTTGACATATGTGAACTGCCAGCTGACAATAGCAGCAGCAGCATTTTTTTTTTTCTAATTCTCTTTTCGCTTGCCAAATGCAGTTGCAAAATGAAATAGAGTGTCAGTCAAAATAAGAATTTTATGCTTTGTGGCTAGCAAATAAAAATGGCATTTAATTTGTTTTATTTTTCATTGTTTTTATTGCCAAATAAACAAAAGTGCATAAATGAAAACAAAGCTAAAAATACGCGACGCACATAATTGAAATTGAAATTTGCTTTTAAAATATGAAAAGTATTAGACTAAGAGCTGAGTTATGCTTCGACAATTTTTTTTCTTTTGTTTTTTTTTTTTGTGGCTGCGCTGTCATGACAGCAGCAAGATGAACTTGCTCTCGCCCCAGCTGAAGCGCCTTGTTGAGTCCATAAAAACGTGCAGGCGTTTTTCATTTAACAAAAGAAAAGCTGCTTACTTGTATGTATATGGATTTGCTTGTGTGGCTGTATGGCAGATAGCTCTTCGGCTGGCAGTGTTTTCCGTTTCGTTGCCTTGCACTTTTATCATGTGAAATATTTGTGCGCATTGTCCTGGCAGGTGGGCGCACTTTATGTCGCTATTGAAGGTGTTTATCAAAGCAATTCCAACTCTTTGAGGCAGCAAATGAAATGAGTCGCAAAACAATTTCAGCCGCTGCTGCAGCCCTGCTGTGCAGCTGTGAAGTTAAGTATACGCCATGTGAGCGCAATCGACGTGCTGATGTGTGCCAGTCACTTAGCTTGCTGTTCAAACGTGCTGCTGCTGTTGGTTATATAATATTTTAAATGCAAAATATTCAACTTTCGCTTTATATAAAAGCTTTTTGCTTGCATGCGATAAAAGCAATTAAATATATATTTTAAACTTTATCAGTTTGATTGCAATTTGCCTTTTTTTTTCGTTTTTTTTTTTTTGCTGTCATTTGTGGTGAGCCACAAAACAAAGTGTTATGTGCATGTAATCAATGCAGTCATAACAACTCAAAGAGCACATGTGACCTGCTATTAATTTAATGCTTATAAGCATGTGCAGTGAGCTTATAAAACAAAAGCACAACGTTGAGCAGATTATTGATTATGCATATGCATATTAAGTATACGTATTTTTGTACGTACTCTGTGTGTGTGATACAACTCTGGCTAATTGTGTTTTTCGCCCCAAAGCTTAAGGCTGGCGCAATGTTTCATTTCAGTTTCAACGTTTAATTGCAATCGCAGCTACACACGTACGATATAAATTTTTGTTTAATTTCGTTTTCATTTCCGCGCCATAAGCAGTGTGCGCAACTCTTTGCCTGCGAAACATGTGCCGCAACATTGTCTGACGCGTGAGCGGGGGCGGCGCAACATGCAGCGGCATGTGGCACGTTTCCAGCAGCCAATCAATTCGACAGTTCAAATGTACAACAAACAGATATCAACGATAGCAGCAAACGCTCCAGCCTCCACCCCCCAAGCATATGTATGTATGCGTGGGGCGCCTGTAGGGGCATTTATTTCATTTATATCCTTTGTCTGTCTCAGCAAGCAAGCGTAGCAGACATTGCCAAGGATTCACGGCCAACATTTATTATTCAGCGTATATAGAGCGCAAAAAGTGCGCCTTATATAAGTAAGCTGTATGTTTTTATATCTCTGTGTGTGTGTGTGTGTGTGTGTGTGTGCGTCTGTTTGCTTTTTGCACTTTCTCTGCGCTGCTGTGCTCAGCCTCTATCTGGTTTTTCTTTATTGTGGCCTGCGGACACGTTTCACTTATGCTGTAAATTAAAAGCAACTTTTAACTCTTCTGCGCCAGTCGACGGAAGTCGCCACGAAATTGCCAACATCCGATGAGAGTAAACAACAACAACAACAGCAACCACTCTTAGCTGTGTGTAGTCAACATGCGACTGAAAAGCCAATCAAAGCAGCTCCAAATATTAGACGTCGATTCAGTATCAGCTAAAGCTGTTGTCAGCCATCGTGTCCTACATATGCAATATGAGTGCTCATTTCCTGAATGCGCAGCGGAAATGATTTGCGATGCCTAAGGATGTGCAGCTCAAGTGCTTGTGAGTGTGTGCGTACCTTTCTAATATCGCAGCTAGTTTGTTAAATGCCAACATACAGGACTAATATGAGCTGGCAAAAGTTTTATGCGCATCCGCCTAACTAATTTTACTTAAAGCTAAAGCTCAACCCTTTTCATGAAATGTTTTAAAACTTTGCTTAAATAAATACTAAGTTCAATTCGTAGAAAAGCAACAAAATTTACAACAATCAAAATGTGTTGCTTACTCTTCAATATCCTTTCAATTTGCTGCCTGCTTTATTATCAGCCTGTATCATACTATATAATTTACATACATTTACTCAACTACATAAATATGCAAAATGCATGTAAATATTGCTTTTGTTTTCATAGCTAAAAAATCAAATCGAATGCTGCATGTAAAAGCAAAATGTTATATAAAATATTTAAATCTAAAATGATAAACTTTTTATAAGCAAATTTACATAAAACAAAAATAAGATAAAATGCAAAATTTAATAATAAAAAAATGTTATGCATGTGTTAAGGCAACAAGCAATATTCATAGTTTTATTTTCTTGTAGCTCTAACAATTTCCTAGAATTTTATTTAGCTAATCTTACAACTGTTTTAACATTTTGCATGGTAGCTCAGCCAACAAAACTTTAATTGTTACTAAATATCAATAAACACAGCTTAAGCTTTATGTGAGACAGTGATTAGTGCCTTAAGTCATTTTACAAAACTTTGCTTACATCAGCACAAATTTAGCTGTACAGAAATTAAAGCAACAACTTTTAATTTTGAAGCTTTTCTTCTGCGGTCGTGCAAAGAGTTCAGTAAACTCTTGAACATACTTCAGGCCACATTCACAAAAAACGCAGACAGCATTCATTCTCATCAAAACTTCCATGAACGCTTATTAAAACC
The DNA here is from genome assembly GCF_011750605.1 of Drosophila busckii. Taxonomy (NCBI): domain Eukaryota; kingdom Metazoa; phylum Arthropoda; class Insecta; order Diptera; family Drosophilidae; genus Drosophila; species Drosophila busckii. Next base: position 10,792,564 of record NC_046606.1, read on the forward strand.
CAAACATAAACAATAACTAGCGCAGCCAGCAGCGGCAGCGGCAGCAGCAGCAGCAGAATGCAGTCTCCGGTTCCTTTTCTGCGGCTACAAAGTGTGCAACAGTCAGCAAAGGAACATGAGCATGAGAGCATAATCCTGACATAACGACACCTACAAAGGAGTACATAAATACGCGTAAATATGCAGACCAATATGCATGTTACGTATGTGTGTGTGTGTGTGTGTGCGTGTGTCGTATAACATCGTTTATATGCTTGTTGCTTTCAGCTCGCATTTCAAATTGCCGCATGACGAAATGCGAATGCGAAATGTGAATGCAAATGCAAATGCGAATGCGAATACGAATTGCGATTGAATTTTTTTATATGCAACACACACACAGAGAGACACACACACACGTGTGTGTAAGCGCAAACGTCTTTGGCAGTGAATTCAATTTTTGTTTCGCTAGCATATTCTTTTCACTTTTCAACAGCAGCAGCAACATTTTGCTTGAAATTCATATTTTGCCAACCATTTTTTATAGCTCATTAAATATGCAACGAAGCTGGGCGGCATTTACCTGATGTTTTCAAATGCAAATATTTCATTAACATAACGCTCAACGCTGTGATTTATATGCAGGCAAATGCAGATTAGGCAACTAAAAGTCTCGCAAGTGTGTTGCATGTAAATCAAAGCGTGTGTGGCAAATCAATTGATGAATTGTTGTTCCAGCAATGCACTGGAGACTATTTAGTAGTGCTTAAGTGCCACTGGGCGTATGTGTAATGTGCGTGTTAGTTGAACAGCACAATGGGGATTGTCCCATATGCGTTCGGTCGTTCAGTCGCCTTAGCTTAGCTCGCGTTGCCCACTTTTATTGCAAATTGAATTTGCTATGTCACGTTCCGTAAAGAAGTTTGTCAATGATTCTTTTTTTGTGTGTCTCAATTGCCGCAGCAGGGCCAATAAATGCTTAAATGCATACAGGGTGCAGTTTCACTTGCAAGCTGTTAAAGGCAGTTAAAATATATAGAGAACTCTTTAAGCAAAACAGTTTAATTTTAATTACAATTACCTAAATTTGTACAAATGTGGAAAATTGCAATTGCTAAAGCCAACCGCACAGCTGCTGCTCTAGTTGTCAACTGAACTCAGCCTACCTAAGCAGTTACCTACCTGCAGGCAAAATTTACACATACAACATTGCTTCTTATCGTGGGTGCTGTAGCGTAGCAAAAAATGGAAGAGCATGGCCTTGCCTCAGGCATGTGCTAAGAGATAACCAAAGCGATCGCTTTGTGTGCACAACAAGACTGCCGAGAGCGACTTGACTAAGAGCAAAAGAGCAAGAGCATATTATACCTTAAAATTTATTCAGATGTGTATTTTGCTGTTAAATTAGTTTGCTATTACCTATGTGGCAACTTTACCTAATTATATTTTACTAAACTATACTATAGCCGCTTAAATATAAATTAATCATTAAAAGCAAGGTATACATTTATTATAAAGATTTATACAAATTAAATATATTAAATTGATAATTAAATAAATATATTGCGCTTTAAAACAAACTAAACTATATATAACTGTAATTTTTATTAAAAAAATATGTACATAACAATTTATATATTATAAGTATTATTATTAACTACTATTTTTTAAGCATCGTGTTATCCTCTGTTAGCAATAGCATTAATAACTAAGATAAATCAGTAGGTAGATAAAACTAAACTGTAACTCAGTTGAGTTTACAAATTTTTATCCAGCTCATTTAATAATAAATAATAATAAATGATAAGCTATAAAGCAAATAGCAGCGTAGCTGGAAAATCATACAGTTTGATAAATTTAAATAAAATATATTATTATAAATATGTTTGTTGTAATAAATTATAAATAATTTAAAATAAATTTCAATTGCATAATCTCAAGCTATACCAAAAATTATTGTAATTAAAGCATAAGTTCTCACTTAAAATAAAAACTACTAATAACTATAATTCTTCAATATTATTTAACAGCTTTTAGATATATTTTTTTTTCATATGGACTTACCAGCAGCCCCTGTACAGCACATTTGGCAAAAGTGCAGGAAGCCACTGCAAATATGAGTATTATTTTCGTAGCCATAAAATGCAGCTGCAACATATTCGCCTGCAACTGAGTTGCAACAAAGGACTGCTTGAAGCTATTGTTACTGCAGCTATTGGTCACTTGGTCAATGCACTCTGAGACATTAGTGTGTATTTGCCACTGTGTGTGTGTGTGTGTGACCCAGTGAACTCGCAAATATGCGGCACATGTTGGTCAAATCAGCAGCAGCAGTAGCAGTAGCAGAAACTGCTAAGCTTACACTGAGCTGTCTGCAGTCTGACTGGTTGTATGTGTGTGTGTGTGGTTTATGGCGGCCATCATTTGTCTTGTCGTCCGCTTACGCCCTGAGCGCACACGCAGCTCCATCAGCACACATCGTTGCATTGACTGCCTGCTGCTGTTGCTGCTGCTGCTGCTGCTGTGGCATGTTTGTTGCACGTAATTCCTCAGCGTCAGCAAGTGCGCTGCACGTTGCTCGTTGCTTGTAGCTATAGCTGTTGCTCTTATTACACACACACACACATCAATTCCATGTGGGCGCCCAAGCAATGACAAAAATAACAAAAACAAGTTCCAAAGTCTACTTTAAATATCGTCGAGTCGAGTTTCTTATTTTGTTGTTGCTGCTGCACTCACGTTGCCCAGCTCAAAGTGCTCTAATTAGCAGTGCGCTTTCAATTGCGTCTGACTTTGCATGCAGCCAAGCGTTTCATTGGTGATTCTCCCTTTTGCTTTGTAATTGCCACAGATACATTTAATTGGAATTGCTTTGTTTCAGCAAATTTGTGTGGTATACAGTATAAATTACAAAAATGGCATTCAAATATAACAAACAAATATTTAATATAATTAATTGAAAAGCTGCTAGCCACTAACTTATTTTTAAGAATATAAAAAATTAAAATTTATGCAGCTCATAACTCATTGTTAGACCTCGGAATTTGCATATTTTTATATTTTTTATCCGATTGATGCCTATTCTATTCAATGAAATGAATCAATAGTATCAAAAATAAAAAGATATACAAATTCCGAGCTCTACTCATTGTTATAGGGAAGTTCAACAGTTTGCAAGAAAAGAGAAATGAGCAATTGTCACCTTTGGCATTCAACATTGCGGTCATGCAAATAATATGAGCTTGTCTTCACTTGTTTTCACTTTCTGCTACAGACCCTGTTAGTTACTAAATTAAGCATCAGTTAGTTTAAATATTTCATGCTTCCCATATAAAGTTTCAAATGTGCCAAATTAAAGTCCCGGCTGTCAGGTTGTCAAAGCGAAAAACAAACTCGGGCAAAAATGTCAAGCACAATGTTCGCCGTAACATTTTTGTTGAGCTAATGCGAATGCTAATGCTCATTAAAAAACTTGTTCAAAAAACATCAAAATAAAAATCGTTGAGAAATAACTTTTCTTTTTTTTTAACAACATGTCATTCTAATTGCACGGAAGAAACCACAGCAACCAAAAATTTGCTGTAGAGTGTACAGGCAAATGAACTTCAGCAGCAACACCATAAACCGCTCAATTATAAAGCTCGAGAGGCAGAGGCGGCGGGGCACACAAAAAGTCATTATCTGAATTATTTGACATGTGTCGTCGCTAGAGCTGTGGTGGGTGAGTGTGGGCGACGTATAAAATTCGTTAGAGCTCTCGCAATTTTAAGTACCACATAGCCGAAAGTCGCTGAAGCAACGGCAGACTATGTGACAAGGCGTGCCTGGACAGATATTCATTAGAAGCAATTAACTAAATGTTCCTATGGGCACATAAAATTCACAAAACTCAAGCACATGGACTAGAGTGAAGGCCACTTCCAAGCTTCAAGTTGTGCGTGATTTAATAACTCACGCCAAAAGTATGCAACGAAATATGCAGAAAGCTTTTATATGCTATAATTATTAAATATAGAATATGTGCTAAGCGTAAAGTATAAACTAAAATTTATTATTTCATATCCTGCACAGAATAGGTCCAGCATAGGTCAATCGCATCGTTTATCGGGAAATTGTGAAATAGATCCAAGCTAGGATTGCTATAAAGCTGATCCTTAAATAATGTTAGACCCAACATTTAAAAAAAGGCCATGGAACTACTAAGCTGCCTACCTGTTCAACTATATAAGCTGACACATTTCCAAACAAAAATCAGTTCAGTTTTCGAACTCAGCCGTAACTGTTGTTCCCCACCAGTGGTAAAACAACTAGATATGGCCAGTGATCTCTCCTTACTATTTAAATTTGATGTGTTTCTTTTGTGAATCTTAACTTTTAAATAAGTTACGATATGTTGGACGCTTCTTATTTGCATAATCACCAAGAAATTGAAAGTTTCTTGGTATATTGCTTGATATTTTGATGTCATACTTATTTTTGGATTCAAATTTAAATACTTTTTGATGGAAAGATTAAACCAGCGTTGATACCAGTAACAATTTCATTGCCGCAATCTGTACTTGAAACAAATTGAGCACGGAGAAATGAATACTACGAGTTTTCGTTTTGTACTGACTTTATTGTGGGGTTTATATACAGCATTTTAATGTTTGCTTAGGTCTAGTTACAATTTGTGTCCAGCTTGTGGATCAATACTTATCTCATATTTTATTGGTTTAGGTAGTTGAGGAATAACCTAACATAATCTAATGCAGTTACTTTTTTATACTCGTGTGTTTCCTGATATAAAAGTAGCATCATTATATACTGAATTTTATAACATAATTGTAGGAATTTTTAACTATATAACACTTTGGGTAATTTCTTTCTATTAGAAGTGTCGAATTGGAATCGGACCAGGCGTTGCTTTTAAACCTATTCAAATTCAAACTCGGGTTAGGTAGCTTGGAATTGACATGTGTGTTGTTTTAATCTGTAATATAATTCCTTTGTACAGAGTATTTCACTTAAATTAACTAGGCTTATCACATTAGGGTCGGGAATTAGGTTGGAGTCAATGTTTTTTTTAGTAAACGTTTAATTATTATTTTGCTACGTTTAATTATTGGTTGCAAAAAGAAGAAAGTAGGTAAAGCCAGAGTGACCATCTCCTTTTAATACCGAATGTGATAAAATAAGAATATACTAATTTTGCCCTAAACGTGATATCGACTAAGCATCGATATCAGTGATATTCAACAGTAGGTGTATATCGTTCACACTTCTGAGATTGTCGGAGGCTTTATATATTTATATGTATGTAAATTATAAGTCACTTGTTAGTGTTTAGCGGAGTTACTCTTTATTAGCGCAGTGTTGTTTCCGCGACTTTCAAATTATAACTGAATGATACAAAAATGAGTCTAGCCCTACAATGGCAGGCAGCGCTGCAGCGGCGCGCCGACTTCGCTCCCACGGTCGTCTACGATTTCACGCCGGACGCGCGGTGCAACATGACTCCGTCCAGCTGCACATTCTTCCGCAGAACTGGCGAAGTCAGTGGTTGGGGGCCACGTGCACCTTACTCAGCTCGGTGGTTAACTTGTACACAAACGAACCTCACTTTTCACTACTTTATTCATCGAACGCCGAAACAGAACTGCCTGTCCTGCTTCGCGTCGTCTCTTAGAAGCTTTTGCTGATATGGTTGCTTTTATCGCAAGTTTTTATTTTAGGCTTTTGGTTTGTGTTTATTCAAATAGTTGTTGGTTATATAAAATGTTTTTTATTGTGGAACTCGGAAAGTAACTGTGTTTAACATGTTCATGTTTAAATATCCGCGGAACATAGGCGGTAAAAAAAATAATAAAACAGAAGTGTTCTTGGTTTTACGCAGTTCACTTTATTCGGATTTGAAATATGGTTGTTTGAGGGAGTCAAAAAGCCACTCCACACGTGAGGAGCAGTGGACTGAAGCCCTGGACCTGCCTCAACTTTCGTTAAGAATAACTTCTTGCTTTCTCCCGTCTCTAATTAACTTTCACTTTCGCTGAATCAGCTTTTCACTTGTAACTTGTATTTTTCTTCCCGCGGAAACATCTCATGTAATCTAAAAACTAGTCATTAGTGCCAAATACACTGAAGATATTTTACATTTGAACTCTTAATACAACGTGTTAACTCTTTCCACCAAAAACGATAATAAAGTTGCGTGACCGCGTATTTACTACAAAATAAAAGTGCCTAAACTATTTTTCTGCCACCCCGACGAACAATGGTGATTAGTAAGGATACGTTTATAGATACGCTTACACTTTTTCACAATGAGCGACTATTTCACGACTTATCTCTGTGGTGTTCTAAAACCAACTCCCAGAGTCAAGTCTTTCTTACGTTCATATCTTGATTGATATTTTTGCAAAATAACAAGACTTCTCTGCTTATTATTTCAGTAACACAATAGTAGTTTTATAGGATTATGACCAGTAATATATATCACAATTAAAATCGCGTTTTATTATGTTTTATTCGAATATGTTTATATTCTATTTTATATTTAGATTACGTTTCGATGCACCGATTTGTCTTCCTATTTATTAACACGTCCACACACTTCAAGGGTTAGAAACAAAGAGACGGAAATAGTAAAAGATCAGTGTGTACATATTGTCATTAAATACCATAATAACATATACCAATACCATTTATATATGATATCGATATCTATAAAATATCGTATCATAGCCAATGCGTATTCGCAACAATATTATTATGCATGAGTTCTGTCGTCGACCGAATTTAGAGGTTGCGTTGGCACCCACGTTCATTGGCGTAGAACTCGATGTATGTAGTTATCGGTGGATTTTATTCTGTAGGAAATTCAATTACAATTCATATCTTTACATTTGCTTAACTCTTACCGCAGTGACTCCCTCTAAACTCTTTAAACTTAACAAGAACGACCCTATCGCTCACAGCTGTTTTTATACTAGACAGTGTGACCGTCACAATAATACTAATTGGTCGTCCCGCGACATGTTCACTTTTGCTTAGGCTTATTGTTTCTGAGAGTCTTATCATACTCCACACGGGAGGAGCGGCAGAGTGGTGCTGATTCTCTTTTCTTTTTCATGGATGATGGTGTCTTCATATACTCGCGATCGACACACAAAGCAAAAAGTTCATATCTTGATTGATATTTATGAAAAATAACAAGACTTCTCTGCTTATTATTTCAGTAACACAATATTAGTTTTTTATTGTTTGAATATATTTTTCGTTCATTCGCAGTTCTAGAAACTTCTTAACTTCTCCCCACACGGAAGGAGCGGCAGAGTAATGATGACGCCCTGAACCTGCTCTACCACTACCATCCAGTTTTTATTACTCTCTTTTCTTTTTTCACTTACTTTATATAACTTCTTCAAACCGGCAAGTCATGCGTGACAAGTGTACATAGTTTTATATATATCTAATACAACGTTTGAGCAATCGAACATTAAAATGTTTTCATTCTAATTTAAACAATTGAACATTAAAGTGTTTTCATTCTAAAAATTATATAAAAAAAAGTGTTTTTATTATCTCTTACGAAATCAGCACTCAAATTGAGATTATACTACAAGTTGTTAGTGCGTATATTTTCTATTTTGATTGCCTGCATGACAATAATTTGAAAGTTGTTCAAACTTTAACTCCGCATGGCATTAGGAAAAAACTAGTTTGCTGCTTGTCCAACTTATGTTCCTGTGCTATACACAGCAAAACACAAAGCAAATGAATTTTTAAGTGCATGCAGCTTTAGTGTTTTGGTTTAGTTGACAACGCAGCTGAACTTTGCTTGCTGCTCATATGTAGTTTATTCTCGATCCTATCCAACATACTTGCTCGTCTTTGAGTGCTTTGGTTAGGCAGACAAGTAGAGCAAGTACACTTTAAAACTTTTTATTAAATCCACTGAAATTATATTCATTTTAAGCTATGGGATTAGTAAATTTTGCTGGCCTTTGATTATAATTCTGTGTTCAATGCGCCCAGAGACATTCAAGGCCATGGGCATTCACGCTCTGCTTGCTTAGAGCAACCAAAATGGGAAACAAAATAAATATTGACAAGTGAATATATTTGGATGAGTCATATGCAAGAATTTATGCTCACCCGTTGAGTGAGTGCCATGACAATTCCCAGACATCAAGGCAAACAAGAGTTGAATATCTCGAGCCAGAGCATATATAAAGTGTTGGGCAAACACACACACAGAAACACTTAAGCAAAGCACAGCACAGCAGCTGGGTCAACTGGCCACCGAACCGCACCAGGAGCCACTTGCGGTTTGCAGTGCATTGAACCGCCCCCCAAAAAAAAATAAAAGAAAGCAAGCGTAGAGTAAGCTAAAGTGAGCGGCATGTGCTTGCTTAAATGTAAATTGTTTGACGTAATGCACGGGTGGGCGTACACGCCTCCGCCTCCCCCACACACCCACTAGCATTACCTCCTTCAACGCACGCCCGGCCTGGTCACATTTCGGTCAACATTCATTTGGCAAGTAGAGAGGCATTCACTTGTGCATGTCAATCACAATTCTGACAGCAGCTACGCCACGGGCTGGGGCATGCCACGCACACACACACACACACATCCATCTTGGCCACATACTCAACTGCACGCATTGGGTGACGAAGGAGGCAAACCGCACATCCACGCATTTGATTGGACAAACCGCCAAATCCATCCAACTAGCCAACACTTGTGTGCATTTGCACTTGCATCTATTTATATATAAATATAAATAATTATCCCTCTCTCTCTCACACACTGTGTGTATAATCAAATTACAGCACTCACTGGTCATGGCATTCAATTATGTAAGCCTAATTAAATCATACGCATAATAATTTTATCAAAATATATATTTTTACAAAAATTAATGACTCAATTATAGCACCGACGCAATTAATGTCGAAATATACACTAAACAGCTAATAAATGGACACACACAAATGCATTAAGCATAATTCATGTTGCCCCCAAAAAGTCTTAAAACTATTAATTTAATTAATGTGCTTGCATATTTTATAGTAAACATTTTTTTTAGCTATATTTATATATTGCTATTGCTGCGTATGCGTAATATTTCAGCGCAATTTATGTATTTTTAATTTCTGTATGTCAGTGTAAGTATAAGCAGCTAATTCAGCACAAATATGTGGTGCAAATTAAAAATAATACAATTTTAAAAGAAACTGTAAGCATTAAGTTGTGCGTAAATTAATAGATTTATAACAGAAATATTTTAATAAATTATTGCTTTAAGCTGCACAATCAATAGTTTTAATTTGATTGTGCTATAGCTGCGAAATATTTTAATAAATTGTTGTTTTAAAATACTCAAACAATAGTTTTATTTTGATTGTGCTATAGCTGCGTATGCGTAATATTTCAGCAGTATCTATGATATTGAATTTCTAAATGTCAAAGTGTCATATATTGTAAGTTTACAATAATTCGATAAATTTATGATTGAAAATAAATAAATTGACGTGCTAAGCTGCTCAAACGTTTTATTTATGCTGCGGTATGACTGCGTATGCGTAATATTTAATAAGCTGCACTAATCAGTAGGCTTAACAACTTTAAAAAATAACTATTTAGAGCACTCTAGTTATATCTACTGTATTTTTGCTTTTTGTCGTAGTGGCCTCTCTGTTAATTAGCTGTTTATGCAAATGCAATTTGAAAATGAGTTTAGCAAGGACTATGCTGGCATTTGCATATTGAAAGCAAACTAATTAAATACACTGTTTAGTGTATGTAGCTGTTAATTATTTTATACGCTGAATTTTCAAGCAACACAAAGTTAAGCCAAATTTAAAATTTAGGCAAACAGTTTACTAATTTAATTTATCAGTCAGTTTAGAGTGTACGAAACTTTCAGTAAACGCCTCGAGTTAAACACACACACACATGCCAAGAAACATATTTTTTTAAGGAATAATCTGTTAGAATGATGACGTGTGGTAATGCTGCTGGCAATCGCCTGTTGTCTGCATTCCCAGACGCCTCGCAAAGAGCGAGCGCGCTAAACTTTTGCCAAATATCAAAAAGTTTTGAGCCAAAGCAATATGCCACTGTGGTAGCTAGCACCGTCTTCAAAGTCGTAAGCAAGCATTGTTGTTGTTGTTTCTGATTTGCGGTCGAGTTTTGAATGTATAATTTTGGGCCACAAATTTAATTTCAAGTTTGCGCTTCACTTGCTTAAGCGGAGTTACTTAGGAAATTTTCTAAAAGGCAGTTATTGCAATTAATGCTCTAATTGGCATAAGCAAACCGCAGCTAACAAATGCGCAATTTGTCTAAATTTAGAATTGATCAATAATTTGGCTTTCAAGTTGAAAGCAAACTGTTTGAAGAGCATTAAGCACTAATGAAAGCAAATTCAATTCAATTTGCTTAACAATTCGAAAACGAGTTGGCCGAGCTCTCTATTCAATTAAAGTTTCTAATTCAGGCTCGGGCACTCTTCATTCAAAATGGGCGCTCAGCTGAAGTGCTGGCTGTTTGGTAATGCGCTTTAAGCACTTTTCAGTGTCAGCAGCAAAACAAAAACAACAGCAACAACAAAAATGCCTGAAAGTTCAACCAGAAGGATTAAAAGTTTGACTCAAAGGACAGCTAGCATAGACTATTTGTTATTTGTATCTGTTGCTTAACTCAAAACAGTTTTTTTTATTTAGTTTAAGGTTTCCGTTTGCCATAGTTAAAAGTTTTTTAGCTGCACAACTGTAAAACTTTGAACGGCAAAACAAGCTGCATTAAAATTGGAATTTTCGTTAATGACTTTCTAGCTGCAATCTTAGGCTATAAATACGCTGAACTTTATGCAGCAGTAATAACAAAATTTTATTAGCAGTGCATACTAAAAAATAAAACTATTTATGCTGCAAATAAAAGTATGAAAATATTGCCTAGCAGACTGCGTACTAACCAAAGCTAAGCGACATGCCATTAGAATAATCGCAGTAATCTAATCAATTTATAGCTGAGCCAATTGGCCAAGTAAGTTGGCTAACAGCAAACTGTTAAAATTAACAGCAACAGCTACAACGAAAGTGAAAGTGAAGTGCCGGCAACAATTGTCAGTGTATGCGAGTACTCGAGAGTATAAGAGAACACAGCCAAACGAGAGAGCCAAAGAACCACAAATTTTGTGCAATTACACTGAGAACAAAGGGCGTGAACTCGAGATGCTCAGAATAGTGAGACTCTAAGCATTAAGTATGAGGGTTGAGCTTAAATAAGTAAATGCTGAAATTAAAGCTACACATTTATTGCGCGTATACTTAATATTTATAGGCTAAGTAGAACGGAGTTCGAGTGCCAATAATAATAATATCTTTAAATAATGCATAATTATTATTAACTAACAATTTCGCTGCATAAAATGTTCCATCAATTGAGAAGTTACTATATAAAGAAATAAAAATAAATATATTCTGATGCTGTAAAATTAATTTTGCAGTTCCAGTTCCAGCTAAGTTTAGTCATTGTTTTATACTATTATCTCTTAATATTATTTCTGAATATTATCTCTTAATATATATCTCATATATCTCAGCAATTCTGAGGCATTAGCTTCGACTTTGAATCATTTAACTTTATAACTAACAATATCAATTCTAACATGCATTATATAATTTTTGCCTTTGTTATAGCAATATATAATATAAATATATGTCTAATTAATTAGAAATCGTTTTTGTACTTATTTTATGTATATAAACATAACATAACTTAAACTGACTTAAATATTTTTTGCCGTGCAGCTGCATTTGGAGTCATGCAGGCAGCAACAATTGAGAATGCGTATACGACTGAGATGAATAACAATTGTTAACAATATACGAACACCCACGAGCCGAGCTCACACATACAGACAGCACTTTGGCACACATATCGGGGCAATTTGGCCGATGTGCGATGTGCGAAACGAAACTTTAGTCGTGCTCTGCATTCGGTCAGCCTCATTGCAACACAACAACATTTCGCAGTCGCCGTCGCCGGCAATAAGCTGCGCGCAGTATGCAAAACAAACCCGAAACGTGCAGTTGGCCCAAACGCAGCGCAGCGCAGCAGCAACAACAACAAAAGCAGCAAAGAGCGCAGAGCGCGTAAATTAAACAAAGGCGTATAGCATTAGCCAAAAACGCAAATAAACAAATAATTTTTAAGCAGCATAAATATCAATTGCAAAAAAAAAAGTGAAAAAATAACACAACGAAATTCGCTTAGCCAAAACGGCTGCCAAATATTTTGAGAACCTCAAATTCTTCGTATTCCCCACACGAGCAGACCGAGACAGCAAACGCAGCAACAAGCAGCGCAGTAAAATGGTAAGCATATTTTAAATATATGCAGATTAACTGTAAGCTATAACAAAAGATAACATAAATCTGCAGTAAAGCATAAAAAAGTGCAGCAGAGTAAGCTATGCTTAGTGAATTAGGCACTCAAAAGAAATATAATACTATTTGAATAAGTTTAAGAAAGTTATATTAAGTTCATTAAATAGGTATATTGGTTAATAAAAATATTTTTTATTATTTATTGAATCAATGTTCGTATTTAAGCTTTTGTTAAATCAAATTAAAAGGCTCTACAAATTACTATTATTATTTCGATAGTTCTCATAAACCTCAAAACTTAGCTAAAATATATTATAATATAAAATAAAATACATAAGCTGTTGGCTGTTGCTGCTATAAAACAAAATAAATTATTATAAAATAAATGTTAAAAAATTGAAATAAATTAAAAAGCATATTAATCTACTCAGCTAACAAGTTAAGCTGTAATTTCATTTTTATTAAGTTGACTCTACAGATATTTTGTTTGATTTATTGAAAGAATGTGCGAATTTAAGCTTTCGTTAAATCAAATTAAAACATTCTAGAAATTATTATTGTTATTTTGACAGTTCTCATAAACCTCAAGACTTAGCTGAAATATAATATAGATAAAGTTTCCAAAAAAATAAATTAAAAAATTATAAAATAAATGTTAAAAAATTGAGATAATTTAAAAAGCATATTAACCTACTCAGCTAACAAGTTAAGCTGTAATTTCATTACTATAAAGTTGATTCTACTTTCTTTCACTTTCAACTCGTGACATGCCGTCTGTTAAGCTTTTCAACTTTTTTGTTAATTTATGCCAGCAAGATTAAGATTTAACCTCAGTACAATACACATGCTACTTAAATAATATATTTTTTCAAAGATTTAAGTGCTGACATACATTTGTTAAAACTAAATTAAATTAGAAAAGATTTTACTTGAAAATGTCACAAGTCCAGCTAGCATAATCCTTAACTTATAACACAACATTTTTCTAAGAACTGTGCTCAAGCTGCTGTGACAACAATTTAATACCCTTTCACCCATTTTTCTATTACGAGGCAAGTATTTGCTTACGCACTTTTAACGTTAATACAAAAGTTTTGAAGCATTAGACTTGGAGTTAAGAATCTGCAATTCTCTTTTTATCAGCTAACGTCACTTGTGTAGTCGAAAGTTAAGCGCATTTAGCTAAACGAAGCTGCCGTATTCAGTTTGTAAGGCCGTTGCACTCAACGCAACATGCTGGTTGACTGACTGAGTGACAGACTGACTGACTGATGTGTGTTTGCTGTTTGGTTGAGTCAAATGTGGAGCGACAGCAAAAACTCAATTCATTGTGGGTGGGCGAGTAGGTGTTGGCAGCAGCTGCTACGCATGTAATTTGTCAGAAAGATTTCTTTTGAGGCTACAGCAAAGGACACGCTACAGCTAAGCGAAAGAAAAACATATCCAGCTCGGAGCTCGACCCGCAATCGGCGCACGTCATTGCAACAAAACTGTTTCCTTCCTGCATGCTTGACTGGCTGCCATTTAGCTACGCTTTTTGAGCTAGAAACATAGCAGGCAAAGCAAAAAGCAACAGACACAACAGACAGCCAGACAACAGCCAACAGACATTGACATTTCGTTGCAAATGAAGTGATAAAAAGGCAAAGGCAGCGACGGCGGCAGCTGCTTGCAAAATTCCAGCGAAGAAGAAAACACGAGAGCAACAGCAATTGCCAAAGTTCCACAAAACTTCGATTCGTCAGACAGACAAAGCGTTCACTAAGTGCGCATAATTTGATGGAAATAACGACCTCAACGACAAACTGACAGCATTTCCGAGCTATTCAATGGCAGCAGAGCGTTTAAGCTGAATCTAGCATTGAAATTGTTAAACAATTGCTGCAAACAGCAAATCATGTTAAGCTTACAATTTACAAGCTTGTAATGTAATTTTTAATTAGCTGCATTTCGATTGACAACTCAAAACCGTAAACATTCATTGAGTGCTGCGCGCAAACTTTCAACAAATTAGTTTTTAATTTTACTTTACTTTTTTTTTGCGCAAACTTTTGCAATTAATTGCAAGCCAAACCTTTGAGTCAGCTTAAACTCAATTTCAATAGCTGCGATAAGATAAGCAAATGCTAATGCCAAAGTATCTGCATAGATACAGCCACTTGCAGCTGTGTGCATGAACTTTGATGGCTGACTTGGCCTACTTGTGCCCCAGACAAACTAATGAGCAGACGCCGCTCCACATAAGATGATCCAAGTAATAGAAACTCAGCAGCCATTCGACTGATTGCAAAACTGTCAATTAAGCAACTGCTAAAGTGCAGACTGCAAACACACAGCTGTGGCACATGCAACAAAATGTGGCAAAAAATAAAACAGCAAGCTAAACGGCATGAAAACTGAAATGAAAAGCAGCAGGCATTGAACTTGGCTGCAGGCAACTTTTTATAACACGAATTAACAAACGAAGTGCAATTTCTTAGTTACGAAGTTATTCTAAAAAGGCTACAAAAAAATGAGTTAAAAATTGAGCACGTTTATAATATTTTTATTCAATTTACTTTAGAAGGGAAAACAAATTGAGATTTTAAAAACAAATGAGAGTTGCTTTGAGTAGACGAGTAATTTTTTAAAAATTGAGAACGTTAATAGTATTTTTATTAACTTTTCTGGTATAGGGATAGCAAATTAAAATTTTAAAAATAAAAGGCAGCTGCTTTGAGTAGACGAATCTCTAACTATAGTTGCTCATATAGACAAACAGGTATAGCTCAAACGCGCTAGATATAGAATATCTATATATATTTATAACTGCTTCTCTCCTTTAAAATTTATTTACACTAAGTCAGTCGCTAAGTCTTCCATTTCTTATAAAAAAGTCAATGCGTATAAGAATTACTTAAATTTATTTTACATTTATTTACTATAAGTAAGTCACTAAGATTTTTTATAAAAAAGTCAAAGCGTATAAGCATAACTTATATTCATAATATATTATAATAATGTTGCTATAATTATAATTAGAGTCTACTGCTTTTTAACTATTTATTGTGCTAAGCTCAATTAATTTTTTCCAAATGTATTTCTCATTATTTATAAAAATATCAAAGTGCACCTTTAAATCAATTATAAGAGCAATTTTCAAAAGCTTTTTAAGTTGCAAGCTGCCATTTCTCATTAGAGAGAGCCCAACTTGCCTTTGTCGCACTGTTTACAGTTAATGCTTTGTTTTTGTTTTTTTTTTTTATTGCACATACAAAACTTGCCACAACTTTTTCATCAAGTTGTCGACTTTTATTTTTGCCGCTCGCCATTGTTGCAGACTGTTGCAACCATATACCGTTATAGCGCTCACCCCTACATAGACATGATTAATGTTCAAATTAAACAACACCCGGGCTGACGTTAATGACGACAAAAGAGTAACAACGACAACAAAGAAAAACAAAACACTATGCGCCAAATATTAGTCACACTAACAATAACAAAAAAAAAAGGCAAAGAAAATATGTTTATATAGAAAGCTTTATTTTATGATTATGCATACTGATTAGTCTGCGTACATATGACAAAAACAACAGACAACATTATGAAAATGAAATATATTTTTATTAAAGAATAGTTTGGCTTTAAATTTATAGCCAGGCCTGCGCGCATTTTATTATTGCTTGTTTTCCATGCAAATTGGAAATTAGAAGTGAGTCATGCAGTGCTCTATATTGGCATTGAGCAGCGTTTCAGTTTCGCAATTCAATTAGTGAGTCAATGACGAAATGAGTGATTGCCCATGCAGCGTTTGCCAAGTTGGTAACTTGGTCATTATTGATTGGATTTTTAACCCACTCTATGTGGGGCAGCTGATATGATAAAGTTGCTGTGCCAGCGTGAGAAATTATCAATTAATTAATTAAGAGCATGATTTAGTGTTAATTGGCATGTCAATACGTCAGCATAGATATTGACCTACTCGCTCTTTGTTCTGGCCTTTTCAATATTGTAAGGCAATCAATTGAAATGGCCAAAAGTACATCAATATTTTTATTGCTTCTGCTTAAATGCACGCCATAAAATTAATGGAACAAGCAACAATAGCTGGGGGGGCCATGGCCAGTGAAATTCTTCAATTGGCAATGTGCAATAGGTAAATGCGCCAGTCTTAGCATAAACAAAAATATCGAACACAAGCTGTATTAAATTAAAAATATTCAAAACGGATACTGTCTATTTAAATTATTGTTTAAATTGTAGGCTAAACAAGTTTTGCTTAAGCAAATATTTTCATATATGCAAACTATGCGTTTGGTCAACTCGATTAGCTGTCATAATTGAGTAGTGAATTGACAAATTAAGTGGCAATAGCAATAGCAATAACAACAACAACAACAACAACTGTGACTAACACTATATGCTGCATATAATTGTTCATTCATGTTGTTAATTGCATTTGCAGCCAAGCGATAAACGACTTTCGACTTCAAACAGCGCAATTTGCCATGCCTGCCGCTTGATTGATTTTCGCTTTGTATTTTGTTGTTGCTGCTGCAAATTTTCGTTTATTTATGCGTTCAGCATTGGCTACAAGATTGATTGGACTAACATAAACGCATCAACACGTGGGCTGCGCTGATAGATCAAAAGCAAAGCGGCGCGTGCTTGCCATGCGGCTATGCAAATAATTAGAACTGACCATTTTATTTACTTATCTAATGGCTCTAGTGCAGTTGAGCAAGCAAAAAGCAGCAAAGAAAGTTAAAGCGTGGACGTTGCGTATGCGTAATTTAGTTTATTAAATTAAAGCAAATTTTAAAACATTTGCAAATAAGCTTGCAGCTCGTATTAATAAATTCAAGCAAGTAAATGCTTAGTGGTTGCGTATACGTAATTTGCTTACAACTAAAACAAAATGTAAAATATTTAAAATGTTGCAAAAAGCAAAAGTTAGCCATAATTAACTATTGCCAACAAAAGTTGCGCATAAGCCAAACGACAAATAACGCGTAAGCGGTTTGCGTAATATCTAATAAAAGTGTGTGAGAACAATATATAAAATATTTGCAATAAAGTACCCAAAAGTATAAGCTAATAATATATGTATTAAATCCGTTGACAAAAAATTGCAAATCAAGCAGTCAAGGCGTAAGCATTGCGTATACGTAATATTGCAGGCTACTTTTTACTGCGTTGTATCGCTGGGCCAATATGCACTGTTCACACTGCAGTCTTAAGCCTTAAGCTTATGCTTATTAAAGTTTAGTAAGCGCAAATTAGACAACTCTCTCTGCGTCTATTTCTAACCTTTGAGTTGCGCAGGAGCGCATTGGTTAGAATTTCGTTTAACTAACAAAACAAACGAAAGTGTAAAATATTTGTTGCGCTAGTTTGCAATTAATCAATAATTATGGCTAAGCAATATATTTAAAGCATATTCGCATAAAGCATTTCTGTAGCAATGAATTTCTATTTTAATAAGTTGTGGCCATAGAAAATAACAAAATGTGTGCAGAGCAAAAGGCAATTTGCATTTCGAGTACAATTGCTCGCACGAGATAAAAGCGCATTGCTCAATTATCCTAGTCAAACATGAAAATTATGTTAAATATGCGCGCTGGGCCGAACTAGCGGTGCGTATACGCAATATGCACAGCAGCACCAGTCGAATGGCTAATACATTGGCTGCTAATTTATGCAAATTGTGTGCTGTTCGGTGGGGGGTACAAGTGTGTAAATAAACACTCGGCATGCGACAACGACGACGACGACTGCCCATAAATTGCACAATGGGTAAGCGGCCACTAAGCGCCTTAAACTATGCAACACATTTTAGTCACTGCGGCAACATCATAATAGGCTTTAGGTTTATTTATAAAGATTAAAGCAAAGCTGCAAAACTGCAACAATTTTCAGGCAGCAAATTTAAGACTTAACATAAATAAGCGCATTGAACAAGTGAAATGGCTTTGACTAGTGACAAATCACTTGGTGCATAAAGCAGCTGTGAAAAATACGTTTGCAGCACAATGGAAACAATGCCAGCGCATAGGTGGATTAAAGGCGCTTGGCACTCACAATGTGCCCAGCCACAAAGCCAAAACAAGAGTCAGTGCCAAACAGGGCCAAAAGCCAAACCACATCAAAGGTTGGCTAACCAGAACTTTTCGGTTTCATTGCCGTCCAACTGACCAAAGAGGTGCAAATGTGCGCCTGTTAAAAGCAAACTATGATATATGTGCGTGCGTGTGTGTGTGTGTGTCTAAGTGCAGCCTAAGCCAATGATGCAGAGTAATGGGCAAAACCACAGAGACTGCCTCGCTGGCTTTTAAATAGTCATAAAGGCTTGTTAAAATGCCAGAAGAAATTAGCCACAGTTCATGGTCAAGCTGCTCATAATTTTGTACGAATCTTGAATTTTTATTGTAATCTTACACTAGTTAAGCAAAAACAACAAGCCATTAGCTTAGGGTACTCAATTTGCTATAACTTTAAAATTTATCAATGAATTAAGTCTCATGAGCGTTCGATTTGTCGCTTAGTTTAATAATCTGGCTGTGATATATAAAATCCAACTGAAACATTGTTGCACAAATTTATTTGCTTTCTATTTTGCAACTAAAATTAGTTCCCAAGACTTGTCAACTAGGTTTATAACCTAGCTATTCTCATATCCTATTATAGTATTATTTTTATTTGTATTATTATAGTATAGTTTAGTATAATTTAGTAAAATATAATAAGGTAAGTTACTAATTTAACAGCAAAGCATTGTACCATAGAATTAAATTGAATTTTATAATTTTATAAAGTAAATATAAAAAAAAAGCATTTTAGTATAAGCTAATAATGTCAAAATATGAGCTGAAGCCTGTTTAGCTTTAAATTGTATAAAACTCAAAGCTTTGATGCTACAATACAGAACATTGAAGCAGCTCCAATATTTATCTAAGAAAAAAGCTGTGGCAATCAATATTTTTTAAAATAGAAATTCATTGCTACAGAAATGCTTTATGCGAATATGCTTTAAATATATTGCTTAGCCATAATTATTGATTAATTGCAAAGCTTAAACGTTTTGAATGCAATTTAAATGCACTTGATTTAAGTCGAGCGCTGCTTATTTATTTAGGCGCCTTTAATTGCTATAACAATTTAATTATTCAAAATGCGCTTTAGCTAAATAAATATAATGTTTAGTAATTTATTTGCATATTTCGCTTAATTTATTATTGCAGCATTTTATTTGTAGCAACAATACAGCATTAATTATAATTAAATTGAGCTTAGCTCTGCTTGCGCGTAATTGAGCAGTTCGATTGAATTTATAAATTTGATTAAATTAGTTGAATTATAAACAACAAACTGTTAACCTGCTGTGCTTACATGTAAGTTAAGGCTTTAATTAACTGCTGCAAGTGTTAACTTCTTGTTTAGTTGCCGTGCGACGGCTGCTGCTGTTGCTAAGCGTTTTAATTTTGATCGAATCAAGCAACCTGTGGCCAGCTCACTCTAGCCGAAGATTAAGTGCGGCCCAGACAGGCAAGCAGGGGCAGGGGCAGTGCCTGCTGCTGCTTGTGGTTGCAAGTTGACTTTTGTTTATGCTGCACTTTGCACATTGTGTGCCGCTCACTTCATAAACACAGCCCCACTGTGCAGCAAGTGCACTTGACATGAGACTCAAACAAAATGTGAACTGAGGGGCAAGAGCAGAGCGAAGGCGCGTGTAAGGTTGCCTATGTGTAAATTTGCTAGACATATTTGCATGCTCACTCTTTATGTGTGCGTGCGTGTGTGTGTGTGTGTGTGTTTATTGTACTTGTTGTTTATCCAAAAATTATGCGCCTCGCATGCTGCATGACGTCGACCACTTTGGCAGAAGCCCAAAACAGAAACTAAACATTTACCAAGCTGTTGCTAGACGACAGCGATATGGGCCTGGCCCAGGGTTGGGGACTACTGTGTTATGCATATTTGTGCTACGCCTTGGTGTATGCAATACATTTGGTCACAATGTTTAACTTGCTTATTGGACTGTAAACTAAATGGGGACGACGCACACGTGCGAAAACTGCGCTCAGCGCACTTTTCAATTGTTGTTGCAATTAAAGAGTGAAGCTTTAAGCGCATGCACGGTGGGACAAGCGAGCGGAAAGTGTGCACATATTTTAAATGGCACTATGGGAAGAAATTCTTCATAAATATAAAAAACATTTCTAAACGCATAACATGCATTGTGCGCTATTAATGAATAAAATAAATATAATAAAATATATATAAAATATAATAAAATATAAATAAATAATAAATAATACTAATATAATATAAGACTAAAGTTAACCCTTATATAATGATCGAACCACTATATAGAATCTATAAAGGCCCTCAACAGCTGATACATTCTAAGCGATCAGAATTCAATGCTTAAGCTACAAGTCTTAGGTTTAACCTCATAATGATCGATATGATATGAATCGCAGCCACTCTATAGCAGCTATGTATTTCCCAATAGTGCAATTAAATTTAATTTGTTACATTATAACCGTTCAGGTCGCTTAGATCGCATCACTATATAGAAGCTATATAATTCCCAATAATGCCATAAATACTACATCAGCTATTCATTTAATTTGTTACACTATAATCGAACAGGAATCAATGTTTAAGCTTAATGTTTATACTAAAGTTGCTTTTGGCTATTCTAAAATATAATTCTAATCAATATGACATGGATCAAACCACACTGTATACCAGCTATATATAGCTATAAGGAACTCAACAGCTATTAAATTTAATTTGATACATTCTAAGCGATGAGGATTCAATGCTTAAGCTACAAGACTAAGGCTTACCCTTTATAATGATCGATATGCTATAAATCGCAGCCACTATATAGAACCTATGTAATTCCCAATAGTGCCAACAGCTTTTAAATTTAATTTGTTACATTATAAACAATCAGCAATGATAGCTTAAGCTTAATGCTAACACTAAAGTCGCTTTAGGCTATACTAAGCTTTTAATGATTGATATGCTATGGATCACAGCCACTATATAGCAGCTATAGTGCCAGTGACATTGAGCTGACAAGCATGTAGTTAAATTCAGCTGGTGACAGTAACTTACCCAAGCACAGACACTTGACTGAAATGTTTTCACAGCTCGCAGCTTTTCGCTCTCTCCAGCTTTTTTTTTATTGCTTTTCTGCTTATGCAGCATAACCCTAAGCTAAACAGCTGCTTTATAGCCTTTCGGCACATCATCAGCAACAGCAGCAGCAGCAGCAGCCACAATGTCCAGCAGACATTGCAACGTTGCATAAGCTGCATAAATTTTTAATAAGCGTTGCACACTTGCTGGACAACGTTGCTGATGACAATGCAGCAGCAGCAGCAGCATCACCCAAGGGTAAGTTTCCTGCCCACTTGAGAGCTGTTGGCGTTGGCGTTGGCATTGCAGCTATCAAAGCATATGCCGCGCCAGTTTGCCCACTCCGCTTCGCTTTGGCTTTGGCTTCAATTGCAGTTGCGGTTGCAGATAGCGCTAAAATAGCAACAATTACTACAGCTACTCTCCCTGCACATTTTGCCATTTGATAGCGCAATATACACAAATAACAAGCAACAGATACCGATACGATACGATACGATAGTGCAGCCGAACAGAAACAGAAACAAAAACAGCAGCAGGTGCGCCAATTGTGAAGTCGTTACAGCAGTTCCAGCTGCAGTTGCTATGCAAATACCCTGCAAGTTTATATAGCAATATATATATTTATATAGCAATTTATATAGCCTGTTGAGCGTATAGATTTGTAATGTTACAGTAGCTTAAAATTTCATCAGTCCCCATTTTTTGTAGTTGATTTTACTCCTTTGCCTATTTTACTCGAATTGTTTAAATTTTATGCAATTTCAACAAGCTGCCATTGGCTTTATATTGATATATATAAAAGCAATAACGTGCATTTAACAAGTAAATAAAAGCTGCTCCTATCGTTTAATTGTGCGTTTTATTTACAAGTGCTGAAGGTCACGTATGCAAACCAAATAAAGTTTTAAGCTCAACAGCCAAAATTTGAAAATTATGTGCACATTATTAAAGACTTTTGAGAGCGCTGCAATATAATTAAGCTATACCATAATATTATTATCACATTTATCATATTATATAAAATTAAAAAGACTTCCTTACAAAATAGAGCTTGAAACATAACTAGAGTAACTTCCGTATTGTTGCTTTTATATATTGTAACTACATATACATGGTTCCTTATATATATTCTACTTTATATATTATAACTACAATCAAAATAATATATACTTGCTTATATAAAATGTTTACTGTAGCTATGTTTCAATCTCTCTGAACCTATATTTCCTATATTTATAGAAAGTGTAGCTTAAATAAATTTGTCTAAAGTTATCAGTTTTTTGATTAAAAGTAAACAGTTTTATTTGTTTAAATTTATTAATAAATCTTTTTAGAAAAACTTTGTCGCAGTTATTATCTTATTATTTTTAATTCTCGATATTATATTTTTGTATTGTTTTTGAATTAACCCATGAAATTATATAAATAACAAAAACCAACTCTGCTGCTATATGCTAATCCCAACTTATGTCTCTGTACTATCAATTTTTTCAGTTTCTGTCGCTTTTCTATTCCCTTTTGGAGTTAATACTGCTTGACTGACTGCTATAAAAATGTCGTAAGCTGACTTACTTAATATAGCAATAACTATTTTTAAAATGAAACGTTAAACAGTGGCTCAGCTCACTCTGTTAATTGATTGCAACATCAAATCCAGGCAGAACACATCCTATAGCTATATATATATATATGTGTATATATAACTGCATGTCAACCAAATTCGCAGCAATCGAATGCGTGTCTCGCTGATTGCAGCTATCAACATTTTGCTGGCGATTTATTGGCCAACGAAACTTAAAACGCTTTTGACAGGCAATGCAAATGTCAAGGCTGCTGCTGCTACTGCATGTTGGTCAGGCTACTGGGGCTTTAAGCCACAAAACAAGCGTAGAGAGCCAACAACAACATGGCAATGGGGATTGACTCTGCAGTGGGCTTGTGTCAATTGAACGATTTAAGCGAGATAAATGCAAACAAATTGTTATTTCTCTGCTGTTTGAGAGTGACACTGCCTGCAATTGACATTTACATGCCACAGATTTATTTTATGTTTTATATATAGAATTCTTTGAAGCGCCATTGTTGACTTAGATGCCTGCTTTTGTTAGCAAAGTCATAGGCGTAGTTAGCAGGGGGCAACGTTTATTTTTAGCACAACATATTTTATCAATCGAACGAAAATTGCAAACTTTTGTCATAATTTTATTTATATATCAAACTTTTTACAGTGTCGTAGCCAAGTATGTTGAAAAATAATATAAAGTACTGTTTGCCTCTTAAATTACGCCCATGTCAGCAACATGTCGTTCAACATGTCGCTCAACTTGGCAAATGACACTCAAAGTATTTTCACAAAATTTGTACAGCAAGTGGCAAGAGTCAAGTTGATAAGCTTAAAGCCGCAGGGCCAAGCCAAGTCATGTATGCCCACAAAGATTGATTATATTATTATATAGCCCGACACTTGATTGGGCGTATAGTTAATATTTAATGCATTGGCTGTCACTTTAATTGGATTACATTTGATCAATGCAAACAAATTCAGGCCTCAATGCAATTTATAAGCTGCAAATTAATCCACAAGACAAACAACTGCAGTATAAGACTTAAGCTGGACTTCAGTTGTGGCAGCCACAAGCTGCTTAGCATACATATACATATATATTTATTGATAACATTTTCTTGAATTTTCTTATCACGTCAGCTGCAGTTTTGTCGTTTGTATTCATGTTTTTGTTGCTGTCTTTGCATAATTTATGGATTTATTTATAGCAAACTTGTTGTTACGCAATTTAAATGCTAATCGTAATTTATAAAATTTAAACTTTACGTTCAATTTTCCAAAACCTAATTGTGCGTTTCACGTGCCTGATTTATGTATTCAACAACTTCGATTGCAATTTATTTCTCGCAAACTTTGATGCCAAGATGGAGTGCCACGGCTCAAAAGTTTTCACAGCTCAATTACACATTGGACAGTTCGGGCCAATTTATAAATTGTTTGCCAACATAATTAGCGTGGCATTTAGAAATGATTTGTAAGATTTCTTAGCGCCAATGGCTCATCAATTACGCTATTATTCAATTTTAATTAGTGACTAATGAGTTGCCTTTTGTATGGCTACAAAGGCAAAAACTTTCTTTGAAGTTTCCATAAGCAAAAAGCTGTTTTTGCTGTGCCAATAAGTATAAATAATTAAATAATATATAATTTGTTATTTTAGTTATACTTTTATTTAATATAATAAACAGCTCATAGTCTTTATACTAAACTTTTTGGTTGAAGCTCTCAGAATAGAATGAAAAAAAAATTTATTTGCACAAAATGTTCAACTACTGAAATAGGAATTAGGTGCTATATAAATATAAAGGCTTAGACAAAAATTATCGCAGCATAAATATTGCTTCCATTTTTTTAGCTTTAATATAAATAAAAGTATATTAATCACAACAAAACGTATCTTCTTTTACAATCTATATAACCTTTTTAAATTTATGAAATATATAATGGCAAATTCTTTAGAACAAGCTGGAATTTATTATTATTATTGAACTGTTCATATTGCAAAAGTTATTATATCCCAAAACTTGCCAAAGGGCCAAAACAAATAAATTTTTATTGAATATTTAAATAAGCAGCTAACTTAATCTTAAATCTTAGATTAATAAAAAGATTTAATAGAGACAGCTTGCAATTAAAATTTAAAGTTTTATGCATTAATTTATTGAACGAAAACTCGCCTAAGCGCCTAAGAAAATAACTAAATAGTTTACAACTGAACAAGATTAATAAATAAATATTTAATAAAAACAACATGCAATTAAAACTTAAAGATTTATGCATTTTATATATAAAATTAGTTTATTAAACTGGTCCTAAACAAATAGCTAAATAGTTCACAGATGAAAACGATTATCAAAAAAATGTAATAGAGACAACTTCAACATCAAATTAATTTATTGAACTGTTCATATTTAAATAAGTATTTTATTTGAAAACTTACCAAAGGCGCTTGTAAGCTTACAAATAAGCAATATTAAGAATAATATTCAATAAAGACAACTTCCAATTTAATATAAAAGCTTTGTGGATTTTTATCTTAAATTAATTTATTGAATATTTAATTTAACTTATTTAAATTATTGAATATTAAAATAAGGCGTCGAAGCAGATAACTTAATAGTCTTTCAATTAGATTAAGAAAAAGATTTAATAGAGACAACTTGCAATTCAAATTTAAAGTTTTATGCATAAACTTATTGAACTTCTCTTCTTTAAATAAGTATTTTATACGAATACTTGCCTAAGGCGGCCAAACAAATAACTAAATAGCTTACAAGACTAATACAAATATTTAATAAAGACAACTTGCAATTAAAATTTAAATTATAGTGCAATTCTTATCTTAAATTAAAAATCAGCTGACACTTTTAATTAAGCAGAGTACACTTTGCTTCTCTTTGCAGCTGCTGCTGGTAACGAGCTTACATTAGATAGACAACATCCTCATCAGCTATTTAGACAATTTTGGTTTGGCCGAAACATGTGGCTTTTAATGCTTGCAATGCAGTTGGCAGCTGGTGCCAGTGAGGAGCAGCAGCAGCTTAGCGACAACACCACTGCGCTGTACTATGGCAACGAGAGCTTCTTCTATATGGCCACACAAACTGTTGGCGGCGCAACGAACATGCAACAGGATGCGGGCATCTTTAGCACCGATTTGCCCACGTATCAACATTGCATTGCCACACGCAACTCTTTGGCGGATTTGATTACTGTGGTGCTCTATGGCATTGTGTGCATTGTGGGTCTGTTTGGCAACACTTTGGTTATCTATGTGGTGCTGAGATTTTCAAAGATGCAAACAGTCACTAATATCTATATACTCAATCTGGCTATAGCGGATGAATGTTTTTTGATTGGTATACCCTTTTTGCTTTATACGATGCGCATTTGTAGCTGGAGCTTTGGTGAGCTTATGTGCAAGGCTTATATGGTCAGCACCTCGGTCACTTCGTTCACTTCGTCTATATTTCTGCTCATCATGTCAGCCGATCGTTATATAGCTGTTTGCCATCCCATTAGCTCGCCACGTTATCGCACTTTGCACATTGCCAAGCTCGTCTCAGCGTTTGCCTGGAGCACTTCGGCTGTGCTAATGCTGCCGGTGATGCTCTACGCCAGCACAGTGATGCAGGAGGATGGCATCAACTATTCGTGCAACATTATGTGGCCGGATGCGTATAAAAAACATTCGGGCACCACTTTTATACTCTACACTTTCTTTCTGGGCTTTGCCACGCCTTTGTGCTTCATACTCAGCTTTTATTATTTGGTCATACGCAAGCTGCGCTCAGTTGGACCCAAGCACACTACCAAGTCAAAGGAGAAGCGTCGTGCTCATCGCAAAGTCACGCGTTTGGTGCTCACTGTCATCACAGTTTACATTTGCTGCTGGCTGCCGCATTGGATGTCCCAGCTGGCCTTGATCAACTCCAATCCAGCGCAGCGTGATCTTTCACGCTTGGAGATTCTCATCTTTCTGCTGCTGGGCGCTTTGGTGTACTCCAACTCTGCTGTCAATCCCATACTCTATGCCTTTCTTAGCGAGAACTTTCGCAAGAGTTTCTTCAAGGCCTTCACCTGCATGAATCAGCAGGATATCAATGCTCAGCTGCAGCTGGAGCCGAGTGTTTATACCAAGCAGGGCAGTCGTCGTCGTGGGGGCTCGCGTCGTCTGCTTGCCAACAATGCTCAGCAGCAGGAGCAGCCGCCGCTTCTCACGCATCATGTGGGCAACAACAATTCATCCACCACCACCTCGTCCACCACAACAGCTGAGAAAACAGGCTCCACCACTGCTGCTGCTGCGCCCAAGTCCTGCAGCTCCAATGGCCGCTTAGCTGTGCCCAGCTCCAATAATTCTGCAACCGAAAACCTCGTCATTTGTCTCAGTGAGCAGCAAACTATTTGCACCACCACCAAGCAGCAGGCTGCGCATCTTGTGCAGCAAACGGATCTGTAATTGGTGTATGACCATCTCTTAGAATTAATTGCATTTAAATATATGGGGTAATTAGTTTTTACATAAATGCACTTAGTCTAAGCAGTATTAAACCGAACAACTCTTAAATATAAACTCGCCTCGTCTATTGCTTTTAAATCTAAGCTCTAAGTCAGCTCAGCTCATCTTTAGCTATAGCTATAATATTTAAATATAATAATACTTGTGCTTTTTTTCTGTATCAACTTTATGTCTATTTAAACAATTTTAATTAGGCTATGTGTATATGTAATAACCAATGTGATGAATGTTTATACAAAATGTAATTATATTATTATAACATATTTCATAATGTGTTAGTAGTAACTTACAATGCAAACACTGTTGTAATAATAAACACAATAAAAAACACAATAATCTACTTATTTTAATCTAATCAAATGCGGGCTAGTTGGATTAATTAGCGTGTATGCTTAATTGATTCTGATGGTAAGTGTTCAATTGAAAGCACATTAAGCAAACATTTGTGTACAAACACAAATTATAATAAACACTTGTTAAAACTTGCAATTGCTTTAAAAAAAAAGTCAGCGAGCGATCGCCTGACCAGACCGCACAGCTTCAACTTTAGTTGGCAACTGAACTCACTCTCGATAAGCAGTCGCCCTAGCTATGGCCGAAGCTTACACATACAACGATGCTAAGCGTGGGCCATGATACAATAATACAAGGTAGCGGACTGCGCTCTTAGGTTACTTAGCTCCTTCTCCTTTTTGCTGCTTTCCTCGCTGTCGCTCTTTTGTTTTGTATCCGGGGAGCGG
Source organism: Drosophila busckii (assembly GCF_011750605.1). NCBI lineage: Eukaryota > Metazoa > Arthropoda > Insecta > Diptera > Drosophilidae > Drosophila > Drosophila busckii. The sequence continues at coordinate 10,820,887 of NC_046606.1, forward strand.
GAGCGAAGAAGCTAAAGTACAAACACCCAAGATGAAGGAGTGCAGTCCGCTAACCTTGTTTATTGCTCGTTGCTGGCCGTTAACGTGAGCAGCGCAGCTTGTAGGCACGTAGGCTCTCTTAACAGATGAGAGAAGGTCGCTTGGACTAAACAGCAAAGGGTGGCGTGATCGACTTGACTACTATTAAGCGTAGCCTTTGCTTGGAGAGCATTTCTTTCTAAGTACTAAGAGAGCGCCTCGCTGCCTTCGCTTAAAAACTGTGTCGCTGTCTTTGCTTGGAGAGCGGTTCGTTCTTGTCAATTAGAGAGCGCGTCGCTGCCTGTGCTTGGAGACTGCGACTGAATTTGCTTGGAGAGCATTTCGTTCTTTTTGCTAAGAGAGCCCCTCGCTGCCTTTGCTTGGAGAGCGTTTCGTTCTTGTGCTTGGAGACTTCTTGTCGTTTAGAGAGCGCGCCGCTGCCTTTGCTTAGAAAGTTTTTCGTTTTCTATAAGCAGCGCTGCTTATTGTTAACATTTGCTTAAAAAAAACTTAAATGTGCTTGCTTTAATGTATTTTAAAATACCATGATCAATTGAAAACAGACTGCCTGGTTCTCTATATTTAACTAATTGCTTGCTTTTAATGCGAAGCGCTCAAGCATTAAAACTTTTCATATTCAAATGCAGGTATTAAATCAAATTAAATATACAACCATATTATTTTGTTTTTTAATAATAACAAATAATAAACGCATCTAATTTAATCAATAGTTGCATCTGTTGACATTTTAATTTAACTATTAGTATTTAAAATACGCCCAAGCTTAAAGATCATATGCTATTTTTTTTTATTTAAAAATAACAATGAGCAGATATGCAAAGCCACGAGGATTTAAGACAACTGCAGCCTGCAATAAAAAAAAAACGTACAGTAAGCTCTAGATGGAAGGCTTATGGAAATGGCTTTAAAGCCAAGTGATGACTGCAGTGTCAAAGGATAAAGTGGACGCACACACAGTCTGAAAGACTGCGAAATGCATTAACAATGTAATCCAATCAGCGTGATAATGAAATGCTAAGTGCCAGACACTCCAGCCAAAGGGAGACAGCAGACAGCAGCAGCAGGCGACTAAAAAAAGCGAACCCAGACATCCAAGGGTGCTATGCAGTGGACAGTGGTCAACAGAGCAGGACGAGGTCGTGCAGCTCGACCCAAATTGTAGCCAGGCAAATAAGGACGCAGAAAATGCGTTTGCCAGTTCTCGTGCCACACGTGCAGCATGAACATTGAATTTGGTCACGTTTCATATGCACGGCATTCAAAGATTTGCCGCAGGCTACCAACACCACTTGATGCAGTCCCAGCTGCTGGCACAAATCGCATTTTTCAAAACATTCGCTAATAACACACGTTTTACATTGGCCTCATTGGCTTATTTGTTTTTAAGCTAATCATTGACTTGCCTTTGTCAATGCGTCAGCTTCCTAATTGGCTCCACTGCATTATGCACTGCAATCTGCGGACAGGATGTGGCGCATTGCGATATCGATTTATCAGCGGCTAGGCCACAAAAGTGGCCTCGTCTTGTGGTCAATCACCACTGCAACAATCAGCCGCAATACCCATTGTCAATTTAATTTAATTTAACAGCCAATTTAATGTAGTGCGCAAGTGAACGACGAAAAATAAGCCTGTAAATAAATTTACAAAAGGCAACAAACAATTTTATATAGTAAATTTATGCAGATATGTTAATTCTGAATATTAAAATACTTTTTTTTTAAATTTATAATAGCGCATTGATTCTTAGAATTTTTTGAAATATTTTTTATAAGCTTTGAAGCTGCTTTAACGATTTGTATTTCAACTCTTTAAGCTGTATGCTAATTAAACAGGCTTCAACTATTTTGCACAGTTTTTATATTGCAACATTTCTAGCATTTTTAACTACTTAGTAAGGAAAGTTTAAAGAAAATGCTTTACTAACTCTCAACCGAGGAGTATTCCTTGCTAAGAAATGAGCTATGCTTTGCATAAAGTCCATTACATATAAATGCCAAAAAAGAACATAATTTAATATTAAGTTCAACTTTTAAATAAATAGTAAATAAATTAGTAATCAGCCTCAAGTACAGTCAGCAGCTCATTACCAATCACTAGTTAATTCAACAATATAGTTTGTGCTAATAAAAAAAACTGAATTTCGTATATTTTTACCCAATTAGCGTTACATTGCTTAAGCTATAATTTTTAAATTTCTGTATAAATTTCATTGCTGAAATCCATCAGCAATTTACTACCAACCATACTGAAGGTAATTCATTAACAGCTATATATATATATATAGAGTTTCCAATTCACTGCGCATATGCCTCATGCGGCAGACGACACCGACGCACAAATCAGTGCAGCAATCAAACTAATTAAAATAAAGCACAGGCAGTCAGCACACACTAAGTGAAATTCACTCAAGTGTGGGGCAAACAAATTATAGTCGATTTATTTGCACAGCTTGCATAAATCAAAGCGCTGTCATTGGCACTGGCACATAATTCGAAAAAGAAAGGATCAGAAGCTTTTAGCCTTGTCGTAGTTGTAACTGCGCTTAAAACTGAAAGTCGCACACACACACACACAGACACACACAAAAGTCAAAAGTAATCATTGTAGCTGAGGTGCATTAAATAAGACTGCTGACAAAATGGGAAGCCAAAGCTTACAAATTTGCACTCCAACAGCAAAGAAGTTTGCCAAGTTTAACACCCGCCCGCCCAGCTCTGCCTCGTGGCTTAAATGCCACAAACTGTAAACAAGTTTGCAATACACAACAGCTCAACGCATGGCTTTGTCGATTTAGCGTATCGCATTTTCACAAAGATTTTCAACAGCGCATTCATTTTCACTTTGCTTGCTTGCCAGGTGGATGAAGCGGAGCAGGGGGCAGGGGCAAGGGTTGCAAGTTTAGGGGAAAACTCAGCTGCACAGACTGCAAATGTTGGCGCGCGCGCTTTTAGCGCATAAATCAATGGCAGCATAGCTAGGCAGCCAAGTTAGTACTACCCAAAGTTGATTTAATGCCAGTTCAGAGTTTAAGCTGCAAAAAAAAAAATGCTAGCATACTTATGTGGGCGTACTGGGGTCCAGGCCAAATTGAAGTGCGTGGGGAGTTGGGGAGTGGGGGGAGGCTTAAAATACATAAGTACATGAGCATATTGGCAGGTGGCTTGCGAGCTAACGGTTATAAATCAATTCAAATGTTTATTTACTTAAAGTTCACAAAAAAAAACAGCGCGCGAGTTTAAGCAGCAACAAATTTACATAAACAAGCAAACATATGTAAATGTATATGCGAGTACAGTAGCAGACGTTTAAGAACGCACACTAATAAATGTTCTTTAAAATAAATATATAATAAATGTATGTGTATATTTTAGAGCATTAACAGCAGAGCGGCTACGATTTTATTTTATTTATTAAATTTATTTTAAAATTTCACACTATATAAAACAAGCCACATATTTGTATATGTAAGAGTATTTTTGTAAAATATGTATTTTTATATATTCATAAATATTTTTTTATTTTATAATATTTTATTATAAATAAAAAACCAAAGAAAAACTAAACTAACTAACAAATGTCTAGTCGCAGTACTAGAGTGTGCGCTTTATTTTGTCTGCCACTGTTTATTTAAGCTGCAAGAACCTCTTGCATGATTAAGTATTAAGCTTAAGTCTAATACGACAGACATCAAAGTAACTGAGCGGCTTTAACTTGTCTGTAGGAGTAACAACAAGTTGTACTCGGAATTATTTTGTATTTATTTTGAAGTATATTTATTTATTCCATGTAGATATTTATAAAAAGCTGTTATATTAAAATAGCAATTAAATATTTAGCAGAATTTTTTCTTTAATGTGATTTAATTTTTAATTATTTTTTGTGCATTGTTGCTAATAGATCAGCAAAAAATAATTTCTAACTTTACATACGCTTATTAAAAGTAATTTGTTAATTGTAACTTAATTTCAAATTAAGCAGCAGCACTTTATAAATTTGATTTTACTTTAATTTAAATGTATTAAATTTTAAATTAATTTTTATACGCATTAAGTAAAAAATAATAGTAGACATATCATTTAATTTAATTCAATTTATAAAACATTCGTAGCTTATTTTACATTGAAGCAAGTTTATTAACATTTATTTCTAACGTTATTCCAAAATAAGCAGTAAGTCTTAATTACAACTAATTAATTAAGCTCATTACACTTATATTTTAAATACTTTTAATATATTTTTTTTTATACAAGCTACTTATGAATGTTATAGGGGCGCAATTCATAAAACACAAGCGTGGATTTTAGTACAGCAACAACATTAGCAATTGCAAATTGAGAAGCCCTTATTTGCTTTGCCAACTGCATAACCGTTAATCTGGCACGAGCATAACATGATAACCTTGTGGTGCTGCCATCAAAGTGCACCACCCACCCAACCAACCAGCTAACCCACAAGCCAACCAAAATAACGAGCCCCAACCAAAAGTGCAGGCAACGCTTTTGAGAGAGATGCGAACCCAAACAAAATAACAAGTGCACACTGGCAGCAGCTTTATGCCGCTGCTTGAGTGAGATACAAACCACCCAAGCCACCCACTGAACATCCGTAAGCCGCTGGTACATTGCAATGTGGCCATGTTGCTTAGTCGCTCTCTCTTGCATTCAAGCCAAAGAGCATAAAATGTTGTGAAAAGCAAATGCAAAATGCCACGCATAACAATAAGAAAATTTTTTGATTGCAGCCAAAGGGCGTGGCGAGGAGAGGGGCTGAAATTTTTGTGTAAAATGTAAAATTAGAAGTTGAGACCATCAATTGCCGGAAATGTTTTGTCAAGTTCATAACTTGGGCCAACAACTAAATGGCAATTTAAGTTACCAGGCACACAAAACCGAAGCGAAGCGAGTTGAGCGCATTCTGATTCGTTTCTATGCAATTACTGCTCGACCTAATGCTAAGAAAACTTTTGTGTAATTGATATATGCGGTTGCTAGCCGGAGCCGGAGCATCATCATCAGCAGCAACTGTGCGAAAAGTTGGTCTGGTCGGTCCAGTGTTGAGCAGCGCCGCAATGTCTGCGGTCAGAGTTACGTTGGGCGCCAAATTGTTGCTGAGATTGAAGTCTGACTCAATTTCAACTAGCGGCTAATTGATTTTGCCGCAAAGCTCAAGCTGCAAACTTTAAACTGGATTTGGGTTCCGGATGCTTTAAATGCCACAAATCTGTTAAGCCCGGCTACGCATCCAATCAAAGCAAATCAAATTAAACTCATTTAGCTACTCATCGCTAGCGTGCGGCGCTCTCTAATTTGCTTTGACATTGCCAAAAACATTTAAATGCCATTTCAATTACGCGCTCTAGAGTCGCGTTTGCCCTCCAGCCAGACAGCAGCAGCTGAGCTGGGGGTGTCAGGTTGAAGCTTCCGCTTCGTTAGCAAAAGTTCACGCACAAATTAACACGCAGCGAATGCAACTTTACGCCGTTATGCTTTACAAAGTTCAAACGACAAAGGGCTGCCAGCCAGCTCTGGGGCTCTGCTGCTACTGCAAATAAAAACAAAAAAAATCATTTCAATTTTAATGAGCATGAGACTCCATGCCGCACTCTATATGCAAACATAAAAAACAAACCAACAATGAATAAACGAAAGCTGCAATATGATTGCAATTGTTGCTAGTACCGTTATATATCTGTGCAAACAGCATTTTAAATGAATACGTGAGCATGAATAAAAATGATTTTGACGGATTCGTAGCATATTTATAAGCTGACATTGTTGCTCGGTTAAGCCAGGACAGGCCAGCAGCTTGTGTTTGATTTTAACCTGCCATTGATACTATAAGCTCAAAAAAAAAGCAATAGCAATTTACTAAAATACTGCAGCGTATCAATATTTTAGTACAAATGCTGCAAAAGTTTGGCTAACGAACTAACAAGTAAATTTATTTGCATGGTTTGAATATTAAATTCAAAATATATAGTGAGTCACACACAAATGCGTACAGCTAGACTTGTTTTAGTTTAGTTGCTTTACTTGAGAATAGTAACACATATGCAAGCTAGGAGTACGCTCCTATACGTACTTAATATTTTCGCTATTAAATAAAAATAGCTGCAATAATTTCTCAAAAAAATGCGCCAATTCAAAATTTCATTCTACTATTTCTACATTTATTACAGTTTTCAAATAATAACTTTCAGTTATATCTTGTTTTTAATTTTTTATACACTTTTTACTTTAAGATGTGAAAATTCATTTTTAATGTAAAGCAAACGCGCCAACCTATAAACTAAAAATGTTTTGGCTGTGATTTGCATTAGCTTAATTTAATTTATTAACATTTAAATTGTAGATAAAGATTTTTTTAGATTTTGAGAATAGAAATTCATGCCTTCATATTTGTATTATTCATTTAAACTATGTAAATTATATATATTATTAACTTAATGTTCAACTATTATTTGAATGGCTGGAATTTTTTTTTGGCTTAGCGTATTCAATATTCGTCTTGCTAATTATCATTACAACTCATTACAGTTCATGAACTTTTAAGCGCGCATAAAATATTAAAAATGTGCATAATCAACAATTATCTGTGAGCTAGACGCACTCGCTTTTTGTTAATTGGACGCTCGAATGTTATATTAGTCTAGAGTATATAATGTAAGATGTATATAAGAAATTTAAGTAAAAAAAATGCAGTCAACAGCCACTGACTGTGTCGCGTCTGCAGTCAACGCTCCTTTTCCTGCTGCTGCCGCTTCGACTTAAATGTCAGTTTGGTTGGCAGACAGCATAAAAGTAGCCCAAGCAAAAAAAAATAGGGAGAGAGCGAAAGTTTCCTGTGGCGTCACTGGCTGGCGTGGGGCCAAACATTCGCAGCTTTCATTTTATTTTGCATAAATTATAGAAAAAAGCGCTAAATGTATAAAAGTAAACGTCAGTCATTTTTTATAACATGTTGGCACAAAAGTTACGTATACGCTTCCATATGCAGCAGAGCTGAAATCAGAGCCAACACCTTATTAAGCCATTTACGTGTCTATGCTTTAATTGTGCGCTAAATGGATTTTGGCTTAAAGCCAGCATAAATCATAATCCAGGCAATGTACATGAATTTCAATTAAATTTACAGCAACTTGAGCTGCCCAACAAATTAGCGTTAGCCCAAGAGCCAAAGGCTAAAGTCGTGTGTGCGCTAAAATAGAAGCAGCCTTAAATTTAAGCACTGCAAACATTTGAATTGTTATATCCATTGCATACAATTAATTTTAGACTAAATCTGTATTACTCTTGTCATTTGAATTGAATTGAGCAAAAAGCTTTTCATTTCCACAGCTGCTGAAGCCAAATTGCGGAAATTGCAATTCGTAAATGAATTTTCCAACTGATCGAATCTTGGCTTTTAATGAGAGCCAGCCAAAAGCTAAAGAAAAGCATTGCCAGAGCGTTAATGAAAATGAAGCACTGACTGGCAACAATATCCCAAGTTCTTAGCCTTGGCCCAGGCTAAAGGATTATCTGTTGCAATCAAAGCAAAAGAAAATTCACAAAGGTACACGAACAGAGATGGAAAGCAGCTCAAGTTAAAGTAATCAAAGAATTTTTTTTATGTCTTAAGCAGCAGACAAATGAGCACAATTTCACAAGAAAAAGGCTAAGAAAAAAGCTTAGAGCTACAATTTTTCATACGAATTTTAAATGCATGCATTACGTTTAATTAATTAAAAATGTACCCAACAAAATTGTCAGCAAAAGTTTTTGTAAAACTCAAAAATAAAACAAACAAAGCAACATTAAAAGATTTTTAATCACAGCAAACTTTGCAGTTCATCCCATGCCTATAAAAATAATTAACATTCTATAGAAAGTTGAATATGTTAGCTTCATTTTATAGCAAGCAACAGTCTAACAACTTTTTTGATTGCAAAACAATTTATTTTAATTTTAATTGTCTAAAAAGTGTGAAGCGTCATATCCAATATATACATTATTCTTAGAAAAAAAGGACATAATAAATAATTAAAATTTAAATGAGCTACTATATAAAACTTAGACTTTTGCTATCACTGAAATAAGGTAAGATTGAATTTGTCGCACTTGGCTTTCAAGTCTTTGGCCCATTGCATTTGCAATTCAAGTATAAAATAATAAAATTTGCTTTGGACAATGGATTTATATTGTTAAATATTCCAATAAGCATTACTAATGAATGCAATTATTTATGGGAAAATAGGCGTAATGATTCTATGACAAGCAGGTGAAATATTTTCAATAACTAAGCAATACGATTATAAATAACTAAGAGCTGATGCCGAATTATTTAAGAGTATGCAATTAAGTGCTGCTATATTTATACTTATTAGCAATAAAAAAAAGTGTAGCACAGTTATGGGCAATAGCGATGGAAGAGAAAGTGAAGGAAGCAGTTTATAAACCACAGCTGATATTCTTGCAGAGCTAATATTATAATAATTTTCAGTTCCAAACAACTTGTGTGCAAAAGCATTTAAAATATTATAAATATTTCTTGAAACTTGCATTCGCAATTAACTTAATTAACAACTAACATCAAAGGCGACATGATCTTGACATGACATGACTTGACTAAGTCGAAGCTGCCAAACTTTGCATATTATTATTATTTTTTTCTACAAATAATCGACAATAATAAGCTATCAATAATAAAAACCTATTCCTTGAGTTAAAGTTTGCTAAATTATAAATAATATTTTATTATTTTTTTTATTATTTTTTATTATTGATAGCTTATTATTGCAATATATTTATTATGATATTTATAAATTCATATAAATCTGATTTATGTTCACTTATTTTAATAAACTCAAATGCTACATTAATTTTAAATTATTCGTAAGCGTAATGCTTAGTAAAATGTTTGTGATTTAATAATTGATACAGCTTTAAAATAAAAGTCAACTCATTAGTAATAATTACAATTATTTATAGTAGAGCAAAACATTGCACTTAAATATATGCATATAATTTATATTTAAACACAGCATATCACTTGAACAATTTAAAAGTCAAGTTAATCATTTTCAACAGACTGACGCTGCAGATGTCGCACTCACACACACACATATATATGTATATATATATATATACAAGTGCCTCTGTCAATTAAGCAGCATGCTAAACCTAATGACATCATCGTCAACAGCTGTCAAACGAGCCTGATGAGTGACTCAATCTATGACTGAGAGCGTTAACATTTTCCAAAGCGTTTTAATTGCTGCTGCATCAGCGAGTCCAAGTACGTAATACCCTGTACTAAATTTAAAGCAAAGCCTTTACACTGACTATGCTACAAAAAAAATGCTATGCAGAGTATTTAAAATTCGCACTAGCTCTTTCTTTGTTAAATGCAAAGCTTTGCTTTGACTTAACTGCATACAAAAGGGGAATTCAAATAAGTTGACCTTGCAGTAAGTCAGTCAGAAAGTGAAAGTCAAATTTGCATAATTTGCAAATGCTTAAAAGCCCGAGCAATATGAATAGAGAGCAGCGTGTGAGTGGCAGGCGCCTGATGCACTTGCGACTTTCATGACAATTAGCGACCCCGGACCAGGCGCTAGTGGGTGGCACATCCCACGTCTATCCATGATACTTACCTAAGTCTGTCTAGTGTCTGTAGATTGCTTAAATTACGCATGCAAGCAACTGGGACTACGTTGGCGACAACGACACCGTGTTGATGGCTTTCAGCCATTGAGACAGTCAAAGTTTTTTATGGCAAATTCAGAGCCAGACACTCCGTGGAATGGGCTGCCAACCTAGTTGCATAAAGAAACAAAAACAAAAACCATCTTCTTACAACTTTGCTGTCAATTTTACACATAGGCTGTGTAAACTGAAAAAGTTTTGCTCAACACTTAAGGCAGCTTAAAGGAAAAAAACATGTCACGATATCATTTTTTTTTAGTCTAGATAAAATAATTTTGCAGCTAACTCTACATAATTCTTTCAGTGCTAACAACTCAGCAGCTATCGGTGTTCTACTTATTGCTGATGAATATATATTCCTTATGGAATCCTTAATGCAAGTTTTAAAACATAATATAAATTTGTATCTATATTAAATCATTTTGGAAATAACTCTTCATAATCATAGTTATCATAGTCATCAGTAATCATAGTCTAATCAAAAGAATGATCAATTTAATATTTTTATATTACATATATTCTTTTTGAATATAAATATCTAGATTAAATCATTTTGCGTGCTAACTTCATATTCATTCTGTGCTAACACTCGTCTAATTCAAAGAATATCAACCTACTATTCAGTGTTCTACTGACTTGAAGATAATCGACGCATTTTCGCGAATTTAACAGGAGAGGTTTTTTAATGATTTATTTTGGGATATAGGCCCTATACAACTCAAGATAGTTAATCATTAGGCAAATATTTTTATTTTATACAAAAGTAATGTGACCGACTTTTTAAAGAGTGTGCATCAAAATCTCAATTTAAAAAAAAAGCAACATACGATACTTTTACGGAATGTCGTCTGAAGTCGCAGCTTTGATTCTAATATTCGATGTAATCTTATGAGCTGAGAATATATATTCTTTATAGAATTTTTTTAATCTGTTTAAAACTAGAAAGTCGACAAGGAACGACGCATCTCCAATGGATGCACCAAGTGGAGAAAGACCTGTCCTAAGAACTAAGAGAACAGAAGCACCTAGAAGCGGTCGAAGCCTGACAAACGGGTTGGCCATACAAAAATAAAAAGAAGAAGATCTTTAATCTTATATATCAGCTAGATAATACTATTAAGTAATGTTACTAATTGTAGTAGTCAAATACTTACAGTTGTGTTCGCTGCTTAAAGTTCTAATTTAACTGCTGTTAAGTACATTTAAAACTAAACTAGAGTTCCCTTGACATATACCTTGGAACTAATCGAAACACGGAACTATTGTTACATAAGAGCCAAGCAAATTAGTTCGATTCGATTATATCAAAGCCATATCGAATTGGTTTATCATCCCATATATGATATAGAATAGAAATAGAAATAGTGTTTTTAAAATGTTGAAGCTGTGCATTACTTATTCCGTGCGTAGTGCTTTCTGGCTTTGGAAGCAGGCAACTCTGCACTTTGTAAGAGACCGTGACGACCCTTGATACAAGGGAGTGATTGGAAACAGAACAAATAAATATTGTATTTCTCACCTTTCTGCTGCAAGTGGCTTAAAGCAACTGTACATTGGAGCCGAGGGTAATACTTCAGCTGAGCTGGAGAACCTGCTGCAGTACAATGGTGGCTATTCACTATTGAGCTCGTATCAAGGTGTTCAGCTACCGGAAAATGTGGAACTGAACATTGCAAGTCGCCTGTTTGTAGCGAAAAATGTTACAGTGTTGAAGGACTATCAGGAAAATATCAAACGTCTATTTAATAGCACTGTTGAGTTCGTGGACTTTAAAGATTCTGCTAAGGCTAGCACTATTATTAACAGTTGGGTTGCCAATCAAACTCGTGATAAAATACCAAAGTTGATTGAGAAAACTGAAGCTAGTGCCGTCATGATGCTACTCAGTGCAATTTATTTTAAAGGACTATGGGCCAAACCATTTGACAGCAAATTAACCGAAAAAAGGGAGTTTTATAGCCTAGACGATGAAGGAAAAAATAAAACGATTAAAGTTGACACAATGTATAAACGTGATTTATATAGATCACACGAAATACAAGAGTTAGATGCCCGAACCATTGAAATTCCGTATGCCAATACAACTGTCTCAATGGTTATTCTGTTGCCTAATCAAATAGACGGTATCGACTTACTGGTTAAAAACTTGGAATCGCTACATGTAGACGAACTATTAAGGAAAGGATGTAGTACCTAGTAAAATAGCTCTTCAATTACCGAAGTTTAAGTTTGATTTTAGTATAGAACTTAAACCTATGCTACAAGAGCTCGGCGTTAAAGAATTATTCAATCGCAGCAAATTTAACGAAAATTACAGCTGCTCCTGTTTCTGTTGGTAGTGTATTCCAAAAGGCTGTCATTGAGGTAGATGAGAAAGGAGCTACTGCTGCAGCTGCTCAAGGTATAGCATAGAACAATTTACTTGCACATAATTTATTATTAACTTTCTATAATATTATTTTAGTTATAACAGCTACTGCAGTGTCAGTGGATACCGCAAAGGATTTCCATGTGAATCGTCCATTTGTGTTTGTAATAACAGACTTCGATAAGGTTTACTTTGCTGGACGAGTTGGCAATCCAACATAAGTGAAATAAACAATATTGCGCTTAAAATTAAAAACAAACATTTTAATTCATACATACAGCCAAGTAAGTAGCTCCCCTGTTCTTAGATGGATTTACCAGCACTAAACACCACAGAATCGAAGTTCATAGCATGTCAACACTTTGGAAGAGTGATGAGTTGCATTAATTTTCATTTGCTAGTTTGTCATCAGGAAATGTCTATACCTGCCCTCAATTTAGTCGAAGTCCTAAGAAAAAAAGAAAAATGAAGTGCTGCTTGTTTTGCACAATTTTTGTGGCATATCCTTATGACTATGATTTATATTGCATTTGTTGCTCATAGGTAGATTGTTGGCAAAAAATAAGATTTCGCACTCAGCATTGATTTGATTTTGAGTGGCAAGAGAAATGCAAGTAAAAGGCTTTCACTCACGCTCTGTCTCTCGAGCTTTGTTTTATTTTTAGTTTTGCGCTTTTTCTTGTATTTTTTTTTATTTGAAAGATTTATTTTGCTGCACTCAGTCAACAGTTGGCATAGTTAGTTGGCGACTGTTTTGGACTTTGCTTAGAGCTCCAGCTGCCTGTGACTTAATTAACTTTTTGCCCTTTTGCGCTGCAACATTGTTTACTTGGCCGAAAAAAAACGAAAATAAAATAGAAATATAAATAAAACTGGCAAAATGTGCAGCGAAACATTTAAAATGAAAGTTGAAATACTCTATGAAGTGCAATCAACTGGCGTATATTGATCAACTAGCAGATATTAATAAAAAAACATTTATTTAGTTTGGCAAACGATAGCTTGACAATTATTTAACAAAGTATTATATTTCCAATTTGTTATATTTATTAAAAAATAAAGGTGCTAATCAAATGAAATTGAATAATTTACATAGCAATTTACATCGAATATTTATATTATAAATATAATTAAGTATTTAGTATGGATTTTTATATTTTAGACTCGACATTTGGCGATTATAATTCAAAAATTATTTTTCGCCCATAGGCAAATTTCTTATTTTTTTTTAACAATTTTTTCTTTTGTTTATAAACTGCTCATCAAATGGCAATCACAATACGAGTACGAAAGTAAATAAAGCGTCTGGCCAAGTAATCGTCTTTATATTGCAGCTTTAAGTAGCAACTAATTGCCATTGTTAATTTTCAAGCATATTTTATGTGGGGCGTGGCCAGAGACTCTGTGTGTGTGTCCATAGCCACAAGAGGCAGACAATGAAGCGTAAAAAAGTGTAAAGCGGAAGAACAAAACTGCACTGACTGCTGCAGCGAGTCCTTTGGCTTGCCACCGCATTGTCACGTCACTTGTCGTTGGCGCTGCCCCACACGTTGGCCATTGTCCACTTTGTTTGCGGAGCAGCAGCAACAGCAGCAGCAGCAGCAGCATGAACAAAACAAGGACCTTAACTGTAAAGGCTTAGGGGCAAGTGATGATGTTGCTTGGTTGGCTTGACTATTTAGTCTGTGGTTGACTGCTGCAAATTGGAGGCAGTTTTTTTCACACTTTGCAGCAAGTTTAACAGGCGCTGCTTTAAGGACTATTAAAACGGATTTAATGCAGTTTATCATGTAGAGTATTGTATATATAAAATAAAGGTAAACACGTCTTTTTACTCTAAGACATAACTGTTAAATGTTGTTCATATTGTCATCATTAGATTTCTATTGAGCACTTATTGATTTATAATTGCGAACATTAAAGAATTTCAGCTAATAGCAAATGGATATATGTTTATCTATATCTTGTGTATAATTTATTTTAACTATTTCCATAGGAAGCAAGTATCAAAATTTATAAAAAATATTAATCTAAAGGAACTTTATATAACTATATACAAAAATATTAATCGAACTATATTTTATCTTTTAAGCAATAAAAAATTTCAGTAAAAACACTTTTAGATTGCAACTATATATTATTTATAAAATATTTAAACTATTTCCATAGAAACTCAACATAAAAAAATATTAAATTTACGCTTGCCAACAACAAATTTTGCTATGTTTCCTGAACAACAAATTGTTTGAATAAATTTGCAAATATTATAAAAATCTACGGCATTTTTTTCTAATTAAACTCAATTTTCATATAAGAATCTGAAATATTATCCCATTATTTTCAATTAGTTGTTATTGTAATTATTATAATATAATATATACCATAATTAAATAAGAAAATTGTTTAAATAAATGCTAAAATTATATGGAAATAATCTACAGAATTTCAAGTATACTCAATTTACAGGAAATAAAAGAAAAATCTTAAATTTCACACTTAAGCTAATAATCAAAAAGTTTTGCAAAGTTTCTTGGACAACAAATTGCTTGAATAAATTTGCGAATAATATAAAAATAATGTACGGCATATTTTATTCTAATTATACTCATTTTTCAGAGAAGACATGAAGAATCTGAAATATTCTCCTATTGTTGTTCAATAAGTTGTTATTCTGAATATTATAATATAATATATAACATACTTTAAATAAGAAAATTGTATAAATAAATTTTAAAATGATATAGAAATAATATTTTACCTGGCTATATGGCTATATTTAAAATAATGTAGTCCAAAGAACAGTCGTGCTCCAATTATGTTCAGAGCTATCGATACTTAAACTTCTGCCTGCAGCTAGGCGCAATATTCAAATTAGATGACCTGACTAATCCCACAACGCACATTTTTGTTGCCTGTCTCTTTTATTATAGCTGACAGCTGTTGGGACATTTGGAAAACTTGCCTGTCATAAACGCTTTAAGCCTAAATCCTTTGACAGCAGCTGGTCAAGCTGACCTACCTGTTTGTAACTGGCGCTACCTGTTCAACTATATAGACTGCAGCTAGCGCAGCTAACAGCACAGTCAACAACTGAACTTTGTATAAGCAACAACTGCACACATTCCAATTAAAATCAATTATCTGTTAACCAAAATGTTTGACGAAGATGCCGTTTCAAGCTTTGTGTTCAGCAGCGAGGGCGCAGTGCAAACGTTTCGCCATCAGTGGCAGGCTGAGCAGGGCGAGCTGCATGAGTGCAGCACTTGCTACAGCTGCATCGATGCGGATGAGCCGCCCAGCCAGCATTGGCTGCAGCGCGCCGAGCAGCAGCGTCCTCAGCTGAGCAAACAGCAGCAGGCAGTGCTGGATATAATCGAAGCGCGTCAAATTGAAACTTTCTTCTTTTGCGATGAGAGCGCCAAGGATAAGCTGGAGCAGTTTATGGGTGAGACGTGTGTGAAGGCGCTGCCCGAGCTGCTGCGCTGGATGTTCCACAACGGCACGCTGCAGCTGCAGTTCAATCTGGCCTGCTATGTCAATGTGCAGCAACAGGTGCTGATCTTCCAGAGCGGCATGCTGCTGGTGCAACATCATTTCGACATTGAGGAGTGCGTTAGCGTTGTCTATGAAATGCTGATGCAGCGCATACAAAACTATTTGCTCAGCAGTCACAATCTGGATTTGGATGAATGCAGCATTACGCGTCTGCGGCTGCAAATTAAACGCAACACTGAGGAGGAGTCGCCCGCACTGGCGCTGCCTTTGCCGCTGCGTCTGCGTGCGGATACGCCCAGACTTAGCAGCGAGGCGCAGCTCTCCAGTCTGCATGCCGCTTATGTCAAGCATCAGCGTGAGTGCCATGGCTATCTGCCCTCCAATATGCGCGCCAATCTCTATGCGCTGCAGCAGTGCCAGACCACCAAGGAGGTCTATGTGGTGCCCTATCACATTAGCGAAACGCTGCAGCAGCAGCCGAACAAAAACTTTCTCATACTCAACGATGTGCTCGGTCGCTTCCAGCGGCTGCATGAGCTGCCCGCGCCGCTGCCCTGCCGCCCACAGCGCTCGCGTTCGCTGCAGTGCCGCCGCTGCCGCGCGCAGTTTACGCGCCGCAGTCGCCTGCATATCCATCAGCAGCTGCGTTGTGGCCAGGACTTTAGTGTGGACAGTTTGCATCCGGATATTGTTGAAATCTACGAGCAATGTCTGCCCATCTCACGCAGCGTCTTTCAGTTTGCCTGCTATGGCATCACCAAGCCCAAGACGGTCATGCGCAAGGGTCAGTTCGTGCCCATTGAGTGCGACTGGCGCAGCAAGAGCTCGGTGCAGGTCCAACATGGTCCCTGTGTCGTCATTAGCAATACCCAGCATGATAGCCCATGTAAATACGCCTTAAGAAACTTAGTAAACTTATATTAACTAAATTACAAAAAAATTAAAATTGACAAAGAAAAACAACAGTTTTTATTTTTATTCTTTTTTTAGTTATAATTTAAAGCTTTAGCAGCAACTTAATTTAAAGCGGAAACGGAAACTGAGCGAATCTATAGACTTTCAATTGTAGCTTGTTTCTAGCTAAAATCCTTAACTTTTATTTAAATTATAAATTGGGCATGAATTCCATATTCAAATGAATATAGCATCTATGTATATATATTATATAATATTACAATAGAAAAAATCGATTTGGAACATTTTAATTGCAGAAGAATTCAAATATAATCTAAAAACAATATTTTAAAAAATATAATAAAAATAAAATAAGTTAAAATTAAAATAATTTGTGTGCTCAATCAAAAATATTTTTTTAATTTTTGGGTATAAATATATAAACGATTATATTTCAGAATACATACTTAAAAATTTAACAAGTCATAAAAATAAAAAAAGTTTAAATTTAAATTACAATCAAATTAATTTTCTAATTTTTCGGCTTGTATAAATATTATATACGCATTTCTCCAAGTTAAATATTAAAGCTGCTGCTTTATAGTTCATCTCCTATAATAAAGACGCTCGTAAATAACTTTTTAATAATTTAACATTTTATACAAAAGCCATTTAAATTTGCAATACTATGAACGTAGTTTGACCATTGTCTGAACAACTGGACCAGGACCAAACAAAAACTGTTATTGTCATTTTATTGCGGTTTGCTTTGCAGGTTTGCCACAGTCGAAAGCCAAACAAAAAACAATAAAAAATAAAATGTCAGTGAAATTAAAAACGTGGGATTTTTCTACTCGTTTGCTTTCTTTTTGCTTTGTTCCATTTTTTCTCGCTGTTGGCCAAGCGACTAATTAAGAAAAATTGAAAATTGCACAAAAACTGCAATTTGCTTTTATTCAAAATTAATTGAATGAACAATAGCAACAAGCTTAATATTGTGTTTATGTAATGCAATTAATAATTTGTTCATTAAAAATCAAAGCAAAATGCAAAAATTGGCATAGAAAATTAATTTGGTTATTAATAAGCAGCGTGAATAAATAAATTAAATACTTAAGTTTAACTGCGCGCCTAAGTTTATGACTCAAAATATTTATACAAGCTTGAATTATGAAGTGTTAATGATATATAATAATATAATATGAATATTATTAAAAGCTAGACCCTTTATGAATAAATTACAAACTTTTTATTTACAGTGGAATATAAGAGAATAAATTATAACTGATAATTATATATTTTATATTAAGTGCAAATATATAACAAGCTTATTATTTACACTTGTTGGAAAATTCGTTACACTTATTATTGTTATTTATGTAAAATACAGTAAATCAAAAATGTATGCTATACTTTATCAAAAGCAACGCCCATTGTACTCACTTTGTGAGACAAATTATTAAATCGTGTGAAATTCACGCGTCAACAGTTTTAAGCTGAGACTACAGTGTTCACCCCCTAGCAGCGTCTGGCAGTTGTTATGGCTACATAATTCAAATATGCCGCTGGACACATTAGTTCCGCCATTTTGCGCTGACGCCTGCTGATAAATGAATGGGCCAACAGGTTGGTGTGGCAAGCAGGCAACAATTTGAGTGCAGCTACGTGGTCTGAACAAAGTGTAAGCAGTTCATAAATGCGCATAGGAATAATAAAAATAATAATACATTAAATAAGCATTGCCAAAAATGATTGATAGCTATGTATAGAGAGTCCATGATAAGTGGAACTCTGTGGCCATAAAACGTTTGTTGGCCATAAAATAAATAAAAGCGAACAATTGCAATATGTGTGTGGCTAAAAGAGCAGACGGCTGGAGGATTGGGCAACGCCCAGTCAAAGACCGTGCTGGCAGCTCATTCAAATTGTAGCCATGTGCACATAAAGAGCAGACAAAAGACATAAAGTAAATGAAGCGCCCGCATATAAAGTTAAGAGTGAAGAGACGCCGACGCTGGTGACGATCTGAAGTGTGTTTTTCTATTTTCATTTCCAATTTACCCATTGTCGTCTTTGCTATTTAAGGCCAAGCCAAGGCGAAATCAAAATCAATTGTTGCTTGCACACACACGCAGAGTAAACGAAAACGAAAACGAAAACTGTTTTTACTACTTTAATAGATAGATAATCATTTGAGCGAGCACACAGTCTGTCTGCCAGTTATAAAAGCCAGACTATTGAACTAGTTGGGCATCAATAATAAGAGCATCAAACTACTGTAAATGCAATTTTATTCAATGTAAACGCAATACATCATCAAACCTATTATTGTTCACAGCCAATCAACAATTGAGGCTTAAAGCTTTGATTGCAACTGCAAAATTGTTGCTGTTGCTATTAAAAACTGCAGCAATATGAAACAAAAATAGAGCGAGTGTTATTCAAAAATGTATGTAAAGCTTAAGCTGCTAGCACACTTTTATTTCAAACTGTACACTGCGCCAAATTGCGCATGTTTAAGTTTGTAACAACTGCTTTAACTTAAAGCAATTTTTACAAGTGTAAGCAAGCAGCGCAGACAACAACAAAATCACATTCGGAATAACGGCATAAAGACAAGACAGCGAATTTATTTTCCTCCAACACAAAGTGAGTGCAGTTACAGTTAGAACGAAAGAGTAGCACGCGCTCACTACAAATAGCTCTCACTCAAAGTACTTGAAAAAAAAGCTTACGCTCTTTGAACTGACTGCTCTTCTTACTTCTTACTCTCTTACTTGACTTAAACCTTATCTCAGAGCAATTACAAATATCGTTGAGCTTATTCATTGAGTGAGGGAGATGGCAGCACTAAAATACTTAAACAGTAAGTTTCGTTTACTTTTGCTTACATTTAATAATAAACATTTTTTTAAATATCTAAACAATTCATTTACTTTTACATACATAAAAGAAATTATTAATATTATTAAAATTAACAAAATAAATTATTTACTATTGTATATGGCATTTAATTAAATAATCTAATAATATTTTTCGGCTTTCTTAATGCTCACAAAACTTCATTATATAAAAAAAAAATAATTTTCCTCTTACTTTTTGAAGAACATTTAATTTTAAATATTTAGCTTAGTTTATATTACATACTTTTTTGTAATAATTTCTTTTTACCATCGACTGTCCATAGTCAGCATTAAATAAATAAATAAGCAGTCTTAAGTATGATTTTAACATATTCAAATTTTCTAATTTTTTTTAAAAAAAATTCTACTTAAAACTGTACGCACAGTAATCTTCCAATTATGCTAGCTTAACTACTGTTAAGTTCACTTGAAATTCAATTGAATTATTAAATCTCAGCAGCAAATTTTCTGAGCTCTGCTCTACTATGCACAAGCAACACTTCGACATTAGTCAACCGGCAGCACATCTGGTATTAATAATGTTTGAAAAGGAATTTCATTTAGCAGCTACTTACATCAATTACCTTAGCCGATTACAAATATTTATCGTCTTAGAGCCATCATCTATTACGCACAATGGCCAGAAATTGCTTTTGGCATTTCTAATGTCCGAATGTTATTGCATAGTTTCAATTGAATTGCATTGACCATAAGCTTAGACCAAAGCAAATATCTCACTAATGGTATTTGTTTACTGAAGAGGAATTTATTGGCAGCAACAAAATCGAGACTAGAAGAAGAAGACCAAAAAGGGAACTTACCGCACAACATACAAACGTGGCCCACAAGCTGTTGCGTCCATAAATATCCATTGAAGGGGCATTGGAAGAACCCAAAGTGGGAATTTACAATTCGTATGGGTTTAATGGCGCGACATAATAAATCAGTTCATTTATGTGGCGCGTACATTGACATTTGTTAATAACCCAGCCAACGAAGTGAAAAACAAAAGATAAAACTAAAGATTAAACTAAAGTTTGTAAAAGTTAAAGATATGAAAAAGTTTGCATACGCGATAGGCATATCCATAAGAATTAGCTACGCATTGAGCGTAACAAATTAATTTGTAAACAAACTTAGAGCTAAAGTTTAACGCAAACAACTTTTAAATACACTTTGACTAAAGTAAAGCGCAGCAAATTAAATAAACTTATGAATCAATGCAGCTGCAGCGCCATCTAGTGTTGCTAAAGCGCAAATAAATTTAAGCTATAACTAAAATATTTGTCATTATTGCAGTTTAATATACAAAGTGTATGCAAAAGTTAGCTGCGCTCAATCTTAGCTGCGTGTTTGTCTTAGTGTAAAATTTACTTTTAGAATGTAAAGATGAAATCGCTGCTACAGTTATTAATTTTTATATTTTTACTAAGTGTTACTAGTGCATATAGTGGACCCTATTTATATAAAGATAATGCATTGACTAAAATAAAAGAATATGCAATGCTAGAGTCATATTTGATACATCAGCTTGGGCAGTATAACGATGAGCTGCTAATACAAATTTATATAAGTCGAGAGTAAGTTATATAGTAATATAAAGTTAGTTAAAACTCAAAAGCGTTTTTTAGTATATTAACTGACTTGCGTGCTAAGCGAAAAGAAGCAAAACTCAATGCGCAGCAATATGTGGAACACCCTTTAAATCAATTTAAGCTAATGCGACGACTGCACGAAAATTGGAGATATCTGCAATTATTTATAACAAAACCAATAGAAGGCAAATATGCTAAAAATATAAGAAATTTTATAAAGCATGTGGGTGCCAACAAACAGGAAATGCAACAAGCAATGATGAATTTGCTATATTTACAAAAATTATATGGCTTGGATGCTGCAGAGCTGGCCAAAGGTTTAATACAAGGCATACAGCATACAACTAGTTAAGTAACTGGAATTAATAATATTGCTTCTGGGCAAATTTATACAATAGCATACTGAACTAACAAAATCTAAAGCTGTTGATTGGTTTAAGCAAGCGCTGGCAACTTATGATAAAGATGCTAGATTGAACGAGCAGCTTTATAGTTTACCCATAACTGAGCTATATAGCAGCTATGCCAAAGAATTAGCTGCGCTGGGTAAGACTTTATAGACAACAATCAAACACTTAAACTTAATATTCAATTACAGGCAATTATGCAGAAGCTTTGCAGGTTTTAAATAAAGCTGCAGATACAAATCCCACACTCTGGCTAAGACGACGTAGTGTAGAAGAATGGCTGGAAATTGGCAAACAAGTTTCACAGGTATGACAGCTACTATAACATAAATATAATCTTAATATATTTCTTAGAGCTACGCTGCTCCAACGCCCATTGAAATGGGTTGTCGAGCTTTATTTGCAGCCAAAACCAACATGAATTGCTTTTACCTGAGCAATAACTCACATTTTCTATGGCTAGCACCACTAAAAGTAGAACAACTTAGCCTGGAACCATATCTAGCGCTATTTCATGATGTCATCTATGCAACAGAAATGAATGAAATGACTTACATTTATTACTTAAACTCTCATGCGCAACTGAGTTCAAGCCAAAAATCTATTAAGGTGCAAAAAAATGCAAGCGATATGCTTAACTATCGCATTAAGGATATGACTGGTTTGAGTATTGAGCAGGATACAGCATTTGAATTAATTTCTCATAAAGTAGCTGAACATAATCTTAGACACTCGGACTCACAGCCAGCAGCTGAACAAGCGGTAATATTAAAAATAATTGCATAATAACTATACGAGTTTAAAAATAATACATTTCAGCCAAAGCTTGGCGATCGTTTGGCAACCATTATGTTTTTTGTAAGTATCATACCAAACATTTTGATAATTATTAGAGATTTTTAATAGCACAACTTAACATTTTATTATGTTTGCTTTGCAATCTTAGCAAAGCTATAAAGCAAAGTGTATAACGATGTTGGATTGACTAAGCTCTTTAACATAAATGCTCTCTTCAATTTATAGTTAAATGAAGTACCGCAAGGTGGCGCCACTATGTTTCCTGCGCTAGAATTGACTGTACAAGCCAAAAAAGGCGCCGCTTTAGTTTGGCATAATTTGAATAACAAACTTAAAACTGATAACAGAGTTGATCATTTGTTTTGCTCAGTGCTGGTGGGCTACAAATTAAGTAAGTTATTTTATATTATTTGTATAGCTATACACATTAAAATTAATACTAATTACAGCGCTGCTAAAGTATCTACACGAACAACCACAAATGCTTAAGCGGCCTTGCCTAAGAGTCTAAAAATCTTTGCATTAAGTTTGTAAAAAAATTAAATAGCAAACTTACTTAATGTGCATGCCGTGCCTAATAAAGCGTTTATAATTAAATTAGTAACAATACTTAAAAAATGCTTAAAACTTACAAAATATTCAGTTAGTTTATGAGCTTCGCGCAGTGTTTTCAATGAAGTGCCATTTTATTTTAATCTTTATTTTAAATTTCTTATATAGCAGTCATGCTAATGAAATAGACTATGTTTTAAAAGATCTGTATAGCAGTTCCCATCTAGGTCTGCTTAAATTATTGTCAATCGAGCAGCAGTTTGTCAAGAGTCTAGTGCAATATGTAGATGCCTTGGAAGCAAAAGTGTCTACACTGCAGACGTAAGTTTATAGTAGTTTATATATATAATTAAACTAAGCAATTTACAGCTATTTAGAGACATTCGATAAACCCGAGAAGTCAACGAAAAAAGAGCATGAGGAGTATGTTTCAAATCCACTACAAGCCTATGCAATGTTAAGACGTTTGTATATAGACTGGCCAGCAATGCAGAAGTTAACTTTGGAAAAGGAGGGCACAGGTAGGTTGAGCTTGGAGTTGATCGATTGATATAGCAATTATAAGCAGCATAATCATGATTTCCAAATTAGACATTATATATTAAATTATATTTTAGTCATGGTTTCTTTGGAAAAAAAATTCTTTGAATTTTCTAATTTGAGTTTCGTTGTTGACTACATTAATAAAAAGCAAGCAGTAAAGTTCACCTACATTAACTATTGTAATATTAAAGTAATGCAAAGATTTCATAAATATAGTATATTAGCATATATATTTTAGAGCCAGAAATATTCATTGAAATTTCAGTAGCTTTCGCTGGAGTTTGATTGGTAGCAATTGTTGATTTTGTTGGTGAAAAGAATGCAGTGAACTCACCAACGTTAGTTATTGTAGAATTAAGTCGTAAGTAATGCTAAGTCTATTTCGATCAATATTTTCATGGAATTTCTCTAGTTTTCCTAGATACTAGGTATCAATTGTTGAATTCGTTGGTGACTGTAGTGAATTCACCAACGTTAAGTATAGTATAATTAAAGCTTAACTAATGCTAAAGCATTTGAATTCCTGTTAATTTTTTAACTATTGTTGAATTTATTGGTGATGGGTGTTAATTGATTAACTGCCTACGCCAGCCCCATGCAAATATTACCAATGTAGCTGTAGTAATAACTATTTTGCTATAACATTTTATCTATTTTTGTGCCAGCTCATGTAAAGGAATTAACAAAATTGCTCAAGGACATGCCCGATAAGTATGATATGCAAATAAAGCTAAAGAATTTGCTACGCATTGAGCAGACCTATGATCTAAATGCCGTTGTTATGGCTCAGGGCAAGTTTATGAACTCTCAGTTTGACACTGCGATGAGCGTACGCGATTACGTGGCCGTAGCTAATGCCAACTATGAGAGTGGGCATTATGATAAATCGATGCTTTGGTATCGAATGGCCTTAGAGCATGCTGAGCCTAATGCTGAAGCACACACTGAATTGTTGGGCGATGCCTTTAAGGACACACACGCTAAGCTGGCCAAGGTGTATCTTTTATATTGTAAGTAAAAGTGACTAAGACTGTTGCAGAGTTAATTAATTTCTTGTTCTAAAGCTTTGTCTAACAGTTATAAACAGCTGAGTGCAGCACAATTGAATGCAAGCGTAGATGAGCTAATGAGCAAAGCAAATGAAGCTGATCTGAAGCATTACACAACACTGTTGCTTAGCGAAGATTTAAATCAAATGCTAGAGCGAGTAAATCAACGCAAGTCGGCGCCCTCAGCTCATTATTTGGGCTGTCGTGGGCAATTTGCAACGCCTGCCGAAACTTTATTGTTACTACAATGCCACAACGAGTGCATTTCTTATATTGGCACCGCTTAACACGAGGGCAAGACTTTGCCCTTGGCCTCCATTATGCAGAAGTCGGATGACAGTGATCCCGCACAGCTGTCCAGCTTCGAGAGCAGCATTGGCAGCTCAGAGCAGCTGTTGGATGCTTTGCTAAAACTACAAAAGCTGCTGGATATTGTAGCACGTATTAAATGGCTGCGTACCGAATCTGATTTTAGTCAGCGCATCAATCAACGCATTGCTGACATGACGGGCTTTGATGTCAAGGAGTTTCCTGCTCTACAAGTAGCCAACTTTGGCATTGGCAACTATTTTATGCCACACTTTGATTATATAGGATGGAGATCGCGTGCATCAGGGGGAGATTGACGAAATTGGGCGATCGCATGGGCAGCTTAGTGTTCTATGTAAGTTTTAATTTAATTAATATGTACTTACAATTGTTTTATGCTTGTTGCTGCAGGCGGGTAATGTTACCCTTAGGTGGTTCCATTGTCTTTCCCGAGCTGCAATTGGCTGTGACCGCAGCTAGAGGCAGCGCTCTCTTTTGGTATAATCTATTCGATGATGGCTCCAAAGATCCGCGCACTTTGCATTCAGTTTGTCCCGTAGTTCGCGGCACTAGATGGAGTAAGTAATAGAAATCAAATATTTAATTATTAGCACTACTTTTTGTTTATATTTTAGCACTTACTAAATGGATTCATGCAGCGCCTCAAATGTTTATCAAGCCTTGCAGCAAAAAATCTGTTTAAGTAACAGCTCAACTATAACTAACTTATAAATATAATAACAATGTAAAATAAACCTTTTTATAAATATGCTAATAGCCATAATATATTCAAACTAGTATGCGGTTCTATTTGTTTAATTATTGTCAAATTATTTGACATTATAATATTTTCTGTAATGTAATAAACAGAGTACGTCTAAGAAATAATACACAGTTAATATAACACAATTCATTTTTAAACAGCTTAAGTGCAGGAATATTTTAAATATTATTAACAATGGTTGAAACTCACCTTTGCAATTCATTTTCACAGAGCAGCAGACTAAAAAGAAATTCGGCAGCGGTCATTGATCATATTTAACCAGCTTCACCTCTAGTTAGCAACTGAACTCACCCTCGCTAAGCTGTCGCCCTAGCTAAGCCCGAAGCTTACACATACAACGAAGCTTAGCGTGGGTGTCTCTGCCTTTAACGCTCAAGCAGCGCAGCTGAGCGTGGGAAAAAGAGCGAGAGAGCATGCAGGCTTTATCTCACACACAGATAACGGAAGTTCGCTTTGACTAAACAGCAAAGGTGGCGTGATCGACTTGTGTGTAGCCTTTGCTAGGAGAGCGTTTCGTTCGTGTCGCTTAGAGAGCGCGTCGCTTAAGTAGCGCAGCTGAGCGTGGGAAAAAAACGAGACAGCATGCAGACCGAACCTCTCGTAGGTAGCCAAAGGTGGCGTGATTTAATTTAACCGCATGGTCTAAGCTAAAACCGAAGCTTACACATACAACGAAGCTGCTTGTCGTCTGAGCGACGCTACCTTAGCGACTAAGCAGCGCTGCTCAGCGTGGAAAAAAACAGCGAAAGCACATCCAGGGCTTATCTCACGTAGGGATAACGGAAGATCGCTTTGACTAAACAACAAAGGTGGCGTGACTTTTCTCGGCTAGAACATGCTGACCGAAATAACGGAAAGTCGCTCCATTTTAAAAGCTTTTTCATGCTTGTTAAATAATGAAAGGTAATAGTAATAAATGATATTTAATTTTTATTGTAAATGTAACACAAATAATTGGATGCGATTTCCCCGATGTGCAATTCAAATATTAATATATTAATTGTAATAATTATATAATGTCCAGCTGAATTATTTTCAATAACTAATCATTACGATTACAAATAATAGGAGATTGATTTAACAAATCCAAATCGAATATCTAAAAAATACCAAGGATTATATTTAATAATAATCTGCATAGAAAGTAAGGGTCTTTAATGTTGAGGGATTACAATTAGAGAAACTTAACTAAACAGTTAATGCATAATAATTTCAATAAAACTGTTGATATTGCTGTTGAGTTTTACTCTTAAGCGAAAATAAATAAATAATATACAAAATAATTAATAATAATTATATTACATTATTTAATACGAGTTTATACTGATTACAGCAGTATTTTTATACATTTTTTAAAATACTTCAAATAAAATCAGGGCCAAAATTTAAACAGCTAAATGGAAGTGTAACTAATTTGCAGATTTTTTTACAATAGAGCTTGCAGTAGTTTTGAAGTCGGCAACAAAATATGACGTGGCTAACAATTCTGTTGCACATTTGGCTGCTGTGGCATGCAACTTGTGGCACAACCACAGAGCAGGAAACAATTGTATACAGCAACTCAGTGGCAAGTATGGTGAAGCATGTGCAAACTCTTATCTTGGCTATTTACGCTTATTACAAATAATTTTTTTTTTTTTTGCAGAAATCCGGCATCAGCAATTCCGTAAGTGCATTAAATATAATATTATAATATAAATATTAAAATAGTAAATTATGCAATCAATAAAATGAAGAAGCGTCCGCGCATGAAAAGCTACGAAGCTGCTGAGGAGTACGTGGCCAATCCGCTGAACGCTTTGGCGCTGCTGCGGCGTCTACAACAGGATTGGCCCAAATGGCTAAAATACATCAAAGCCGACTCACTGCAGCTCGAACAAATGGAGGAGCGACTAAAGCAAGCGCCAAGTAAAAGAGACTTGCGAAATGCTGTAAGCAAACTGTTGCATCTGGAAAACTTTTACGATCTGGAGACATCGCATATGATCAAGGGTTTGCTTCTAGAGCAGCAATACGAGTTGAGTAAACAAACTTAGTTAATGGCAAGAGAAATTTATTAAATTTTATTAAATTTACAGCGCGCAGCTGGACTCGGTGGACTGCTTTGCTCTTGGCAATTATCTGTTCAGACGTAATGCCTTCAGTCGCTCCACCCACTGGTATCGCAATGCCATACGTATATATAAAGAACCTTATAGCAAAATATATTCAAAGGTCTACGGAGTAAAGCTGCATAAGATCTACAGGCAATATGCCAGAGCTATTGCTAATGAAAGTAAGTTTGGAATATTATATTCGAACTAAGCAGTGGTACAGAAATCTTTAGATCTTTAGGTCTTAAGTCTGGAAGTTTGTCAACTTTTAGAGTGAATTTAGCGTTTAGAATATTTAATTACAGCGACTTAGAGTTGCTAGTAGAGATGGATATGGACACAGTCCGAACCGAGTCAGAAAATAATATTTAAGATTAGTAGGGGCCGGACCCATTCATAACTTTAAAGGCGCAACCCGAACCCATGTCCGATATAATTTTTTTATATTAATATTATTTATAATCATTCATTTCATTTTACCTTATCAATCGATAAGTATAAATTAGATCGTTACCTTTTACTCCGACTTGAGTCTGGAACCGCGAAGAAAGAAACCCGTTTGGGATTTTAATGCAAGGAACCCACGGAATTGTTGAGGTCGAACAGATCGTACTCACCTCAATTACAATTATTAATTAATACCATTCTTAAAAAGTCTCTAGAATTTTAGAGAATTGGTTCTCCGAAAATTCTGTAGTACTCACGTAACTTTCTAACAATTTTACTCTGCAGCTTACATATTAGAGAAGCCAAAGGACAAATCGACGCAAGAGTGGGCAGCTGCTGGTGCAATAGTGACGCGACTAGTCGAGGATGCCAAAAACAAGGATATCAAGCGACTCATAGAGCAGTATCTAGCTGGTGATGAGCAAATTTTTATAAAAGATCGCGCTAGACTCAGAGTGAAGCCCACGCAACTGCAGAGCGCATGTCGAGCTGAAAGCCAAACACCCAGCAGCTCCAACTTGTATTGTCGCTACGACAGAGAGTCAAGTGCATTTTTAAAGTTGGCAGCGCTGAAGATAGAAATGCTCAGACTGCAACCAGCTGTAAAATTATTTCATCAAGTGTTGCATGACAAGGAAATTGCAACTTTGAAGCAATGGAGCAAGGAGCAAACAAACTGGAGCTCAACAAGTGCAGTCAAGTCTTATGCATTGCCAGCTGATCAGCTGCGATTGGTGGATAAACTAAATAGTCGCATAGCTGATATGATGCAGTTGGATATTGCCAAGCATCAAGAGTTGCATTTGCTTAATTATGGTTTGGGTGCACATTTGGGAGATCCACGTTGCAAATCCAACTCCAAGTCCAAGCATGTAGCATGCCAGCTACAGGGCAACTATACGAAGCAAGCCACAAGCAGTCGGCAAGCTACAATGCTCTTTGCTGTAAGCACAAAAAAATTGTATACACTTTGATATTTTTATTATTTAGCAAAAGGGTAGCAGCAAGTTGTGCATACGTATGTAACAGTTAACTTTTTTAAAGAAAGCGCCTATAGTTTGAGCAGCAAAACAAGCTGCAACGTCATAGATATGTTTTTCTGTTCGGTCTGTCTGTATGAGCAGCAATAACTCAGCAACTATTAAAGCTAGGCGCACTAAATTTGGCATATAGCATGTTCTAAATGCAACGCAGCATGTTCTTTATTTTATTTGCATCCCCAAAACACACAAATCGAAAAAAGAGCGTTTTATGTGCGCCAAGTATTTGTTGATTGCCCTCCACTTTTATGCGTCTGCTCATTTAAATTAAATTATTTAACATTTATCTCTATGCTCAACAGGCTAGTACTGTGCCGCTAGGTGGCGCTGTAGTGTTTCCCAAAATGCAGTTAACGCTGAAACTGCCAAAAGGCAGCGCCTTATTTTGGTCTAATCTCAATGCAATTGGCAAACGCGATGCGCTGGCCAACTATGTCATTTGCCCAGTTCTAGTGGGCAGTCGTTGGGGTAAGTGTGTGCCTAAATAAATATTAAAAACTCTTAGTTTATATGCCAATCCACATTGCAGCGCTGAGCAAGTGCATCAATGAGCGACCCAATCGACTTTGCCTGGCGTAGTCAAAGCAAGCTTTATAATTGAATCAAGTGCAATAAATATGAGAAAGCGAAAAAAAAATGTGTATGGAGTGCTCTGTTTGTTTGCTTTAAAAATTGCCAACGTCAGTAAATTCAAAGCTTGGCTGGCTGGCTGGCTGGCTGGCTGGCTGTGCGTTCGTTCGTGCCCCAAATACCATTTAGTGGCAGCAAGTGCTGCACACACACACTTCAAATAATGCGAGCTGCGCACAATGGCAAACGCTTTGACAATTCATTCATAGCCAAGGATGCGCTTAAAGCGCCCGAGGCTAGCAAACAATGCGAAAAGGAAAAGGATAGAGGAATGAGATAGAGAGATAGAGATCCAACAACTGTTGCAGCCAGAGCCTGGCAAGTTTTTCATGAATATTTAAAGCAATTGCTACAAACTACTGCCAAAGTCGCCAAACTAATTGCCCAGATTACGCCAGACTAAGCACAATGAGCTGAGCCATGGCACGCGCCTAATTGGAAAATTTTCCAACTGCATTTGCACTTCGGGCCCTAAATAGTGGCTAATACTCCAAAAGTTGTGTTGTGCCGCCAAAAACTTGTGCAACTTGTCGGCTGTTGAGTGTTGCGGCAAATGAAATCAGCATAAAAGCAATTGTGCTGACCCAAGGCTATGGACTGCACAGGACACGGGACAACAGCCCAGGCCAGACTGTAGTTGAAGCTGTCGCTGTCAAATGCATTTGAAGTGGGTTAGCTTAGAAAAGTGTTCAGCCTGAAGCTGCCCCCATCAACTTAGCAACTGGGGCTGGCGCACTATTGTTAATCCGTTTATCAACTATGCGTATAACGTAATATACTATCTAAATTTAAAGCAAACTTCATGCGAAAGTTTTAACTTGCTCTAAATGCATTTTGGCTCTTACCCATAAATAAAATTCTTAGAATCCATCGCTACTTGCTTGACATTTATTTTTAGCTCTCATCTTTTGCAGCGCTTGCTGTTTACCTGTAATAAATATTTATTGATTAAAAGACAAGACAATAGAAGCGTTCACTAATTGTTACACTGCTTACAAATATTTTTTATTCTGCATTAGAACTTTTTGTATTTTTACCAAAGAATACAAAATTAAAAAAATTCTTTCTAAAGTTTAAGAGAGTTTTGCCTAATTTTAGTATTTTTGAAGAATGCAATAAAACTATAGTACATTAATATATTTTTTTTTTTAAATTCCAATGAAGCTGTAAACATCTAAAAAATACAGCAAATAAATATTTAAGTCCTGGTCCAGGCTCGGCTCGATTAAATTTTCATAAAGCTCAACTCGGCCCAATATTACTCTCAGGGGTGCCACAGAATTTTAAAGTAATATTAAACGAACCCAAATTCAGCTTCAGGTTGGGACACTGATTTATCCTTTGGCAGCTAGGCATACTTTTGAATACATATCTTATGAAAGGTAACAACTGTTTCGCTTAATATTCCGAACAGTAAATTTTGCGCTTCAGAAGATTTAACTTCAGAGTTAAATGTTTTTTTATACCTATCCAATCCGGTCAATAAGAAATTGTGAAGAGGCTCGCGGGTGAACCCATATCTACTCCATATTGTATATGTAAATATATACATATTCTTTTACATCTATTAGGTAAAAATCTTTTACATCTATTAGGTAAAAAAAATGCTTATTTGACTAGCAATTAAATTTATTAAATCATAATAATCATAAGCGAAAAGAACTTACAGCTTGTTCCATGTTCCGTTCGCCATACTCAACAAAAGCAATGCGATGTCAAAATCGCAGGCAACGACACATGAACAAATGTACAATGGACACACACACGCTTACACACACATACATGAATGTATATTAAGTGTAAGTGCGAGTATAAATCAAATAAGAAAAGAAAGTTAGCAAAGTGTGTTTGAGTCGCTTGATGGCTTTTCATGGAAAAAAGGCAGCATTAAACGCTTGGAAACTTTAGCGTAGAGCTACGCCCAGTCTCGGACTCTCTCGGGAGGCATTTGAACTTTTAAGTGATTGAATTGTTATGCAGCAATGACGATTTGACTGGAAACGCTTAGCAGGATGCGTCTCTAATGCGCGCAAGGGTCCACTTGAATGCAGGATGCCAAGTTTTAAATACTGCTGAAAGAGATAAGATATTGAAATATAAGACTAACAAGAGCTCGCTTGTTTACTTACCGCAAAGCGTCAAGTCATCTGCAGCAGCCGCGAACCTGCCACATGCCACTTGCTGTGTCAAGCTGTTGAGCACTTAATAAATGTTGCGGCTGTCAGCCCTTTTTTTATATATAAATGTCGATATACGTCAAAATGTTGCTTTACTGTCTAACTTTAATATTATTATTATTAATACATGTGATAATATGATTTATGAATTCGATTTCATAATGTTAAAATTTGTGTAGCGCGTATCAAACTCGCTTAGAAGCCATCGTTGGCATTTGGCAATGCGGCCTCCTCAATTTTTTTGATCTGCTCCATAGACAAGTCGGAAACTTTCACCTGCGAATTGGGTGCCAGACAATAGGGACACTCGCGAAAGTCCATCAAAAATATATCCTGCCAAATGTACAATTTATTTAAATGTTTTTAAATGCGCGCGCCTGAACTTACCGACGGATGCACCTGGCAAATCTCTTTGAGGCGTCCACTAAAGTAATGATGACAGTGTGTACATTCGTAGGCCATAAACGGACGCATACAAATGCATTTGTGCACTTCGTATTTGTAATCTGCCGGCAGCTCGTACTTAAGCTTTTCTGTTAATGCATAAAACAATTAAATTTACTAACTAATGCGCACACTCCACGGCATATTTACCCATTTTCTTGCGTAATATTTGTTTACCGATCACAAAGATTTTCTGATGAAATTTCACAAGCTGCTGCTATTTACGAATAAGCATATAGTAGGAATTGCTAAAATAACTGTTTCAAAAATGAAGTGAGCGAGAGAGACATATCCTACTCTGGCAACTCTTTGCAGGGCTGATTAACATATCAACTATCGATATACATATATGCAAATTGCTACAAAATTAACAAAAACGCACACATTTGTTTATACATACATATATATATTTTCTACTATTATTATCAAAGGCGCTGCGCTTGCTGCTGCTTCTATAATCAACATTTGTGCTTATTTTGCAATTAATATGCCACAGGGCTGCATTACTTTTTGTAAATAACGCTGCCAAAGCTTTCGTAAATTATTTACTAATAATAATAATACACTTATATAATATTTTTAATTTTTTTTTTTGATGATATAATATATATTTATTTAATAACATACAACATTTTACATAAGCTAACAAAGCGCAAGTGCAGCTTTGCCAAAAATGAGCAACGAATTTAGCAGCAAAATGAAATGGACAATTGGGCTGCCATCCAATATTAAATGTACTAAATGCAATTGAAATTATTTAAAATAAGAAAAGTAACCAATTTATTCTTTTATTTACATAAAATTATATGTACACAGTTATACCGTCAACGGCATTTTGCTTTACCACACTTTCGTATTCTTTATCTCAGTCTCTTGTATTCGCAAATTTGTTGCCGCGACGCCGCAAAATCCGCAATGTTGAAAATCCATTAAAAAGACTGTCTAGATAAGCAGAACTAGATTATTATATAATATATCTTTTATTTATTTACTTACTTCTGGATGCGCCGAACACTGCTGAGCAATGCGTCCTACGAATGTTTTATTGCAACAGCTGCAGCGGATTAGGCCACGCTTTCGTTCACAAATGCAGTTTTCTACCAAGACAAGCGGCTTGCTACGCCACATTTGGTTGTTTGATTTCTTACGATTTCTAGTATCCATTTGCTAATTGACTTGCAAAATAAAAGAAATTTAAATTGTTTATGCAAAGGCTTTCTTTCGATGAACAATGAAAAACCAACAAACGATTTATCGGCATGTGGTTGTTGTCTTTGCTAACGCGCAGAGAAAAAAATTAGAGTGCCCGCTGAGAACATTTTTTAGTACTTTCTTTGCTTGGTATTTTTTAGCACATTAAAAGTGAAAACAACATTGCTAATTTTTTGCCTGCTTTTACTTATTTGCAGCTATTTAATATTTTATGTACTTTAGAACATATTTGCGCGAAATTGCAAATTTTTTATAAAGCACTTAAAATAAATATACAAAGCGTAATTTGCAAATGCAATTAACTGAATTAGTCAAACGTTGTCTTATAAACGTATCTGGCGGTCAACCTTCAACCGGCTCGTTGGTCTAGGGGTATGATTCTCGCTTCGGGTGCGAGAGGTCGGGTCAAATTCCCGGAACGGCCTAAGTGTTCTGGAATATAAACCAAATATTTTGTTTTTTTTTTTCTCTGGTTCTCATAACAATTAGATGTGTTTTGGATTTTCTACAAATTTAGATGCGTCATCTAGCACACAGATAAACAAATATAGTACATATGCACTAATAGTAAGTGCGTATTGAATATGTCTATGTATGCATGTCTGTGTGTATTATTGTTTGTCTCTGATTTATATTATAAACAAAACAACCAGCGACGCCGCCAGCTGATAAACATGAATATTTTGTTTGTGTATCTTCTTCTCTCTACTTGGAATATGCTTTTCTTAATTTTTTTTGTTTCTCTTTGTTGCTATGCGCAAGTTTTTTGTTTTACATACATAAGCAAGTTCTTGTTTAGCGTTTCGTTTAGTATATAGTACGTTGTTTTTTATGTTATTTTGTATTATTATGTTTTTAGCATTACGTGCGGGAAATACTTAGAACAATATGATTTCAATAATTAAGAATAAGATTTGTTTGTATGCGCTGCCGCGTCCTTGTCTGCAATACACACCAACACACACACACACACATACACAGGTGAGTGCAAGTGTTTGTGTGTGTGCGTGAGAGAGCGTGAGAGTGAGTGTATATGGATTGGGGGATACAGTCTCTATGGATGCAATTGGCTGTTTTGCAGGCTCTGCAGTTTCCACTCCATTTAGCTGCTCGTCTATTCGATCACTCGTACTCCAGAACGTTCTTATGATAAAATAATAAATAACTGCAATTAAAGAAAATATAAATAAAAGACAATCTTCTATAGAAGCAAAGAGCTGCAAATGAATCAGACTGAATGAATCATTATGAATCAATTCAATATCTTTTATGCTAAGTTTGGACCATATACTTCAATTTCTTTTTTTGTTGCTTTTGTTATGTAATTTTTCACTTATTATTTGAAATGGACAATATTATGTGGAAAATTTCCATTGTCTAACTGAAGATTTAGACATGAAGTCAATTGAAGAAATGTAACTTTGAAATAAAATTAATTAGAATATTGCGTAGGATAAAATCAAAAAGTGTAAATAATTTAGAAAAATTGCAACAGCTTTTAAATATTCAGAAGTGCCACAGAAATCACTTCCGCTTGAATTCAATTCCGCTGTGGAACAGACTAAGAACTGAAACACGACTAAATCCGCTGATGTTCGATGCTGTTGATTCAAAGCTATTCGATTCGATTCGATTTGATTTGATTCATTTGGCAGCCTAAGTAGCTAATTCAACTAACCCCTCGCTGTCGAGCACCTGCTTCAGCGACGCCATCGTTATCACATGATCATCACACTTGACCCACGTGTCCTTCTGGTGACGCACATAGGCAGTGTAGTGGCCGGTGTCGATGGTGCCCACATGATTGACAACTGCATAGAGCGAGAAACGAAAATCGCCATAGGCGTTCTTCTTCTCCGACATGAAGGGCGTCATATCGAACTCGACCGGAAATTGAATAAACGAAGAGATTTTGCGATCGATCAGCGCCGAATGCTCGAAGCGCTTGAGATGAAAGGAGACAACGCTGGGCAGAGTGCGCAGACTGAACTGCTTGGTGGACTCCTGATACGATTTGCAGGTGGAGCATTTGATCTTGGCCGCCGAGCCGAGATGCTCAGCGCGTGTATAACGCCTCGAGGCAGTCGATCAGCGTCTTGGGCGTAACGCCGCCATGTGTTGTGGTCTCACCGAGATCCAAGGAGATGTCCCAAAAGGGATCGAATGTGGTCGAAACGCCATTGCAGGCCTGGCACACAACATCGCTCTGCAGCATGCCCGTAAAAATTTGATCAATGATGCAATTACACTGTCCATAGCAATGGCTGGCCGTCGAGCTGGAGCCGGAGCTGGAGTTGCCCGTTGAGGATGAGCCAGAGCTGTTCTTGCTTTCGTGCTCCGACTTGGCCTTGACACAGTGACGATGCAGCACATCCAGCGTGGCAATAAAAAACTCGTGCGCATCCTGCTGCTCATAGCCGGCCAAGTGCTTGGCATGATTCCAAATTAAATGCAGCAAACGATGCAGTGACAATGGCGAGCGTGAGCCGGAGTAGAACTCCTACAAAGCCACAGAGATTAAACAACAATTGCTAAGTGCTGCAGCTAAGCTACTAACCTGGAAGAGACGCGACACCTCGCAGACCAAACACTTGTGCGTGGACTTGCTGCCACAGTCGTGACGATCGGACATAAAGTAATCGCTCAACAAGGGCGTATGCACCAGAGCCTGCAAAGATGCCCATAAGGATTCACGGCCTTGCAATGCAAAAACTTGGCACTTACCTGAACAATGCAGTTCATGAAGCAGGTGGCACCCAAATTGAGCAGACCGCGCAGTCCAATCGTTTGATTGGGTCGCACGAGTCGGCGACGCGCATTGGCCAGCAGCAAATTGGTCTCCTTGGCCGTCGGTATCCAGGGCTGCCAGCCCAGGCTCTTCTGCAGATCCTTGGCCTCCAGTTTGCGATTCACCAGCGCATACTCGCGACTGCGCGCATCGTAGATGTAATCACGACACGCATAGCAATAGAGTGTGCCATGGGATAGCTCCAGAGCAATGTTGTGCTTCTTGGCACGCAGATGGCTGGTGATGTGGGCACCGCGACAGCCAAAGTAGATGCAGTGCAGGCAAGCGTATAACTGAATGGCATAGTTACCGCACTCAAAGCAATTGCAGTGAAACTGGACTGGCTGCTGGTCATACCTTCTTCTCACGCGCCTCCTTGTTAACGCAAGAGGCAAAGTAGGCATCGATCACTCGAAACGTATCGTAGCTGTGCTCCTTTACGTAGCTCTGATAGTGCCGGCATCCTGTTTCCGACATAACGTCTGCGTCGACGTCGGCGTCAGCGTCAAGCTGCAACGCAAGCGTTTGCACAGTGCCCAAGCAATTTGAGACTGATAAATGCTGAGCATCAAATTTGCCCTTTGTTAGCTGTGCACTTTCGTTGGTAGTTCCACTGCTGCCGCTGCCGCTACCGCCGCTTCGCCAACCACGCCCACTACTAGCAACAGTTTCGTTGACCGCAAACCGGCCGGCAGCGGTAGCGACTGCAACTGCTGCTGCCGCTGCTGCTGCTGCTGCTGTTGTTCTTGTTGTTGGTGGTACAATGTGAGCCCTTCCCCCCACCGACGCGTAAGCACGTCTGTTGTTGTTGCTACTATTTGAGCTACCGGCTCCGCTGCTGCTGCTACTTAAAATGCTTGTCGTACTATCGACGCTATTTTCTTTTGTTTTCGTTCGTTTTGCAGACGGCTGTGGCACTATACTTTTATCACACTTGCGCTGTTTTCGCCGAATTTTGGCCACTTTTGCAATCAACACCACCGCGAATTGTGTAAAATAGGAACTTTTTTATTGGCATTGACAGCGAACGTCCCCGATTTCGCACATGCACACAGCAATTTAATGTTATATTAGCTTAATATCGATGTAATTTCATTTTCAGCAATTTTATTCTCATTATTATTGGGTTTAAATTTAAAATGTTTTCGTTTAACAAACGAGTTGAGCCCATTGCATTCTGAACTAGTTTCAAAGAACCGTTGCTCATAGGTACAAAAAAGAAAAACGACGACTGAGTTGTCACAGCCGCAACTGTCATCCATGACAATTATGCGCGCGAGCAGCAAAAACATGCGTAACTAAAATATGTTGAAGTTCAACTTTTTACAGTGTTGATAAGCAGCAGTGTTGACAAAATGTACTAAATATTTAATTGAATTGGAATATTTCTGGTATTGATATTTTATAAATAAAGCTATTTTACCTATACACAAAATAGAATTTTTAATTTTATATTTAATCAAATGTAACTATAATCATTTATAGTTGTTTGCGTTTTGTACTAATGCGTAAAATATTGCAACAAATGACTGACTCCAATCCGAGTCTGTATTATTAACTTAAATTGTGAATTTTTGGTAAATTGTATGGCAGCTTGTTTGTTGGCGCTGTTACTTTTGATTCAAATATTCCCTTGCAGCGCCAGCCTGAAAATACAATTGCATATATGAATTGAAAACAATTGTTGTACAAAAAATGCATAAATACCGATTTAAACCAAAGTGAAGCTGGCTTGAACACCATACGGGATATAAAACCCATCTCTGAACGCGGTGCAATCCCGTGCATATGCAGATGCTTTACAGATATAAACGGAGGATAATGGAAACCAAATAACGCATCCTTTGTGCATATGCCTTTTGATTTAAAAAAGTTCTTTAGGTCCTCCTCCATGCAGCACACTAAAAATGACATAAACTGCATTAGCAAATGTATATAGCATGTTTCAGTGTAGATAACAAACCCATATTTTCGTGCGATTTATCAAGAACCTTTAGACTGTCATAGTGTTGCCGCGGTACAATTAGATAATGATGCTTGGCTGCTGGCCTTATGTCCTTGAATATTGCACACTCGTCCGTCTCCGCCTCGAGGACAGTGTTTGTTTTGCCTGATACTATATCACAGAAAATACAATTTTGTTGTTCAGACATTTTTAAAATTTATTTACAAATAACAAAACAGCTGCTACACAGCCGAAGAGTGACCAGCTGCCGAAAAGCTAACAATTATCTACTTGGTATCGAGCAATGCTGCTCGATAACATAAGCAGCGCGGTCGTTTCAAAAAGGTTAAGTAATTTTTTAAGACATGCCTTTTGAGCATAACCTTTTGCGGTTGCGTATGCCTGAAAATGAGCAACAAAATCCAATTTTGAAGATATTTTATAAAGGTTTAGGTAAAAAAGGAAAAATCATGCAACACAATTTTCTCAGTACTCAATTTACCATAACTAATTTGGCAACGATACTTGCATAACTACCGAGTAGGGCGATCATAAATGATTTGTCCCGCTTCGATGTTTCAGTACCTCTAATACATGCAGTTGTAAAAGAGAATTGAATGGGAATTGTTCGACACTTAACTTTTTGGGTAAGTAAAAGAATGATATAATACTTCTAATTATGTAAATTATATTTTATTTATTTAGCTTATAGAACTAAAATGTATCCAAATCTCTATATAGTAAGAGAATCCATTTCCAATAACGAAAAATTTGATATCCAAATGAGATATGGAGTACAACAAAATTATATGTTTGAAGTTAAGGACTCATTTGACTTCGATTTCGAATGGAATTTACTTACAAAATTAAATAACAAATGGTCACATATTGTCCTTATTAACAAAACGACAACAAACCAATGGAAAATGTGGCATTATGTGCAAATTGCAAAGGAGCAGGGATTTAATATAAGAATTTTTGAACGATATGAACCATTTGATTTGAGCAACATACTTCTGGTATTTTTCGTGATATTTTGTATTATTTTTTACAACAATTCAAACAATGTTTAATTGTATTTCATATTTTTAAGAAAGATCTGTCTAAAGTTATATTAATGTGAATACATATGTACTTGTGCACAAAGGCAAATTGCATTTAAGTTTTAGCGTTTAATTTGCTGCTTTGAATAAACAAAATTGTTTGCTACGAGATCAAAGCAGCTTTTCCCGTTGGTCTGTCGTTAATTAACATTTTCTGTAAATAAGCCTAACATAATGAGCAACGTAAGAAGAGTGTGCTAACAAGTTACAAATTGGCATGCTAGCTGCGCGATGTACGTTGAAGAAACATAGAAAATAAGCGCCGTGCGAGTCGCATAACCAACGATAGTAATCGACTAACTTCTTATAAGAAATCAGCAATCGCATAAGTTGCCGATAAGTGAGCAGCGCACAAATTTTAAAGTTCCAATTCGAAACCGTTGGCGACTGCGGCCCAGTGTATTGAGTTGTTGTTGTTGCGCGCGCTGCTTTGGCTTGGCCAGCTTCAACTTGTTTATGTCTCTTGCGCAGTCTGAGTTTGGTACGTAACGAGTTCGGAACGTGCGCACAACTTGTTGCTCGCTCACTATACGCGGCGATCTTTACGTTTTATATTTGTGTAGAGCTTATGCGGCTAATTAACACATTAAATCAGTGCTAAGCAATCTAATTAAGCAATTATTGTATAGCTTAAAACAGTGCGTGTGTGTACTTAAAAATTAATAAATGAAATTGATTAAAGATTAAAGAGAGCGAGAGCAATCAACAACTGTAACCAAAATTGCAAACTTCCTGTGACTTTGTACGCTAAACGGGGCGCCAGAGTCATTAGCTCCTCGTCATGCCCACTCAGTGCATAAAGTACCGCTAGCCGTGCTGCCCATAGCTTGCGTATTTTTTTTGCTTTTGCTAACATTAGCCACACACACACACACACACACATACAGAGACGTGTGTAGTACGCAGATCATGGATCCCGGCTGCTGAGGTCCCCTTCACTTTAGTTGTTGTTGTAAAAGTTGGCGCAGCAAGTGCATTTGGCATTCCGCTGGCCCGAAAGTCTCTCGTTTGAGTTTTGCATCTGCATCTGCGTCTGCGTCACTTAACTGTAAATTGGAGGCATGCCTCTGTCGCGTCGCTGTCGCTTACACTCCCTACTCCACTCCCCCCCCACACACCCCTTTGGCAAGTTTGCTGCATTTCTTTTGTTGTCAAGTTCAATGTGCGTTGACAATTTTCCATTTCGAAATGGTCTGGCAACGTTTTTCCACTTTTCCACACACACAGACAGTTATATTTGTAAAAAGCTTTGTGTTGATCAGCTGTGCGTGTATTTTAATTTATTTTAAAACGTTCGATAAATCCCAATTTAGTAGCAATCTATTGTCATTCAACCCGGAACTGAGACGCGAACTCTATAAATTGCCAAAGGTTTTCTTTTGTTTAAGTAAAAATCACTCGAATATTTTTCTCATGTACACTCACTTGCTTCTTTGCTTTTTTATCATAAATCAAATGCTAATTTTTTTTTTACAATTTGCAAATAGTTTTGTGAAAGCGCAAGTTGTAATTTTTACACTTTTACCCATAAGCATCTTTTCTCTATTACCATCAACTTAGTCGTGTTAAAGCCGCTTAATTGAAAGTCTTGACTTATGACTCGAGCGTTTAGTGTGTGAGCGTGTGTGTGTGTGTGTGGAAAATGAATTTTCCAGCTGGAAAATGCGCATAGAGAGCCAGACATTAAAGTGAAATTTAATATGCAGTCTACTGATCAGTTTATAATGACAAATGAGTTAATTCCAATTACTAAAACAAAGTGTATACAATTTTGTGTGTGTGTTGCTGCTGTGGAAAGTGTAATAATAATACAAAATTTTTATTTTAAAAATTCATAGTGTGCTAATCATAAATGTTACAATTTTCTGTTAAATAAATAAACAAATCAAATGAAATCAAAACAACAATAAGTGTAGCAAAATAGAAATCAAATGCTGCAGTCGCAACATATTTTTTATGCTTATCATATTTATTTTCGTTGTGAATGTGAAAGTGGTGAAAAATCACGACTGCATTTTCAACAAAAAAAAAAAAAACCAACAACAATCAACAACTGACGCCGAAAGATAAAAAGCAAACAAACCGAGAATAAACAGTTGATATTAATAAAAAGGTAAGTCCACATAAATGTTTATAATTTATAACCCATATGAAAGTTGCTGATGACTGCCCACTAACTATTATTAAATGATTTAATATTTTTAGACCTTGTCTCTGTTTCACTCTGAGCTCATCTTATAAGATCAGCAACAAATAATTTATAAATAAATTAGCAGCTAGACAACAACAACAAAACTTGTTTAGTCGCCAACTGTGACTCACATTGAACATTTTTGGCATTGTTGGGCCTTAACAGTTCTTAACAACGTTTTTGATTTTGTTTTGCATATTTTTATGCATTTTTTTCGCTTTATGTGAACTGACACGTTCTGCTGAGGCTAATCAAATATTTAGACTTACAAATTGCTTTATAAAGCGCACATCATATAAATCTACGAGTGTAGAGGTGTACACAAGTTTATGGCACTGATTATACCTGCGAAATGTGAAATTATGGGGTATATACAGTAGTAAATAATAAATATATAAAAATAAAACTAATAATAATAATACAAATAATAATAATATACTGCATATTTTGTTTATATAGGGTGTTTCGTAATCTTTGCTCTAAGATCATATATAAATAATCTATAAGCTACTTGAACTTGCTATTGAAATAATGCAGAATAATTGTTTGTTTAATTAATATTTGATTGATCATTTACTAGCATAAGTTTCTTTTAATTTTGATTATTGTTTGATTAGAAAATATATTCACGTAAAATCGAAAAATATTTGAAAAATTATATGAAGCATTTTAAATTTATTAAAAATGTGCCACATATAAATTTTTTAAGCTATTTCGATTTCAGATATGCTACAACTTAAATAGATGCTATAATTTTGATTGCATTTTTAGAATGCATAATTCATTTAACGGCTAGCCAAGCTACTATTGGAACACCCTGTATGGCGTATAGAAAAATACTGCTTATGAAAAAAATACAATGTTAATTAAATTTATTTTAAAATTTAAAGTTATGCGTTTTTCTTCACTAATCAATTTACAGGGTATACAAAATGCTATCATTTAAATACAAAATTTCACTTTACTTTCCACACGGTTGCACAAATCTTTTACGCAACTTGTCAGCGCTCAATGTCAAGGCTGTTGTTGATATTTGTTTATATACAAATGTATAAACTTATAAACTCGAGCTCAGCGAGCTTTTGGCTAGATTCGCATTTAATTTAGTAATTGCTACATTTTGTTGCTTAAATTCTTGCGAAATGAGCTGCTAACAATTATTTAAATTTAAGCAAAAAAAAAGCTAAGCGGCTTGGCTAAGTTCTGTTAAGCTAACTAACTTATCAAGGCTATTATTAGTTGGCTATAAATTGTGTCAACAACAGCATCGAGGCAAAGAAATTAATTTATAACTCAGTGGCCCTTGGCCAAGTTAAAGGCTTTGTATACCGTTGCCGAGCTGTCAGCTGTTAGGCACCGTTAAAAATTTCACCTAAGCACACGCAGAACGAAACGGAAAAATTTGACTTTTTAATGACACTGCCGGCGTAGGAATCTTTTATGCGTTTTTTTATGTGTGAAAATGAAGCAGAAATCATAAAAGAAAAAGGCAGCAAGTGTTAACTTAATACAATACATAATTATAAAACGCAACTGTATAGGCGGCCACACAGCTGCAGTTAAGAATGAAGTTAGTAGTTAGCATGATGACTTGGAATAAATTGTATGATGGGATGACATTGTGTAAATAGCCAAGCAGCAAGAAGACTGTAGAACAAGTGTAGACCAAACAGCACGCACGAAAGAAAATCTCCAACTTGCCAGGTCAATGAACGCGCCTCTAATACGTCTAAAAGCAATGGCCATCTATGTTTTGTTAGTAAGCTGCGCCAGCTAAATGTGTCAGCTACTTCTTTTTTCTCTCTTCGTTTCGCTATTAGCAGCTATTAAACACTTTTTTTTTATAATATTTGTCGATGCGGTGATCTATTTATGGCTGCTGCATGAAGTCATAGCCAAAGCTTGGACCTTTCAGTTCGAAAGCGTTAAGGCTTTCTAACGAGCTCACAAGATTAAAATTCAGAGCAGTCAGCAGAGGCAGCCGACTTGTTAGACCCACTAAATTAACAATTTTTATGTAGCAGCAATTATTTTATTTATTTATTTAATGTCAACTATGAACATTTAAGTGAATATAAGTTAACAAAATTATTAAATTAAATTTAAAAATTATTTAAAAATGTTTTTGTTTTAGTGTATGTATATATAATTTAAATAAATTATAAAACTCCTTTGTTATAGGGTTCAAAATTTCATCTATCAAATATTGCCAACTGCTTTATTATTTTACATTTAAGCTAAGAATACGCAAATTAAAAAAATACAAATATTTTATTCTTCGCGACGCAGAATAACTTACTTTAAAAATATATATTTATATATTTTTCGTTTCTTTAGGAATAATATATGCTATACTAGAATTTATTATATGAGCTCAACATATATTTGCAATAGGAATAGATGTAGACACATTAGCAACTATAATTATTCTTGTTTATTCTTCAGATATTTTAAAAGCTTTAGGAATTATATTTTATATTTGGGTGTATTAAGCGAAGTAGTTCTAACTAATTTATATGTTGTTATTATTTATTTTATAATAAAACAGTATTTGCTATTGATGCCCATAAAGTTGCTTAGAATTAGCAGACGACGTAATGTTATTTTGATTATCCACACAACTTGAAATATTATTTCAACAATTGGCTCAACAATTTTTTTATTAGCAAATTTATTCCTTTGCTATAACATTGGCATTGCCTTTGCCTACAATATTAAAATTTAAACTGACAACCAGTCATTGTATGCAGTTTAAGCCGTATTAGGTTCTCGTTTTGAATTAAACGCATCCGTTAATTAGTGTGTGCTCCAGTTTATGAAGCTGCCATTATGGCGCTCCACACACTTCAATTGAACTGAACGGGCCAAATTAGCTTGCAACTGAATACAATAGTTTGCCAATTTGCGCTAACGTTAACGCTGGCGTTGGCGCTGGCTCTCTGGCCATAACAGTTAGACAAGCGCTCATTGTTGCTGGACATTGCCATTGTACTAGTTGTAGTTGGCGATGCTCAATTCACTGGCCCAGTCCATTCAACGCTGTGGAGCAGGTGTAGCGGTTGGTGGGTGGGGGGGGCAACTACTAATCGGGCGGCGCTCTCATTAACGTCCATTTCCGCAGTTACTTAGTCAGCGCGGCGGCAGCCGCCTAACCGTAAATCCCTATTGACCTGCATTTAAGCCAAGTCTATGCGAAAGGGCCCATAATTTTTAGCTGTGGCTATTACGTATATTTAAGTTGCTCAACTTGTAGTTACTTTTATTTTTTTTTCGGCCACTTGCAATTGGCATTTGCAGTTTCAATTTGCACACACACACACACACATTTTTCATTTTTGCTATTGCCAGGTTCAACTCTTATTTTGCCGCTATTAGTTTTTCTTCTATTTTTTTTGCTTGACTGAAACTTGTTTATGGTTTGCGCTCCTACAAGAATGTGGCCATAATACAAAACTGGGTTAAAATAGTTAGAT
This sequence comes from Drosophila busckii, assembly GCF_011750605.1. NCBI lineage: Eukaryota > Metazoa > Arthropoda > Insecta > Diptera > Drosophilidae > Drosophila > Drosophila busckii. The sequence goes on from NC_046606.1 coordinate 10,865,855, forward strand.
AAGCAGCCAACAGGCGGTCGAATAGTCTGAGTCGTTGTTGTTGTTGCTGCCATTGCCGGTTGCTCTGTCTGAAGTTGCAGCTTGACGTTGAATATTATTGCACAGCCTGCCTGCTCACCACCTCTCCACTCCACTCCTCTCCCCTCTCTCGTCTATGTATGTTAAAACGCAACTGTTTTGCGTTATTAACACCATTTTCCAGCAAATTGCAACAAGTTTTTCCACCTTGTCTGCCCCCCCTCTCACTTTAAATCAATGAAAGCCTCGCCAATTTTGCATACACGAGCAATAAATTAATGCATTAGTCTAAGCACTTGAAGCAAAAACATTATCATGGCGGAATGTTAAGAATCTTTGTTTAGCGGAGTTATGTGCAAAACAATTTTGCTCTAAGTAGAAGCTCATTATAGATTAAACGTTATGTATTTATTAAGCATAAAATGTGCCAATGCTCAGCACTTTATTATATATATCTTATATATTATTACTTAATTCTTAATAACTTCTTTTATTTGCGCATTAATATTTGTATAAGCAGCAGCTAATTTTCAATTAAACCACCGAACAGACAAAGAGAAAAAGGAATCACTGAAACAAATTCTCACACGTAAGAGAAAAAAAAATAAGTGAAAAAAATAACCACGCGACACCGACGCGAGATTATTCACACACATATGCAACAAAGAGCATAAACCGCGGAGCACTAAAAGTAACGGTACAAATGGCAGACGTAGCCCGAGCTGCTGGCAAAAACAAATAATTGCTAATTCGCTTGAAAATATCAGTTGCATTTGCATTTATACATTACATTTATTAACATTAAGAATTTATTGATTTATTATTAACATTGCGACATTGCGATAAACAAAAAGCCAAAATTTTAATGCAACGAGGATAAAATATACGTTTATCCGATTAAAAAGCGCGAAGAAGTGATGATCAGCGTTGCCAACTTTAGCACTTAGCAACTGCTGGATAAAAATGATTTGCGTATTATCCGCGGCTAAAAGTGACTGTTTAACAATTACATAAGTAAATCATTATATATTGCTAATAAAATTTAATTAACGGCGAAACGAAGCAATATTATTTAGTATTTTATTAGTATATAAATGGCAAACATATGAATATTATTCTTGTAAGATCGCACTTACAAGAATAATATTAATATGACAAAATATAATGTTAATAAAAAAATATATAAATTTCTTATTTGCTAGTAGCACTAACACAATTTAGCACTTATATTTAACGTTGCTACAAGCTAATTTTATGTTGCAGGATAAAAAGTTAAAGACAAGTGCTGCCAACTATTTGGTTGCTTACGTGTATGGACAATTGAAAAGTTTTTAATAAATGTGTTGACTTATAAACCATAGCTATATACATATGCATATGCATAAACAAATTATTAAACAATTTATAATTAGCCACACATGTTAAAATTTAAAAAGTTGGCAACAGTGATCGTCCCTTTTACGCGTGAATTGGCTGGACAAATGTTAATTTTTCCTTGCTCCATTTCAAAACTTGGTTTTTATTTTTTAGGCATGTCATAACGTTATATATATAAAAAAAGCATAAATAAATCAACACACTTTAATACGTGTGTTATCCTAATTATCCACAGTACTACAAATCTAAATAGTTGGCAACACTGATCGTTATTTTTTCGCGCGTTGCATTCGGATAAACGTATAATTTTCTTCGCTGCGTTTAAAAATTTTAGTTTTTGTTTTTCGCATGTCACAACGTTAATAATAAGTCAAAAAAGTATTTATGTTAATTAATGGAATGTGTATAAGCAAGTGCAAGTGTTATTTAGTTGCAAATTAGCAATTATTTTGCTTTTGGTAGCAGCTCGGGCTCCTGTGTGTTTTGCAATTTCTACCGTTACTTTTAGGGCTCCGCTGCGGCTTGCGCTCTTCATTGCATACTAGTGCGCATGTGTGTGTGAATAATCTGCGTGCGGTGTCTTGCGCGGGAAGTGATTTTGGTGCAGTTACTATTACATATGCATACAAATATACTTTATATGTAACTCCATTACTTTAACCTTGTGCTGATCTTATACTTATACGTATACTTATACTTTATACGTATACTCATACTTTGACTTTGAATTTGGCGCTGCAACTTTGACAGCCGCGTAGATTTTTTTGGGCAGTTCCTTGCGTTGGGTTGGGGCAGAAAGTTGAAAGTTGTTTTGCTGTTTGAATTTGAATAAATGCTTTTAACAAGAGAAATGCTTCATTAAAATATTTTGTTCAAAATATAAAAAGCGTGTAAAAATATAACAATAATTAATTAATATCATCAGTAGGGTTTATTCATGCTCTGCCTTTAAAAGGTGCAAATATCAGTAAACAATTCTGTTTTGTAATATTTAAATTAAATATTTAAATTAACATAATATTGTGAAAGTGTTTGAAAACTTGCTTACAACAATAGCTAAAGGGTAATTTTAGCCAAGTGAAATTAGTATATTAGCTAAAGCAAGAAATTATATTTGGTAATATATATTGCAAGTACAAAAAAAATATTTAAAAAATCTAAAACAATTATATTATAATACAAAAAATTGTTGATATATTTTATTTTAATTTATTTTATTAAATTGTTTGCATTTATTACATAACAATTACCTATGAGTACAAAATTAATGCAAATATTTTACTTGGTAAAAATAAAATAATTGAATAAAGTTAATTATTATGTGTGTTCAACATTTTTTAGATTTTAAAAACGTTTCAATGTATAATTATTGCCTTTGGTACTAATATGATTTTATTTTATACAAATTTATGTGCAACTGACTTAAGTTTAAATCAACTTTAACTTTTAGCTTGCTTTGCTATTGTCAAATTTTGAATTGAGGTCTTTTGTTGGTTTTTTGCTTTAACATCATTTGATTTGATGTTGTAAAAGACACCAGAGAGCGAAGCCTTGCAAGAGCAAGAGCAACCAAAACTTGACTTGCGTATGGTCAGTAACCAGCTCAGAGCTGCGAGTGCGCGCTCAAGTAACGTCTGGGGGGTGGGGTGGGGTGTTGTAGTGAGTTTAGCTACTTGGTATGGACGGTGCGAGCGTCGTCGACGCTCAATTTCAATTGGTTTGGTGGCTTATTAATTACCTCACCGCAACAACAAAACAAAAGCTGCGTGTGGCGCATACAAAGCGCCCACCATAAAAAAACAAAGCAAAGCAAAGCAGCAACATCAAATCGGTTTATATAGAACCCACAAAAGGCGTTGACTTGGGTAATATGAGTGGCTGGTCTGGGGGCCGTAAATGGAGCGCACGGCGTTGATGTCAATGCGCTTCCAGTCCAAAAGCGTTTTAATTTACAGTTGCTTGCCATGCAGTTTTTTTTTTTTCAATTAAAACAAATGAAGAGTCGGAGAGCAAACAGGAAATTGAGAGTGATATTTTTTGCTTATGCTTTACACATTCGTGAACAGTTTCTTTTATTGCGTGTTGGATTTTGTGCTTTGCTTTTTGCATATTTCGTTACTTTCAAATGTCAAATGAAGTTGAAGGTGGCTAGCGAGCAATCAAATAAATATACATATATACAGTTATGCATAGTTGTATGTAAAGTTATGTAGATTGAGTCACAGACACACACACAAAAGAGTTGAACAACAAACTTGAATTGTTTGCAGCTAAGGTGCTATTTATTTATTTTAATGTTTATTGAGAGAAATTTTAATGTTTATAAGCGATTGTCTCCTTTCTATTTCATATATTCACATTTTTACAGTAACTAACGCATTTTACAAATTAATTAAATTCGCTGCACGTTGTGCGAAAAACGCCACAAAAAATAAAACGCATTTGTTAATTGCTAACAAACATTAAACAAAAGCGCGCGCGTCATAAACAAAATCGTGCCATACTCAAAATAGTTGTTAAGTCAAGTGAAACTTAATGAAGCCTGAGAAAGTTGCAAGTGCGCAAAAAATATGAAAAATAAAAGAAAGAAATACAGCTTGATAAAAATATGTGATAATTGCTAACAAATTTGTTGGACAACGCATGCCACACATGCAACCAGCAACTTGCAACCAGAGACGACCTTAATAATTGTGCAGCGTCGGCTCTTGATTGCATTGAACTCAAGTCCAGTCGCATCATCATCGCGCAGCAGCAGCAGCAGCTACAACTTGTTCTTTGTCTGTTGTTGTTGTCGGTTGTTGACCCAGTTAGCTGCTTGTGGCAAGTGGCACATGCAATTGCAACCGAAGTGGCCATAAATAGCCGGGGCGCTGATTTCTAGACACAACACACACTTCACTCAATGAATACTCAACGCTACAGGTTTGTTGCCTAAGTCTTTCGTTCTGGGCTGCTGCTGCAAAGGAAACAAGTTTTTGCCGCAGAACTTTCTTTCATCGATTCTAGTCGAATACACATATAAATAACAAATTAAGACTTTCTTTGGCGCAAAGCTACAGACCGGTCTCTATGCATATTTATATAGCTCTCAACTCCAGTCCACACTCCAACTCAACTGCTAACCCAAATATCGAAAACAATACTCGAGAATCTTTCACCGATATGAGCTACGCAGCTTCGTCTGCTGTGGTGTGCACCTTGTGTCATTTTATTTGTCAGTTGTAAAGTCTTGGGCTCTCGGCCCACGTTGTTGGCACAACAAGCAGACAACAGATTAACAACAACAGCAGCTCCCCCCCCGCTCAGCTTGTTTTCTTCGATTAAACGCCTCTCTATATATCTTGGCTCTTCATTAGTTTGACCCAATTTCGTTTCGGCTGCACTTTGGCTGCTGCGTTCTGTTTACTTTCTATTTTCTCTTAATGATCTTTAGAATTTTGTTGGCCACAGCTCTTGCTTGTTAGCATTTCGATTTTTTTCTCTCATTTCGTCTGCTTCCAAAGTCAATTTACTTTCATTTGCCCAAGAGCTATGAAATCTTTAGCTTTTTATTGTTTCCGATCTAAAGCTGCTTTGAATTATTTGGGGCGTTGCTTTTGGCGCTTCCGTTTTCACGCAGATCAAAAAAATGATAGAAAAATAAACGAAGCTTGATGGATTAGGCGAAACTTATTACTGTGAAAGCAAAATTAACCAAGTTGAATTAGGGAAATTGAATTAAGATTAAGTAGCATGAACTCTTGATAAATAAAGTTTGTTAAATAAATTGGTAGCGAGCATACAATTAATTTATTTGTTAGTGCACATTAAATGCCAAAAACTAGTAGTCGAATTAGATGCGACCCTCAAAAGATCATAAAAAGCTTAAAGTGACTGGAATTTTTATATTATATTTTACATTCTTTATTTAATTTTATATGGAATTTGTTTATTTGCAATAAATAAAATGAATAATTTACAGAGTTATAGTCCTATAATCCACAAAGTCTGTAAAATTGTTTTCGGTGCCTTATCAATTGCTAAACTATTACGAAAAAGATTAAAAGGCAAATTAATAATAATTAGATCAACAATGAGACTTTGTATATTTATATCGGTCCAAGCTTGGCTTTGCGTTTTTAAAAATATCTGCGCGGTTTGACCCTCGACTGGGCTTTATATATATATATTACGAGTCGGACGGGGAATTAAAAAAGACGCCTTAGGCAATGCCTTTATCGATTCGAGACATTAAGTTGATAGCATTAGGTAGAGAGTTCGAGTTTATTCCTCAACGTCTTTACTGATGAATATTGAGTTTGAAAGATTTGGAAGCCCGCCTCTAATTTAGGGCGGGTTTGTCCAATTAAAACATCTTTACTGATGAAGTTTAAGTTTGAATGATTTGGAAGCCCGCCCATCATTTAGGGCGGGTTTGTCCAGTAAAAAAACACACGAAATTTAGTTAATTAATAAGCTATAAAATAGCAACAAGGTACTGCCCTTATCTTCTCACTTTAGTGCCTATTAGACAGTCTTGATAATTGTTGCCAAAGACTTGAGTAATATTTTTTTTATAATCAAATATTTTGCTATAGAACTCGCTCTACTCATCTCCCAATTGATAGAGTATTTCATATTCAGTGTGACAAACACTGTTTAGCTTATAACTTATTTCTCAATTATCGCTTAAGCTTCATCTCGCTGGTTCAACAACCTCTGACTGCGGCATACACAAAGCTCAATCTTTGTGGTTTTGGTCAACTCTGCCCTTTAGCTAAAATTGTTGTAGTTAACAATTAACTGCGCCTAATGCGTTACCATAAAAGAGTTGGAGCTACTTTTGTGGCCACAAGTGGGTCAAAAAAACATAAATTTGCAATAAAGTTATAAATCTTGGCTTAATATTTTTACGAGTGCTGTTTGAGGAATAGAAAGCAAAGCACTTGGGCAGCTGTCAGTGAGGATGAAAAGATATAAGGCGGCTTTTTAGCATATGAAATGGCTTATTGACAAATGAGTTCGATTTTAAAGCAATTTGGGTCAAGTGTGAGGCAAAAGTTTATGGCAAAATTATGCTAAAAAGTAAAGGAAGCTGTGACTATAAGAACAGTTCAGTTTGGCGAGCTGTTGAGCAGTTGAGTTTGAACAGTGAAACGAGATGAAGTTGCAAGTTAGCCTGCTGTTGTGGCTAAGTTTAGTGGCGCTTAGTGTGTGCTTTAATGGTTATCACTATGCAAAGCCGCCTGGCGTGCAAGCGGATTACATTGAAGATCTCATAGACGCGCAGAAGCAACAAATCTTAACAAATGTGCTGGGCGTGGCTCCAACTCAAACGCAATCCTCGCCCTTTGAGGCAACTGATGCGAAGGCGTTTCGTGTCAATCGCTGCGCTAGCTGCAGTAAGTAACTCCAATTGTTTACTTGGCTGCATTCACATTAATAAAACAATTTACTTTTGTGGCGCAAGCTTGTGGCGTGCCCAATGCCCAATCGCATTGTGGGCGGCACTCAGGTGCGCACCAACAAGTATCCCTGGATTGCTCAAATGCTGCGCGGCTCGACGCTTTTCTGCGGCGGCACTTTGATCAACGATCGTTATGTTTTGACTGCTGCGCATTGCGTCTATGGCATGGATATGTCCCAGGTAACGATTCGGCTGCTGCAGTTCGATCGCAGCTCGAGTCAAGCGGGCGCTGTTACGCGCTCTGTGGCGTTTGCGCATATGCATGCCGCTTATGATACCGATGTGCTGGTCAATGATATTGCGCTGCTGCGTCTGAACGCGCCTGTGCCGTTGTTTGATGCAATGCGTCCGGTTTGCTTGCCCAGCAGTGCCCAGCAACGCTTTGACTATAAGCAGGCAATTGTTGCTGGCTGGGGTCTTAGCAAGGAAGGAGGCGCCACCTCCAGCGTGCTGCAGGAAACTGTTGTGCCCATCATTACCAATGCTCAGTGTCGCGCCACTTCGTACAAATCCATGATAGTCGATACTATGCTATGTGCTGGTCTGGTTCAAACTGGCGGTCGCGATGCCTGCCAGGTGTGTTAACTGTTTTTTTCGTTTGGCCTATAAACTCAGCATTTGCATTCTTTTGCTCTTAGGGTGACAGCGGTGGTCCGCTCATTGTTCCAGATCGCATCTTTCGTCTCGCTGGCGTTGTGTCCTTTGGTTATGGCTGTGCCAAGCCAAATGCGCCTGGTGTCTACACCAGAGTGAGCAGCTACTTGGATTGGATTGCAGCCAATACCAGAGACGCTTGCTACTGCAATAAATAGTTCAAGCGTTCATAATTTATTAATATTTTAATATTACATTTTATTTTATTTTATAAATAAATGCTGCATAAATAAATAAATGGCAAGAGAGATATTTTATTAATTTAGCTTGGTTGAACACAACCAATAGGGTGAGACTATTCACATTGGTTCAGTTGCTTTATATTTTTTGACTATAAAAGTGCCACCCAAATTAAAGCTAATTAGCACTCCTACAACTTTTCTATATAAGGTCGGCCGACGCATGACTAAGTCAAGCTCATTAACATAATATTTTGGCTTAAGCTCAAAACACATTTAATTAAGTTATTTTAAACATTTTGGCGCACAAGCTTTGAGCAAAAGTAAGGCTTAGACATATTTTATTGAATTTGTTTTACATCATTATTGAACACCTTAAATTAACACAGCTATAGCTAAGCTATTTATCAAATAAGCACATTTTATTTAATGTTTGAAATATTTTAATTAATGTTAATAGGCTGTCAAAATAATTTTGCTTAAATCAAAGCCTGAAGTCAGGTCTAGTCCCGCTCAATTCCTATAGCTTAATGCAATCAAATCAAACACCAGCCAAATGCTGAGCGATCGCTTGCTCAGCAAAGAACGCTCATGCTCACAGCGCTGAGCGATCGAGCGACGCTCTCAGCTCAAAAGCAGCGACGCTTACGCTCAGTCGTAGCAGCAAACAGCGCTGAGCGTTGGAACGCATACGAACAAAAGTCGCGAGCGACTCTCCTAGCATTTGAGCGAAGAGCAGCGCACCTGAGTGGGAGGCTGGACTGATAAAATAGCAAGCGAGGCCACTTGGCAGTTCAGAAGTCTAGTGAGCTGCTAAAATAATAATATTATTTAAATAAATGCATTATTTATTTTATTTATTTTTATTGTAACTTAGAGTTAATGCTATGTAGCCAGAGCAACTGAGGCCGTCTACTTAGCTTCTTATATTTTATTTTGTAGTGAGTTTTATATATTTACTTTATTATATTTATTTATTGTAACTAGAATCAAACGCTTTACTCCAATTTGACACTAATTACAAAAGTGCTGATATTTTTTTTACTGTTTATCGCGCTTTCGCCGCTTGGGTAAATTTCAATATATTTACATATGCATTGAAACAATTGAAATTAAATTAACTGAAGCTTAGACTAGGACTGTCTCGCACTTTAAATTTCTTACTGCAGTCATATTAGTTTTAAAATTATTTAATTTTAATTATTATACAGATAATTTTAAAAAATTAGCAATATTTTAATCAATAGACAAGTAAACTAAATTGGAGTTTAATTTCTTACTGCAGTCATATGCGTTTTATAATTCTTTAATTTGAATTAATTTAAAGAGAAAATAAACAATATTTTAATAATCAGAGAACTAATCTAAGTGGGGAGTTTAATGTCTTACTGCAATTTCATATCGTTTCTATACTTCTATTAAATTTAAATATCTTATAAGAGAATTTTTGAAAACTTAACAATATATAAGTAGAGACTAATCTAAGTGTAGCAAGTGGAAACAGTAATATTTATCGCTAGCAGTATAAATAATCATGCAATATTTTTTGCATGCCTAAGAGTTATGCGAATATAATTTTCACAACATTGTAGTTTAATTTGCAAGAATTTATAAGCAAAAGTATTGCTTGCGCCTCCTGCATATTAAAACAAAATGTACGAAAATTATTTTACAACATTTTTTTATAGCCATAAAATGATTATTAAGTGTTAGTTATGAGCAATTGTTGTGTTTTATGAGCAGCGCGTGATTGCGCATAACGAATTTAATTTTTACTGCTATCTATAGCGTTGATCAAGATCGCGCGGTAGGCCTCGGCATTAATTTCTATGCAAATGGTCGACTCAACACCCTTAATGGCCAAAGTGCAATGTGTGTGAGCCCAAACAGGTTCAGGCCACAAGGCAAACAAACATTGCGGCGCGCCTTTCACTTTTATGTTTGGAAAAACGAAATATTTATTTATTTTTCGCAACAAACACGTCTCGTCATATTTTTGGCAATGTCATCGCAGCAAAATAAATGCAAAAAAAATTGCAGCCAAGGACGCGTTGTCAGAATTGCTGACACATTGTTATCAGTTGTCAACACTGGGGGACTGGTGCGGGGACTGTTGACTGAGGGGCTAGTTGACAAAAGTTTATCTTAATCCCTTTGCCGCTTGGCGCTTGGCATGCCACAATTTAATGGATTTTCAAGTTATTTCTGCTATTTTGTTGTAAGTAGTTGCCGCAACTAGCAACTTGCAACTTGCAGCAAACAAAGATATCTTACAAACTCGTTTCGAGTGCAACAGCGAGCGCGAGGGGGCACAAAAGTAAAAAAAAAATGCCACATAATTGCCGCCGTCGCGTCGCGACATGTTGCTGTGGCATGAAGAGGGGGTGGGGAGGGATGTGGGGAGCTTGGGCAGCAGCGCTAGGTAATGTTGGCCAAATCGACAATGTTGTCAATGCTGCTGCAGTCGCTGCTGCTGCTGCTGCTGCCACTGCCGCCGCCTGGCATTTGATTTTATTTTTAACTAGACTGGCAAATAATGCTCGAGGCCCATGGCAAGGGCAAAAATAAAAAAGTAAAAGAAAAAACTTCTCATTACTGCGGCAATTCTCAGCCTCAGCCTTTGTAATTAGCATTTCCAAATGCAAGCATTTCAAATTAAAGCAGCGATTTATTTATAAAGCAAACTAGTGTGTTTTGAAAATGCAGCTAAAAATAAGTTATAAAAAATATATATTAGAGCCTTTTTATCATAATGTTAAATATCATAAACAAATACATTAAAATATAGTTTTGTAATATAATTTGTAAGCTTTGATTTGCACTGTTAGACTTTTAATGAATTTAATTTAGTAGTAATTTATAGCCAAAATAATGTTTAAATGCCAGCTGGGTGTTTAATTATTTTCTTCATGTAATTGTTGTTTGTTACATTTATTTTGATTTGGTTTTGTTTGCTTCTTTAATCAAAATGTCATAAAGAGCTGCTGGCAGTTTGATTTGTTGCCTGAGTGAAGAAATTGTTTTTCATATTAGAATTACAGCTAAATTTAAATAAAGACTCGCGCGTTTTTGCTTAAGCTTAAAGTAAACAGCCAACGTATATTTTAAATCAAGAATGTAAGTCAAAATTTAACTGTCAGCAATACTTCTTTATATTTAATTAGTGCACTTTATTCAAATTGCAATGACAATAGCTAAAAATTTTTAAACTTTGAGAGGCAGCAGCAGCGACTCATTTGTATATGTAAATATAACGGAACTATAATCGTCTGTTGTTCTTTTTACTTAGCATTGCCCTTTGCTTTGATTATGCCGTTGGTTTTTGACTTTGCTTTTGCCTGCAGTCATTGCTTGGCGAGAGTGAGTGAATTTCTTTGTACGAACTGAGCGCACGCACACATGTAAGCAAAGTTACGCTCTCTTCCGCTTGCCAGCGCGCGCTTGCTTTATATTAATGAGCGCACACACATGAATTGCGGCTCGCTCTAAGAACAGTTATGCTCTGCTTCGACTGCCGCGCGCACGCCTGCGCTTAAGATTGCATTAAATGCACGTGGGCTCAATTCACGTGTCGCTATGTTTTTATTTCAATAATTTAATGTTTGCTTTTGTATTTAGCTATTATTTGACTACTTAATATATAACAATATTTAAATTATTTAACATTTTGCCTTTACTTATATGTAAACGCTACTTTGCTTGCCATTGCATTTGCTAGCACATAAAGTAGCAATTATGTTTAGCTATAATAATAAAACAATTTAACATCAATGTAAGCGCATAAAATTGCAGCGCCGTTTGTGGCAGCAGCGTTGTCTATAGCTATAATTATAATATTGTGTCAATAGCAAAGCAAAGCATAAGCAAATTATATGCATATATGTATATCACAGCTTTTGTTTTCTATCAGCTACTAAATCTTATCATAACCGACTTATCTCTCGCTTATGATCCACACAAAAGATATGACAATCTTAAGCTGTAACCACTTTCCCTCACTTCTGGTAAAAAGCATAACAAAAAGACGTTTGTTAAAAAGTTTTGACATTTATTCTTCGCTTTGAGCGCGTCGCTCTCTTCTCATACAGTGTGTCCTCGCTGCCGCGCCCACTTCAGCAGCTCCATAGCTCTGAGCACGCCTTGCAGTTCGCGCTGCACATTAACCGACTCCACAACTTGCTCCAGGCAGCGCTCCCACTTGTCGCATGCCATGCGCAAGCTGCGCGACACCAGCGCTCCAAAGATGCGATTCACCGGTGCCAGGCGGCAGCCAGACGTCTCCAGATCATAGCGAATGAGTTTGCAGTTCGAGCTGCCGCTTTGCTCCAGCAGGCGACAGTGCGCTCGATAGGGCTCCGAGCTGGAAAGTCGAGCTGAGGTAGCGCCACTTGTGGTGCCAGCTTGAAGGCGGATTCGGGCCAACAGTAGGCGACTGCGATTCATGTGCCGCTCCAGCGCCAGTTGCTGAGCGCTGTGCTCCTCGGTTAGATGCAACATTTGCAGGCAGAGATCATCCAATAGGCAATCGATAGCGTCTGTGTTGGTCTCTGTGTTGGGTTCATTTAGCTTTGGATCGTTCGCTCTGCTCATGCCGTTTGCCTTGTTTTTCGCTTATTTTTTTTATGCTATACAAAGTTTAGTTATTAATATAAACTATTCGAATTTTCATATTGACTTTTATTGCTTAGCATGAGAATTTAAATGACAAATTATTTTTTACAGAATTTGACAATTGAAGAATGTATAAAAATTATTTTTATTCAACTAAGTGAATGGAAATTATTTTTAAAATTTGACAATTAAAGAAACTATTGCTACATTAAAAAAAAATTATTTTTAAAATTTTACAATTGAAGAAAGTAAAAAACTTTGATTAAAGCAACTGAATGAAAATTATTTTATTGCTTTAACAATTGTAGCAAATGTTGTTGGCTTAAAGCTACTAAATTCATTCATCATATTCTCTTTAGCCATAAAATTAAATGTAATCTTGATTGTAGCATGAACTAGGCTTATTTAAAACTGGTTCTATTGTCTTATAAACTTGAAGTGGGTTTTTGCCTTTTTTGCATTTTGGCTCAAAGCACGCTTCGCTTAGCATTTTAGCATATTTCTCACATAAATCGCCAGCGAGTTGGTTGGCTGGAGAAATTTTCACGCCTCGGCGAATCGCTGACCAAAGCAACCGCCCAGCCCAAAGACTCAAGACTGTGTGTCGTGGCTAAGGTTTGCACTTTAATCAAAATTGTGTACAAAACTTATGCCAAATTGTGCTTAACGTTGCAACAAAAACTACTTGCCACATTGCTGTTGGGGTAAGCCGCAAAAACACTTTAATAAATTGCCAGTTATTAGTTGTCCGGGGCGGGCAGGAAAAAGTGCAATTAAAATGCAATCGCTTAAGCGCAGAGAGGAAGCAGCCAGCCCAAGGAAGTTGACGGCCAAAGAAATTAGCATTAAAATGAGAGCAAAAAATAACAAAACATAAAGAGGCAACTTGCTTCCCATCATTTGTGAAATGAGCTGCAGCTAAACAAAAAGTGCAAGCTACAGAGCGAGAGCGAGAGAGAGAGAGAGAGTGAGAGAGTGAGAGTGAGTGGCGGCAGCGGAAGAAGCTGCGGTCAATTCGCATATCAAATGGTGTGAAATTTTCACACAAACTGTAGGCAAAGCAGTGCCAAGCAGTGCTGTTAGATTTTCAAAGCTAAATCTATCAAAATAATTGATAGAAATAGCTAAGAATGAATAAAAAGCGATGTAAATTCTTCTGCAAATATTTAAAAACTCAAAATTGTAAGTAAATAATGTTGAGTTTTTAAATTGTAAATTGTAAGTAAATAATTTTGAGTGTTTAAATATTTGCAGAAGAATTTACATCGCTTTTTATAAATAATAAAATAAAATTTATAATAATAAAAACAAATTAAATTGCTAGCTTAACAAATTTAAATTTAGAGTATAAATGTTAGCTGCAGCACAATATAATTATTTATTAACTACTTTTCATACCTAATTAAATTAAAACTATATTTTGGCAAGACTATTAACGATTTATATAAGAACGCTAGTTGTTCAAAGATATTTATAAACTATTTCTATGTCTTTTATATGCAAATGCTGTATTAAAATCATTTTCTAAAATAATTATAAATCAAACAATACAAGAATAAAATTAAAAAAACTCTACTTAGTACATCTGCTTTATTTGCATTAGCTATATTTTAGCTTTTTAAGTCCTTACACTTAGCAATTTGGCAAGCCTCGTAACAAAAATATTAGTTATATGCAATTTTAGGCATTAAGTTGCCTAACTCAAACTTAAAAAGCTAAATTAGTCAAATAATTTTATTAAATTAGTTTTGATATTAAGCAAATAGCAATTTAGCGTGCTGCAGAATAGTTAAATCTAGCTATAAAACGGCTAATATGACAGCACTGCTGGCAAGCAGTGCAAGCGCCGCTCAATAGACTAAAGTGGAGAGGCGCTTTGCATTGTTAGCAACCGCAGTTTGTTTTTCTTAACATTTGCATAAACGTTTTTAATTAAAGCACTTAAAGCATATTTTGCAATTTGTGAAAAAGTGAAAAAATCAGTAAACAAATTAGTTATTTATTTATAAGAAAATTGTTAGGCGTTCATTTATAGCCCATAAATGTAGTTGTTGTTGTTGTGGTTTGTACAGTTGTAAGCACTGAAGAGTAAACCGTACAATGATACATTTGCACTGGTAGTGGGCGTGGCAGCTTGCCAAAGAACCAGCTAAAGGCACCATCCCTGTAAAGCTTTAGAAGCTGCTGGCGCACCGACAAGCGTTGAATCTTGCAGCAGGCCGCAATCTTCAGCTCCTCGGGCGACAGCTGCTCCATCCAAATGTCACTTGCTATTAAATTGGTCGCCTGTAGATATTTATAGCTAATAGTTTTGAAGAATATCTGGGGCTTGCGGTTCGCTGCTCTGCGTCCTTTGATGCCCACAACCAAAGCGTGAGCATAACGCTTATCCTGAGTGCCCTGGTCAAAGCATTGCACAATTATTGCCTTGCAGCCGGCGCGAGGTCCACTTAGGATTATTACAATTCTGCCTTGCTTAAAGGATTTTCTCTTTATGCGCAGCAAGTTTTTGGTAGCAGTCACACAACGCATCAATAGATTTTCCAACATTTTTCTCAAGTTGCTACAAACAAAACTAACACTCGAATGAAAAAATGTGCAACGTGTAGAACTTGACAGATTATTGATTGACTACTAGATTGTTTAAATTTTGACAAGTACTGCAATTCGATTGTTTGCCAGTGTTTTTAATAATACATAAAATATAAGCAAAATACTTGGAATTTAATTATGTGCAATTTATATTTAAATCTATAGCTATTAAATTCGCTTTAAGTTTTTGGCAACTTTTCTATTTTATAGCAATCACGTCATATTTTATATATACTAGATTTATTTAGACTGCATTATAACTATTTAGAAAGGCAAAAGAATTAACATTTAAAGTCAGGAAGTTAAAGCTCATTTAAAGTTTTGATTGAACTAATGCATTGAATACATTTATATTTAATTTAAATAAACTTTTTGCATATTAAAAAATGTACAATTGAATGCAACAATTTAAATAATTTTAAATGCTTGTTGAAATAAGCATAAAATAATTTAATGCAGTAAATGTTGTTTAGTTAAATTCAAATTTAAATTCAAATACATAAGAATTATTTTCAGACTAATCTTAAAATTTAATTTAAATTTTTGAATTGAATTGAGTATAATATTAATTTTTTATATTATATTATTTAATAGTTTAATTTAATTTAATATAAATTTTTGAATTGAATTTAATATTATATTATTTAATAATATATATTAGCTTAAGCAGTTAGCTAAAATTCAGCTTTACTTACATAGCCTAATATTTATTAACTTCCAAATTCAAATTGTATCAAAATTGAAGCTGCAAGCAATTTAAAAACTATTCAGGCTATTCCGTTGCAACTGGCAATTGTGTAAATGTTTGCCAGTTTGCTTTTCGGCCCTGGACTGGGCTGCTGTTCATCTAACTAATGGTGTTCCATAGTTGGCTGCTGCAGCTCTGACACGAGATGCTGCAGCGACTATTTTTTCTTTGAATTTCTTTCATTGCTGCGCACGACTGTCAACAGAGCTGCAAAAATTTTTTATTTATGCGCCTTTGTAGCGCCAAAATTCTCGACGGCAGCCGTCAAGTCAACACAAACACTTGGCGCTGGACATGCACACGCGAAGGTAGCGGCATGTGGTTAGAGAGTGGGCGGGTTGAGGGTGGAGCGGGGTGGTTGGAAAGCAAACAAAACAGTAAACTGGGGAATGCCACTCAAAGTCGCGGCTTCCTGGCTGACACAGTTTATGGGCCCCAAACCAAAAGAGACGCCACTCGACTGAGAAAGAGTAAGAGCGAGTGTGTGTTTGAGTGTAGTAATTTGTGTGAAGAGAGAAGCGCGCGCGTGTATCGGAAGCCTTTTCGCTTGGCAGTCTAATTGAAGTTGAGTGCATTTGCTGCTTGCAGCTATTTTATCTGCCTGGCAGCTACAGAAACTAACTTTGACATTATGCGCCACAAATTGTGGCAATTTAATGGCAATTTAAATCACAGCAAATACACCGCGAAAATATTTCACAGCTTGAGCATCAGAGATCTCATTTTAAGCCAACAAATCTCAATCCACATAATAGCAAAGCGTACACTCGCTCTCTCTCTCTCTCTCTCATTCTCTCGCAGCTTCAACTGTCTGCCACAATGTCTAAAGGTAACAATTTATATAATGAAACTGATTTAAAATTTTTTGCTCTGCCGCGTGCTTGAAGCTGCTTCGGTAATTACCGGTCATGGCCGCAACAACAGTTATAAAAGAGGCGTCGAAGAAAAGTTCCGAATACGAAAAATACAAACATAAGAAAAATGTCAAGAAAGTTGCACTTCAACTCAAAGAAAAGGCTTCAATTTACATTTCCATTTAGTTCAAAATAATATTGAGCAAATTTAATAAAATAGAAGTAAGCATAAAATTATGAATTGACTGGCATACAAAATTTATAAAAAATGTAAGAGTATAAATAATAAAGAGCTAATGAATTATTTATTTATTATATTATTAAGAAAAAAAAAATAAATTATATATATAAAAATGCAATATAAATAAAAGAAAATAAATGAAATTAAAAAGTTATTCTTATTATTCAATACAATATTATTTGTCAAAAAAAAAATGTATATATATATATTTATAAAAAATATACAGAAAATATAAAAACGAAATTAAAAAGCAAATTCTATACATAATATAAAATTTATTCTTATTATTCAATACAATTTTATTTGTATGCAAAAATAATAATTGATTTCTTTAAATAATAAAAAGTTAATTGAGCATGCAATGCAAGTTTTTCCAATTAACTTCTGCACTAAAATTTATTCATTGACCGTTATTAAAATTTGCACAACACTTGGGGAGTACAACTGTAAATTGATGGTACATGGCAATTGAACCCACAGATATTGAAACAAGTTTAAGAACTGAACCAACTGGTGTCGAACTTGCTGGCTTGGTCACCTGTTTGGCCGGCTCCTTGACCAATACGTTTTTTTCTTATTTTCATCTTTCGATTACTCTTCCAAAATGCCAAGACTAGCATGAAGAAGAGCAAGAAGAAGCTGCAGATGATTTGGCAAGTTGGCAACTTTCTTGTCAGCCTCAATGCCTGCACTTGGCAAGTTAAGAAAACCCGTTAGTAAATCATCTGTTGAATCGCATCTTCGTCTACGGCTAGCTTAGAGTAAAGCCCAACCCACCTGACTAAGCAACTTTCGTGTGGGAGTTGATGGCCAGATTTAGACAAAATTTTTCGCAATGTTTTATGTGCTCTTTTCTTTCCTTTGAATTCTTTGATAAAAAAGAAAGTTGACATAAATTGTTACCCTGAAGTTTTTGGTTAAACTTGCGGTAGCTGCAACAACAAAAAAAAAAAAAAAAACAGTTACCAGTTGCTGTTTTTGGCATTGCTGTTGCTGGTGTCGTGAGCGCAGGAAGGAAATAACTTGCATGACAGGGGGGCATACCAAAGATTTTGGCAAGTTAGTGTGGGATTTTGGTGTTGAAATGCAGTGAATTTGAAAAGTTTGCCAAACAAGTTAAGCGTCTTTGTCTGAAAAAGAGAAAAGCTTGCAGCTTTAAATTTTTTAAGCGCATTACTATTTATTATTATATTAATTTGTTGTCTTGCCTGTAATTGCAGCATAAACTCAGCTCGGACGCAAACCGCACAACAAACCAGCTTAGCTGGGGCGCACAACCAGACTGTCAAGCGAGTGCACAAATCATCGAGCATTTAGTTTGTGCAGCAACCAATACGATCCACAGCGCATGTGAAGAGGCTTCAAAATAGTTTTAACTACAAAATGGCAACAATGACGTCACAAAGCAACGGCACAAACGGCGATACAACGGTAGATGACTATATAACCGTTGTGGAAGTTGACGATCCTACATCGTCCACCAAAGACACAAACCATTTGAAAAAGCTAGTCAAGCGACAAAGCTCTGTGGCTGAAGATTCATCGTTTATAACAGTGTTGACTATAAATGAGCAGCAGCAACGACTACAACAACAACAAAAGCAACAACAGGAAGCGGCAACCGATGCAGCTGAGCATGTAACTGTTTATCGACTGCCAGGCGAGCGTTTGGGCTTTGGTTTGAAGTTTCAGGGCGGCACACGCAATACAGAGCTGGTGGAGAAGCTCTATATACAGTCCTGCGCTGCAGATAGTCCTGCATCCAAGGTGGCCACCAGCTGGGGGCATCTGCGCGAGGGCGACGAAATCCTCAACATAGATGGCAGCCAAGTAAGCGAGCTAACACGCATTGAATGCGTGCGTGGGCTGAAGGATAATGTAGCCATTAAGCTTATAGTGCGCAATGGACATGGACAGAAGCCGCCCAGCGAGGAGGAGCCAGCCACAGAGCTGTGCATTTCACTCAATGCACAGCCGCCGCCACCACCGCCAGTGCCGCCACGCAAGCTAGTGAAGCGTCAAAACTCCAAGGAGGCCGCAGTGCAGCTGTGTATAGAGAAGCCGCTAACGCCGCCGCCAGACGCCGAGTACTACATCAATTTGTTTGCTGAATCGCTCAAAGCTGGCTCCGAGTCGGATGACACTGCCAGCACTATATCCACAGTCATTGACAAGTTCTCCATGAGCTCCAACTATAGCTCGGATACGGAGCTGGCAAGCAGTCTGGAGCTGGCTAAGCTAGTGCAGCCATTTACGCTGCTGGAGCAAGAATTTCAGCTGGAGCAGCCGCTGCCCAAGTTGCTTATACCAGGCAACAACTATGAGAATGTGGAGTTCAAAACGGAGAAGGTGAATGTGTATGAAAATGTGGAGCTCACACCCACGCCCAAGCCGCGAGTGCAGCTGGCTAGCGTGGAGCCCAAGAAGCGCTCCATCATACCCATGCCGCGCAAGCTTGCGACGCACAGCAAGCAGCCCATTGAGGTGTCGCCGCCACGCGTGCCAGACTCACCCAAAACGCTCACAAAGGAGTGCAAGGACTCCAAAATACCCAAGTCCGCTTTTTCACGCGCCAAAACCGAAGGTGAGATTAAGCTGCAGCTCAAGCAGCCGTCGCCGCAGCTCAAATCGCGCATACCCATAGTCAGCAGTCCAGTGGTAGCCAAGCCAGCGCTAGTTGCCAGCAAATCCTCGCCAGCTGCCAGCTCCAATATACCGCGACTGCTGCAGAAGCAAAAATCTGAAACAGATCTTAGCCTCGGTCTGTATCGCAGCAAGTCCAAGGAGTCTAGTCCGAGTCCCACGCAGCTGCGTGCGCCGCTGCAGCGCGCCAACTCTGTTGAAGCCACGCCCACGCCACGCACGCCCGAACGCACTTTCATACCCGTGCTAAGCAGCTGCAAAAGCAACGCCAACTCAAGCGAATCGCTCAGCTCCAATTGCAGCAGCAGCAGCAGCAGCGTCACGCGCTCATCCAAAGGACCCAAGCCCAAGCCACCGGAGCGTGTGCAATCCTTGCAGAAAACACAAATACCCAAGCTGCAAACTGCGCTGCCCACAACGCCGCCAACGCAGCAGCCCAAGCTTAGCATGCAAACGTTCAAGCAGCCACCAGCCACGCCCCGCAGCACGCCAGTCAATACGCCCTCGCCCAGCAGCAGCAATCGTGAAATACGCTTCAAAATACAAACCTACGAGAAGCAAGCAGCAGCATGAGGACAAGCTGCCCAGTCTGTTCGATCTGGTGCACAAACAGGACACAACTGAGCAGCCCTCAACCCAAGCACCAGCAGCTCATCGTGATATTGCCGCTTTGCTTGCTGCCGCTGCCGCAGAGGCTGCTGATCTTTCACGCGAGTCGCCACCGCCTTTGGTTGTAGGCAAATGCACCAAAATTGTGGATGATGCTGATAGCAACACTTGCTACTCCAGCTCCAGCAGCGACGACGACGATGCTGAACAGGATGAAGCAGATGCTGCTGAACGCGAATATATTTGTGAGGATGGCGAGAAACTGGGACCACCTGAGCTTATCAATGGTCCAGGACCCTCGGAGGCTTATTTCAATATGTATTGGCATTCGAATATGCTGCCCACCATTGGCGAAGTGGAGGAGGAGTTCTCCTCGCTGGAGCCGCAGTCGTTAACAAATGGGTAAGCAAATGAAAAATATCGCTGGATTAATTAATTTTTTAGTCTTGGCAGCTTTATATTAGGCAAATTTTGTATGGCATTAATTATAGAAAAATGTGCAATAGTTTTTGATTTATTTACTTGATTAATTTGATTTTCAATTGCAAAGTTTTCAAAAAATGAATTTAGTTTGCTTTATAAGTTTAATATATATAATAATTTAAGTATATATAAATTATAAATAGATTTATTTTCTAAATAAAAAGCTTATTATTGAAATATAACAAAGATTTTATAGAATTTGATAGATTTAGATAGAATTACGCATTATTCTCTTAATATAAAATATGCATTATCGATTAATTTGCTTTTTTGTATGAAGAGCTTTTATTAAAAGGTTTCTAATAAATCTTATTTATTAATATAAAGAATGATGCCTAGCTTAATATACTAGAAATGTGCGCTAGTGTTTTTATATATAAATTGATATATATATATTATAGAAAATTTTTCAAAAATCAAAGATTTTATGGAATTATCTGCGATTTTTTATAACTGTAACTAGTTATTATTAATAAATTTATTTTTTTTTGAATGAAATTATTGAAAAATGTGCAATAAACAAAGATTTGATAGAATTTGAGAGAACTACGCAATATTCTCTTAGTATAAAATATGCAATATCGATTAATTTGCTTTTTTATATGAAGAACTTTTATTAAATTTTTTTCTAATAAATTTTATTTGCTAGAAATGTTTGCTATAGTATTTTTATTGAAAAATTTGCAATAATTAAAGATTTTATGGAATTATCTGCGATTTCTTATAAGCGTAACTAGCTTAAACAGTACGCTATAGTCTTTTGATATATATTAACGATTAATTTGCTTTTTTATATGAAGAGACAATAATAAAAGGCAGCTAATAAGTGTTATTTGCTAATATAAAGAACGAAAGCTAACTTAATATACTAGAAATGTGCTCTATAGTATTTTTTTACATATAAATTGATTAACTTTTATGTCGAAAAATGTGTTGTAGCCAATAGAGAAAGTCTGGCGAATACAATGAACCCTTTTGTATGCGAATAGAACCTTACGCAATTCATCATTCATGTCTTAGTCACGCTTATCAATGCCAAATGTAGAAACTACAAAGTTTAGAATGATGAAAGCAAACTGGCAAATAAGAGCGAAAAACTTTCACACATTGGGCAGAGCTCCCCACCAAATAATCAAAGAACTGATAAGGCTCAAATGCCGGTGTGTTTACCAAAGCGCACTGATAGAAGAAAAACAAGAAAGGAAAAAAGAAGAAAATTTGTATATATGCACCTGTTAACTGATAAGCGAACTAATGGCCAAACGGGTTTTTTTTTTGTATTATTGTTAGTGCTATTTGGAAGGTGTTAGCTTGAGGTTGCCCTACGCTGTTTGGCCAAAATACTGCGCATCGATTTTATCAGCTGACAGTTTATTTCCGTTAGGTGTGAGCAAGTCAATTAACATATCAGTCAGTGATAAGAGAGACAATCAATATAATTACGCTATGTTTTAATTTGCAGCGCCAACGCGACTGTGGAGGAATCAAAGAAGCTGCCAACACCAGCACCACCACCACAATACGTGCAGTCGTCGCCCAAGGTGCCACACCAAACGAGCAACATGGAAGCAGCAGCAGCAGCTGATAAGATAGTCGACGCTAAGCAGCAGAGCAACTGCAGCGAAACAAAGCAAAGCAGCATAACCACCAAAATCGTTAGCACCAAGACGTTTAGCAGCTCCACTTCGGGAGCGGACCAGCACCAGCACGAGCAAGCAAGCTTAGTGGGGAGTCGCTCTGGTTGCGATGTTGTGTTCAAGCTGCAGCCTTATGAGGAGCGTGAGGCTGAGCCTGGCAGCACCACCATACGCGAGGAGCGACGCGTTGTAAGCGAGCAGCAAACGCTAAGCGAACTGCGCACCACGGACGCGCTAACTGGTGAGGAGCAGCTGCTCACCAGCGCCGAGTCGAAGAGCAGCAGCTCACGCTTCAAGAAAATCAGCAGCAACGACAATCTGCTCGACCTGGCCGAGGTCGAGCAGCTGCAGCCGTTGACTGCCAGCGTCTCCGCGGAGACAAAGCTAACGGAGCGTTTGGAGAATCCCAAGGATAAACAGTCTATTGAAAAGGGTACACTGAACTTATCCGAATGCGGCAAGCAGCTGCAGCTAAACGACACAGGACTTGTCTACACCGAATGCGAGCAAACCGAGCAGCAAACTTATATTGAAGGACAGCAGCTGCTCAATGCAGCGGCAGCGCCGCTGGCTGAAGCGACACTGGAGCGTGAGCTAAGCGAAACTTTGATTGTGTGCACAGATGGGGAAAAGCAGCTGAGCAAGCGTCATGAGCAGAGCAAGGAAACAGCTAAAAAGGGCGCCAAGCTGCTAAAGAAAACGGACGAAGAGCGTCGTCTAGAGCAGGAGGCGCAAAAACTTATCGACAGCTATCAAAAGGTTAAAAAGGAAGCGGAGAAATTTTATCAGCAGGAGCAGGCAGACGATGAGCAGGGCTTCGATCTAAGCGCATTTGAGCAGCAAGAGGAGCCGCCAGCTGAGCTGCTGGATGAGGAGCTGGGCTATGTGCTGCATAAGCATATTATAGAGGCCAAGCCAAAGCCCAAGCCGCCATTGCCTAGCAGCAAGCCAAAGCTGCCAGCAGCCACGCCCATTGTCAAGCCCAAAACAGCGCCGCCTGCACCACCTGTGCCCAGCAAGCGCAGCGAGCAGAGTCTGCAAGCCAAGCCAACGCCCACGCAGCGACGACGCAGCTTGGAGCCGCAGGAGACGCAGTCGCAGCCACAGCCACTGGAGCGCATCATTGTAGGCGTTGAGCAGCTGCCAAACTCCCAATCAAGCGATGTTATTACCTTGGCCAGCGTTGATTTGCCAAATGTTGCATGCATCGCGTCGCCAGTGCATGAAAATTTGCTAGCACAGGCTACGGACTTGCTGCAGGATGAGCTGCAATTTGAGAGTCATCAATTACCAAATGCAGTCAGGCAGCCAACTGACAACCTGCTGAGCGATAAGCTAAGCGACTCAGCCGACGAGTCATCATCGACAGCGTCAACGCCAGTTACAACGCCAATTTTGGTATCGGCAACGTCATCACTAGATTCGGTCAAAAGTGTCATTGAGCTCATCAATGGACACAGACAGCCAGAGCAAGAGTCAGCGCCCGAACCAGCGCCAGCACCTGAGCCTGTCAACGAAACTACGCCCCAGCGTGTCACAGCAGTTGATGATGATAGTCAAAGCCACGAAATTGTGCAGGATGTGTCAGCATTGACGCTCAATGGAGCACCCGAAACAGGTGAGTGCAGCACACACACACATTTGTCGATTTGAATCTTAGTCCCACGCCAGTGGCCAATGCCAATCAACAAATGGCGCTTAGTCATAGCTATGAGTGCCCCCCCCTCCCCCCCCAAACTTTAACTTTATCAGTGGCAGCGCATTTTTGCTGCATTCGCCTAGCAAACTATTTTTAGTTATACAAAATATCAGTTTATTAAGCAGCGAAATATTTATTGACGTATTTGCAGACTTAAGTTTAGGCAGAGAAATAAATTAGCTAAACAATTTTTTACACTTATACAAATTATGACTATATCATACAAACTTTGGGTTCAGTTGCACTTGCTTAGTATATTAATGCTACAATTAAATATTTATAATTAATTTAGTTAGACACTTTTAAGTATATTTAAATATATTGAGTTAAACACAAAGCTTGGGCTTGAGTATTAAAATTATATATAATACATAAAGACAAAATACTTACTTAAAATTTCTCTGTGTTAAATAGTGAAAATTTGATGCCTATAGATAAAATAATTCAATTTTTCTTAAGATTTATATGCTTATATTATTATTTTTTTTATGCTTTTAAGTATTAAATTATATTTTATATAAGACATGAAAGCTTAAATTAACTTGACTGTATTACGTGAGTTAAATTATTTAATTTATAGCATTACCAAATAAGTAAAAGGCAGCAAGTTTATACACTATTTGAGATTGATAACAGAGTCTCAAATAATATATTTATTATAGTTCAGCTTAATCTAAAAACAAATCTAAAAGCAACGAAGCGCGCTTCAAATTATTACAGCAATATAAATAATATAGTTACATTTAAATTAAATAAAAAAAGCTGTGAATTAATGATTAGAAATAATATATTAATAATAATATATATTGTTTTTAGATTATTGATATACGAGATATCTTACGAGTAGATAGCATAGAACAAATTGGGATTATGCTTTGCCAGCTGTAGCTGTGTAGCACTTGAAATGTGTCGCTTGCTTCGTTGACTTTTTTTGAATATTGAATTTTATGTCTTCTAGTTTAACACTTATGAATTGAAATCGTTCTTTTATATCATTATGCTTAATATTGGGCAAAGTTAAAATTCAAAACTCTTTATTAATTATTATTTGTTTTCTTTTTGTTTTTAAATTCCTGCGAATTTACTACTTTGCTGTTTGCACTGAATTTTGACATAAAAATTTCTCTGAACTCAGCCAAAGAGGCTCTAGCAAATTAATTGTGTTTTGTCGAGCAGCGCTTAATATGACATTTGACTGTGGTTGGATTGAAGCGACATTAACTTTGTTCAACAGAAAAGTTTCGACAGACAAATGCAATTATCGCTTAGCATTTGAATTGGCTGCAGTCCAGTTCTCTCTCTCCCTCTCTCTTTCTCTCTCTCTCTTTGCCACTCGAGCTTGTCACATTGACCGCAATTTTGAGCTTCAAACGTATACGTAACGATTTGGGCTTGCATTTTGTTTGCTATTGCATACGTAAAATGACATTAATGGACTTTTTGGCCAAAACAGTTTTGGGGCCAGAGTCAGGTCAAAGTTATTAGCAGCCCAGCAGTGTTTTATGCTCTGGCTAAATATGCATTGTTTCAACTATGAACTGTTGCTTTCAATTATTCAAATGCAACATTTAGGAACCATAAAAAGTCATTTTACATGCAATTTACAAAGAATTATAGCGACAATGCTGCAAATTATAATAACAAATATGTTGCACTTATTTGTTATCAAATAATTTTCATTTAAGTGCCGCACAAAACAAATATAAATATAAATACAAATACAAATACTATGCACGTATTTGTTTTAATAAAATGCATAAATTGTAATGTAGAAAAAAATACGAAAATTGTGCGCTAAAATGCAAATTGTGCAAATATAACTACAAATGGAATTTTATTACGCATACGCCGCATGTACAAATACCGCATATTGCCAGCTCGCTCGCACATAATTGTTCGGCTTTAATATTTCATGTGCATTGGATTTACCGTTACCTGCAACATTTGCATTTTGCAGTTATAAAAGCAAAACCAATTGCTATGCCGCATGCTGCGTTACGTTGGAATTGAAGAAGGTGGGGCTTGGGCTGAGGCTTGGGCTTGTGGTTTGGTATGGGATTTAAAATATTGGCAAAATGTTTTAATTAAACATAAACTGACAAATATTGGCACCTGTGCATGCAATGTAAGAAATATTTACATAACAAAATGCATTTTCGGTTTTTGCTTACGCTTTTCTTCTTTTTTCTCGTTTTGGGGCGATGCATGCCAATCTCTTGTGTGAAATAATAAATGAAATTTGGCCCAGCACATTAAATTGCATTTGCATATGAGCGACAGTGGGCACAACAGAACTTTTATTCAATGCGGATAACAAATTTTTAATGCATTAAGTTTTGCAGCATGAATTTTGGTGCGTCAATTCAGTTGAGTTACTTTCAATTAGTTATCATTTCCAATAAGTTGTCCGCTTTTATATTTATAGTTAGTTTAAGTAAATCAAAGTTTTAATTACCTACGAATTTGTTAACCCATTATTTTATTGGATTTGCTCGAGCTTTCGCGAAGAAAGATTTAGGGGTATTTACATTATAATTTATTTATTTTATTTATTTACAAAATTTATTATTTTTATTATTATACCTACAATTGAAATAAATAAATTATTATACAAACTAATATAATAACTAAAAGTGGTGAAACTAGTTACTGCTTAGTATAAATTAAATGAAATTATTGTGCTCAAAGTATTAATATTATTATTTTATAAATTGAATGCTTAATTATCATATTAGGCTAAACCCGCTTATAAGGGAAATTTTGGTGAATATTTGGTATTGATCAGATTTTAAATTCCAGTTAGGAGGAGGTTGTGATTGGCCTAGCCTCCATTAAAGAAGAAAGCCCCTAAGTATCTCAATATCAAATGAGATTAGTCAGAGTTGGGCTAATAATTGTTCTTGTTCTCTAAAATGTGCTGATTAAGTTGAGAGCTCTGCACTCGTTCAAATATAAATAGCTGACATTCCAAACGAGTTCAAAGTCTCCATTAAGACAGCCGCCAATATCGAAAATGATGTCATGATTTAGATTTTTTACATGCTGCCAATCTAAGAGTACATTAGTCTAAAAACTTACACTAGCATTATCTTATCAATGCTGTTAATTGATATAATTTGTGTTAATATAAGTTTTTATCAAAGAATTTATATTTTAGTCACTAGCTAATTGTTATTTAAACTATTTTTTGGAAATGTGTAGTGTTAAGCTTAACAAATAAGCATGTTTTTTATATATGAGCAGCAGCATTTTATTTTGCTGTGGCCACACACAAATGTGTAATTAAAGCAGCGTACAAATATGCAAATGCATGAGGGGGGGTGGGAATTGTTATTGCTGCCATTGTCAGTGAAAGGAAAAGTATTTTTTTTTACGCAACATTGCGTTTCATAATTAAAAAACCTTTGCTGTCGCACACTGATAATTATTTTTTATGACACTGAAACGCAATAATTAATAACAAAAGTGCAACGTCGCATCGACGCGCGCTTTGCTGCTTTATCAGTTTTCAACAGCAGTTTTTGGGCTTTAATTTTATGACGATTGACTGTCCATATGGACATGATACGATAAGCGCTTATCGCAAGCAGCGCTATGTGTGCTGTAATTACTTGGAAACCTAGCCAAATGTTTGGCATGCGCGCTAATCTGTAAACAAAAACTACTGAACCAACTAGACCAGCGAACTCGTCGCACAATTCAATTTTGCTATGCTGCACCCTAGGCGCCTGGTCCTTGGTTCCCCATGTGCGTTGTGCAGTCAGTGCAGTCAACACTTTAAAATTGGATTTTGAGCCATAATGACCAACTGACTGACTGACTGACTGCATGACTGACATACAACTCCCCAGTCTCGACGCTTGGGCTTAATTGCTTTTGGGCATACAGAGGCCAACCAAGCGGGCGGACGTTTGTGGTGCGTGTCTGCTGCACACATAGTGGGGTGACCAAAAGGTGGGTAGGGTGTGTGTGTGTTGGGCGGCAGGCAAATACTCAAGTGCATAGAATTCTGTTTGCAAGAATTTCATCACTACAGCATTTGTTTTCTGTTGTTGTAAGTGGAATTAACTATTGCCAACTATTGTGCTGCATACTTAGCGGCGCTATATCTAAAAACTAAAAGTATGCTTTGTTTTTTTTTACAGCGTCAATAAATTAAATTAAAATTCTTCTTGCGTCGCTTTTTTTTTTATCTACACAGCAATTTTCGTTTACAATTTAACAATTGGCAGCATTGTTCGTTTATTTGCTTAAGACATTTACAGTTCGAAACCTTTCAATTACCCCCACCACACCGCTAAATGCCACCCACAATCAGTTTGTTTCTAAGCTCACTCACGAGCATTGCGCAAAAATTGGAAATTAATTTTCGATTCGTTTATTTTGCTACGAACTTTTCCAGGTAATTACTTGTCAGCTTGATTGAAGTTATTGGTGCCTTAAAGTTTTTGTTGTTGTTGCTGCTTTGAATTAACAAATTTTACAGCCAAATAAGTTTAATACGTAGCCTGTCAAATTGGCAGCTCATCAAACCGGATGCAAAACCACAGAAACCGCTATGAAATTTACAGTTGATGTGGATAGATTTTAAATGCCGTTTAATTGGACAGTCGAAAGGCGTTGAGGCATGAGTTCAAAGTGCAAACTGTTTCGACATTTAAGCCAGCACAAATATGCTGAATAATGCTATATAGCATTTATATATTACATTTATATGGCAGTTCAGATCAGTTTGCTTGCATTTTTCAACAAGACATTGTGAATTATGAGCAAAGAGCAGAGCTGACAGCATTTAGCTGTCAGTCCTTTGTGCTATATGAGTTATAGATATATGGGTTAAACACAGTCGGCGAAATGAAACATAAAGATGAGCTGGCGGCATTTTTGAAGCAACTAAAGTATTGTATAGCAGTAGCTATAAATAAATGCTCTACAATAAATACGAAAAAAAAATTGCTGCTGTACATTACATAATTTTTACTGCTTCAAATAGAATTTATAGTAATTACGGCACCAGGCAATGCAGAAAACTTCAATAACTGAAAATAAAATTCAAAGAAATTACAAACTGTTGCGTTTAACTTAACGTAAGCTTACCGATTGTGATTATTAAAAGTCCTGCACCAGTTAAAAGCAAAAAACAGACTCCAATGCAAGACAAAATGAAGCCCGCTAGATAAAACTTGGGTTTTCTCTACAGCGAATTGAAGAATTAGCTTTAGTTTAATTTTCAATTCAAGCAGTTCAATCATAACTTACGGCATATTGTCCGTATAGCTGCAATGCTGCACCCACAACGGCAGCTATCGACAATATAAGCCACACTACAAAAATGGCTCCGAAAACCCATGTAAGGCTTACGAAATGATATTCGCTACGTCGAGCAATTTTCATAATTTTAATTTCGATTATAAGACCGCGTACTCCAAGTGCAAACATAAAAACGCCCTGTATAAAATTCCAGACGATTGCGAACAAGGACTTCATGTGCAGATCGCAGCAGCATTCGTTGAAATCTTCGCAATTCAGTTCACGGCACATCTTTCAATATGTATATAAAGTAAAATAAAATAATAAAAGTGTTACACTTAAATGATGACATATGTAAACCGCACACTATATTTCATTTAAAGGAGCTTCAATTTTTTTTGGGCTTTGCTTGCTTTGCGCTAGATAAAGTTTATAATAATTCTTGCGCCATATTATGCAGCAGATTTCAATAACTGCAATAGAAAAATATAGCAATATAGCAAGTCACACGCAAATGCTTAACTTACCAATAGGCGCAATGAATATAATTTCACCAGTAAATATTAATAGACACGTAGCAACACAACTCAAAATAAAACCCGCCAGATACAACTTTGATTTTTTCTAATTGCCGTGGACGATAATAAAATTAAACAAGCTTTGCAGCAAATCCCTTTTACTTGTACTTACATTATATTGTCCGTATAGCTGCAATAATGCTCCGATAATAGCTGCTACTGCTAATGTTACCCAAACTGCAGACCATAATTCACATATGATCAAATAAGTTAGTGGAGGTTCAAAAATATCTATAATAATTATAAAGCGTGTTCCCATTAGCAACATCAGACAGGCGTTTGTTAAAGTCCATAAGCTTGCGAACACTGATTTCATTTCTAGATCGCAACAACAATCGTGGAAATGTGCGAAGTCAGTATCGGTGCACATTTTAGCAGACACAAAATATAATAATAAATGTCTAACAGAGATGTATTATATGTATTCAGGAAACTGTTTCGAATTTGACGTTCATCAACAAACAGCACACTAGTCTTGTTTTTTAAGCATTTCAATAATCTAGAGCACAAAATCTTTCAGCCAACCACATAAAACGGTTATTGCTGCTTAAGACTCTTAAAGATTGGCTAGACACAAAACTTTTATTTCTAAGCATACACAATAATCCCCTACGATAGTGTAAAGCTCTTCTTCTCCCTCAGTTCAGGTTAAGCTTCCAGTATTTGTGGCACCATATTATGCAACATGCTTGAAAAACTGCAATTTAAATCCAAATACAAATCAAAACAAGCTGAGCATACATTTGTGCTTAACTTACCGAGTGGGACTAGGAAAATTCCAGTGCACGTAAAAATGCCGACGGAACCGATAAAAACACCCATCTTGTAAAACGTAGCGTTATTCTATTTTGAGTTTATATAAGCTAATTGTAGGCTGGATGATAAAAGAGCTTAGCTTACGTTTACATATCCAACTAAATGCAACGAGCCTCCAATCATAGTTATGATACTAAATGGTACCCATATTGTATATAACGTAATTGCTAATTCATTTATTCCGTCAACACCTGAAACAAACATAACCCAATCGGCAAAAGGGTCAATCTCTCTGGCTGGATCAATTGTGATTATTTCATCGCAAAGTCCGAAAATTGAAATAAGAAATACAATAAATCCATGTATTAATGTCCAGACAATTGTTATCAAGGACTTTACTTCTAAGTTGCAACAGCATTCATCAAAATGATCTAATTTATTATCGGAGCACATTTCGAAAATAGCGTTTTACAGAAAGATAAAACGTGTGTAGTTCATGAATTTTGTTTTTAAATAATGTGGATTTCAATTTTGACATTTAAGTCTGAGGAAAATGGTCTTTCTACAATATCAAATCGTGTGTTGGTCCCTTTTTTTTTTTTTTTTAATTCTGCATTGTTTGCTAAAAGTTAAGCTTCCAGTATCTGTAGCACCATACAACGCAACAAGCTTGAAAAACTGCAATTGATAGAGGTTAATAATATCAGCTTACATTTTGGCTTAACATACTGAGAGGGGCTATTAGAAGTCCGGTGCTCATAACTATACCGAAAGTACTCATATAAAGACCCACTATATAATACAAGGAGTTACTCTAATTATAAAAGGTCAATTGTCAAAATGTGAACTAAATATAAAATAGCATAACTTACAGTTACTTGTCCACCTAGTTGGAATGAGCCTCCGATTAAAGTCATCACACCGAATACTAGCCAAGTTACATTAAAGTTCATACAGATATCCCCAAGTATATCCCAACTGCCAAGTTCTATTGCCCTTTGATAAACAGGATCAGTTTCTTTCAAAGGATCTATTACGATTATTACTCCGGAAAGCCCAAAAATGGAAATAGAAGTCATAAAGAAACCATGTAGCAATGTCCAGACGACCGTTAGTGTTGATTTTGTTTGTAAGTCGCAACAGCATTCGCCAAAATGTTCGCAATTCTTATCGGTGCACATATTTCAAATAATATAGTCTCTAGATATATTATGTTTACATGTGTATTTAATTTTAAAATGCTGTTTGATTTTTCAAACAACATTTTGACATCTTAGCATAAGCTTTTATAAAATATAATCGAACTGCCGGGAGTAGATCGGAATGTAAAGTGTAGTAAAGTTGAAATTAGGATACAATTTTGTGCTTGGGGCCATATACAATTCAATGTTTATCAAATTTATCAATTTGTGCTAAAAGTGATGAAAATTTAAGAAAAGCGAAAAACTTATTTTAGCGTTGAAATTATCCAACACAGACAATTCTATTTCATCGCCATAAAATGTTTATGCAACAAGCTCAAGTTTATAGTAATGCAGACACCATAGTAAAAAGAAAATTTGAAAAACTGAAAATAGAGCGGTTACAGATTTGATTAATTGACATATTTGCTTAACTTACCTGCCGGAAATATGAGAGTTCCGGTACACATAACGATACCAATGCTACTTATAACGACACCCGCCAAATAAATATTGGATTTTTTCTAATTAAGGTCGATTTATATATGTTATAAAAATTAATAAACAATATTCTTACGTGACAGTGCCCGATAAAGTGTAACACGGCTCCGATAATTGTTACAAAACCAAATAGTAGCCAAAACCAAAAAACAATTCGAAATAAATCCATGTATTTAATTCTTTTCAACAGTGGCTTATATGAATCATCGAATTTGTACTTGCTCTTGTCTTCACGTTTTATAATAACCAGGACTAAGCCCAAACCGAACATAACGACTCCATTCAATAAAGACCACACAGCCGAAAGTATCGATTTAGTCTTCAGCTCGCAACAACATTCGTTAAAATGCTCGCAGTTGTTGTCAGTGCACATGATTTAAAATTAAATGAGACAACATAAAATAGTTTGTGAAATATTGTTTGATATTTAAGTACAAGCTGCTATGCTTAGTAGAGATTTTCAGAAGGAA
Organism: Drosophila busckii; assembly: GCF_011750605.1. Lineage (NCBI taxonomy): Eukaryota > Metazoa > Arthropoda > Insecta > Diptera > Drosophilidae > Drosophila > Drosophila busckii. Next base: position 10,898,385 of record NC_046606.1, read on the forward strand.
GGAAACTTCATAAGCTAACGAATTAATAGAATAGTTTATGCTCTAGATGGTGTTTGAAAATTGAGCATTATGTAAAATAGAAGAATAATTAATTTACAAATGACGGCAAGAAGTGTTGGACAATGTTTAAAAATAGTTTAATATACAAGGTGTTAAAATTAATTCGTAGCAAAGTTTTGTAGTTTAAAATGAAAGTATTATTATAATAGCGTTATTCAAGATATTATCCAGCATTATTTACTACTTTTCGCGGATATCACGTCGAACAAATTATACGTCCTTAGATTCGATGAGTAAATCGATCAAATTTTTTAGTCATTTCGTAACAATCGAAACTTCACTGGAATTTTTTTTTTCGAAAGCGGATTCTACTTGCTTGGGATCTACTTACCCAAGTTGTAAATGAAATGGCTAATTTTGGAATTGAATTCAACTTGAATTTAGAGATTTTTCAATTACCCTAAAACTTTGCACCTTAGAACCAAATATTATTTCATTGGCATGCAAATTTGGCGAAAGATTTGAATCTACAGCGGAGGCAAAGCGAGAAACATGACTTTATTCTTATTGTCTTATCGCATCGCAAATCGCAGCAGCGTTGAAAATCACTAGTGCACACATTATAAATGTCAAGCTGGCGAGAATTATGACAAAAAGCTGCGTTGCATGGAATTTCGCGCGCCTTGCAACGTTACCGTTCCAGCTTCGGTCTCCATGATTATAGCTCTCGGTGTTGTTGTTGTACTAACTAGAAGTTGAGATTTCGTGGTCCGTGACCATTTGGCAATGTGATAATTGCAACTGCCTCGGCAGCAGTACTCAGAAGCTCTTGTAATGAGGCATAGCGAGGTGAGGTGAGGTGCCACAACTTGCGGCGTGTTTCGGGTCTTGGGGCTTGGGTTCGGTTCGGTTTATTTGCGCCTGACACTAAAGTGCAGCTGGGCTTGGCTTTCGACTCTGCGCCCTCCGCTATTCCTATGTCCATCTCTTTCTCTCTCTCTCTATCTATCTTGCTGTAGAATCTTGATCTTACAGCCTGCGCGCTCCGCTACTGTTGCACATTTTCGCTTTGTTTCGCATTTAATGTGACAATGTCACTTTGTTTGTGTTGCCTGCAGTTGCTGTTGTTGTTGTTGTTATCTGGCTGTTAATTTTAAGCGCAACGCAAGTTCACACTCTTAATTGGATTTGAAAGTGCGCCCAGCTCCAGAGCCAAGTCTAGCAAGTAGCTTAGACATGAAGTCTGATTAGTTAGCCGTGGCGACTACTCTATGGCTTTGGGTTTGTTTCGGCCACTGTGTGTGTGTGTGAATGGGGTTAACCCAACAATTGTGGCAAACAATTTTATGGAAGATGTCACGCGTTTAATGAGTACAGTGGCGGGCTAACGATAATTGCAACAAAAAGAAAAGTTGGCAGCTAAATAAGAAATGTCAAGTGCAACAAAATTGATAAATAAATGCAGTTATATGAATATTGGCAGCACTAAGTAAGATGTGATAAGAGCTAGAGTATGAGAATATTAGAGTAAAGTCTATTGAAGAGATCGGCTATTGAAAGTTTGCTCAGAACTAATCCAGTGGAGTGCTTAGCAATTGATTGGATAAAGTTTATAAAGATATATTCGTCATACTAATTTCTTACAGGAGAGCGTTTAATTTCGTAATAAAGTTCGCTCTTAGCATTAAAGAGAGGAATATAGATAAAGAAATATATAGCAGCTAATTAAATTCACTTATAATAAATATGAAATAGAGAAATTCGTACTTCAATTCAAACAGCAAAAGTAATAATCCTTGACTTATCGCTAAAAACTCTTTTATATAAAAATGTATTGCAATAAATTAATTTAAGCACGTAAATCAAACTACTAAACTTAAAACCACTGCTGTGCAGTTCAAGAATTAATAATTTCATTTTACTTGCTTCACACAATTAAATATAAAAATAAAGTCATAGCCATTAACACCTTAGCGTCTCATCAAAAAAAACCGAAACACGCCCCAAACGTTTAGTTTGTTTTATGCTTTATGCCCACAAAGCAAAAAGTGCAGTGCAAAATTAAAAAATAATAATGCAACTTCTTCACATTAACACCTCTTCTGGTTACTGTGTCTGTAGCTTAAATTAAGCAAATTTTACGCATCGCAAAATTTGAGTAATTTTTTGTTTGCGTTTCTCTCGCTCGTTTTTTTTTTTTGTCAACGTGGGCAGTGGGTCGGTCTGGTGGTAAATTTCAGGCAGGTAGGCAGAAAGGAGTTGCCGTGACGACAGGCCAAAAGCGTAAACGCGACAGCGCTGAAAGTGCAAACCATGCTGAAAATTGCTTAATCCTGCTGACAAGACATGCGCTAGGCACTAAAAACGGTTTCAGCATGAATGGTCCAAAAACTCACTGTGCCGGCAAAGGATACGGAGGAGAGCAGCATGCAACAAGCTTTTGCCGCTGACAGAAGGCGTTGCAGCGCATAATTATGCACACTGTAGTCAGACGGACAGACGGACGTACAGACAGACGAACAGACTCTGCTTGCAGTCTGAGTTTTGTGGTAATAAAGCAATGCATCAACTTGCCCTGGGTCGCTCTCTTTCTGTTGCTGGACACGCTGCGTTGTTGCAGCAACAGAAAAGCAAAAAAAAAAAGAGTTGACGCATCGTAACTTAAGTTATTTGTGGCCTTGAGCATCAAACGCTGTAATTGAGTTTTGTGTTTTTTATGTTTATAACCCAACTACACACAGACGAACACTGCGAACTTGAGTTAAGTGCGTTGTAGGAGTTTTATTGGCCCTTTCTCAGTGCTCAGTGCTCAGTGCTGTGTGGGCCACCAAAACGCTCTAAACTGGCACTTAAAGCGCTCAATAGACATGGCGACCAAATTGAATTAACCGCCTGTCTAACGCTGAGTGAATTATGATACATTTTATCCTTTAACTGCAACCAAAGTTTCCTTTCAGCAGCACAGCATGCGGAGAAAGGCTAAACAAATTGGCTCTTTCTTAAAGTTTTCGTTACGAGAGAAAAGATTTTTTAGTGGCACAAGCATAAAATACGAAGATTTATATAGAAATATTTATAAATTGAATAGCAAAGAAAATCTGAAATGAAAGCACAAAACTAATTCTAAAAGAAACAAATCTATTTTAAAGCAATTGTAGCAGTAGTCGATTATGTTTGAGAACATATATATATATACTTTATGGGATCTTCAAATGCAAATGAGACAAAGCATAATTTAATCAGCAATTGCTTTAAATGTAAAAAAGTCTTCAGCAATTTATTAATTAATTGCATTGAATTTAAGTTTCAGTTTTTTTTTTGTATTATTTTCTATAAACTATTTATTTAATTTAGAAACGATGGCCTAAAATAATTTAAGATAGGTTTATTTGCAAAAAAAAAATATTTTTTTTAATTTGTTCTACTTGCACTCACATAAATATTTATAATGAGGGATTATAAACTTTGTCAAGATTCCATTGGCTTAAATTAGCAACGAAGACTTAAAATACTTTAAACTAGCATTCAAATAAATATTTATAATCAAAGATTTTAAGCCTTGTCAAGACTCCATTTGTTTTAAGCCTTGTCAAGACTCCATTTGTTACTAGAGTAATTCCTTACAGCAATTATTTGCACTTCTGCTGTCATAATAAAAGGTGTCCCTAGTAGCTCATCAGACACTTCAGAGAGCTTGACCTTCTTCTTTCGTTCTTTATTCCCTTCACCAAACTGACCTTAGCATCTGTTTTTATATCTTTCGTATACGCAATGATCCAATGATTCAATCAAAGGTAAAAACAACAAATTTGGCGTATTGTCTGATTTTCAAATACAATTGCCTTATTCGCTTTTTGTCTTCAGTTAATCCAAATGTTTGATGTTGTTAATTAATGAGAACTTCTTTATACTTTGTGTATTTTCATAGCTATATAGTTCGGCATTATGCTTTAAAATCTCTTGGCTATAGTCTGATACACAAAAAAAGATTTTTTATTATAAGGAGAGTTTTATATTTTAAATGTAGAAATTGTGTTGATTCAAAGTCTGAGTTCAATTTCAAATGCTGCAGAGCAAAATAATATATGCCTTAGCCTGAGATCTATTTAATTTTAAAACTTTTTGTTAATTGCTATTTCAAAGTCTACACTTTGGACTTGCTTACAGTTGTGGGCTGTTGTTGAAAGTTTCCATTTACACCCATCAAGCGCATAGAGCACGTTTTTTATTTCCATTTAGATTTGCAAACAGTTGACAGCGTCTTGTGCCCTGATTTTCGCAATCATCTTGACCTTTTATCACCTTGGCGCATCGGCACGACCGCAAAGCCATCAAAAAAGTTGTATGTGCCACATCAAAGCTGCTGCTGCTGCTGCTGCCCAATCCTGGCCCAGTTTGCATATCATATTACACAAAGGGAAACACATACACTAGGCCACGCGATGCGCGGCAGTTTGCGAGTTGCCAAACTGTAAAAAAGAAGGAAAAAAAAATTAAAATTAAATTCGTGCCTGACTGTGGTTGACCGCACCAAACCCCGTAGCCACCAGCTCTTTGCCTGACTGGCGTTAATATTAAAAATAATTTGCGTGCGAAATTATTCATGTTGCACAAAAGCGAATCTTGTGGCAATTATCGCTGCCTTGATGTCTGCCTTCAGGTTGCGCGGCGCGCTGCATGTTGCTGTTGCAGTTGCAGTTGCAACTGCAGTTGCTGCTGCAGTGTGGTGGCGGCAATTGCAAACAGAAAATCGGCTTAAACCGCAGCGCTAAAAGGACAGCGACGGCAAAAGGAAAAGCATGTTTGGCAGCATCCTGAGCACGAAGATACGCAGCTATTGACATTGACAGTTATGGCCAGAAGAGAGCGTGTTGCCTATTTAAACAGTTGTCGAGAGTTTAATGTTAATCAAACTTAAAAGTTAGCATAGACTATATAAAAGCATTGAATATTTTTGGTCTAAAAGCAGCAACACAACTTGTTAAGTTGCTGCTGCTGCTGCTCGTTGTTGTTGTTGTTGTAATTGTGGTTGGCTTGCCTTCGATCACGCACAAAATTATCCAAAACAATTTTCCACTCAAGCGGCTAGGAAAAAAATGCAGGCAACGCATCTTCAGATGCAAATGTATCTATTAAACAGAAATCAGGCAGCAGCAGCAGCAGCAAAGTGCTCAGTGGTCAGTCTCGAGCCCGCAGGCTTTAAGCCTTAAGATCCAGAACCCAACGACCATTGGCTAAGCACTTCACACCAAAGTGTCAATTGCATTTTTGTGGTTGCTGTTGCAACACAGACTGCAGCACTTAATGCAACAATAAAACAATCAAAGTGACTAGAAAATCGATGGAAATCAAGGGAGCAGCCACAGCCGCCAGAGCCGCCGCGACTCGCTGCTGCCTGTGCCAACACAAATGGAAATTCAATGTGAAGTGTGCGTATCAGCGACTGTCGCTCTCCAATGCATCCAAAGACCACACACTTGACGTGGAGCCGCTGACTCTGACTCGAGCTCTGCACAGTTGGCTGCATCGAAGGTCTGAATCTGAAGCTGGCTTTCGGTTTCAGCCACTTGGGCTATGTCTGCAGCTGATGGCCGTGAGTTAAACAGCAAACGATTCTGATTTGAGTTTCATGCTAAATATGCCCAAGCTTAAGCAAGTTTGTTTTATGCTAAATGATTCTAGCTCAACGTACTGTGGCTACTGTCACAAGTGGGCTGCTCACTTTTGCACGTGGGTGTTAATTACTGCTGCTGATGCATCAAACTTCAAACAATTGAGCCAAGAGCCCAACTTTTGTCAACGAGCAGCGCAGCGCTGCAAGTTGAGTGGAAGTGTCAGCTGAGTGGAGAGAGCGGGGGGCAGCTGCCGCCTTTGCAAAGTGCAATCAACTTTGCCCGCTGCCCATAAAAGTTGCGCCCTGGACATTTGAACAGACATTTTGGACAGTTTGGGACATTTGTACAAGTTGAGGCGGCTTCATTGGAACAAACAGCAAAGGAGGCCGCATCTGCAACTTGATGGACGCGGCGTGCAGCGGCAGCAACAGCAGCAGCAGCAGTCACAGTCGCAGTTAAGGGACATCAAACAAAAGTTGAAGGGATTTGCGCCCCAAAATGGCAATGCCTTGCCACAAGCTCTGCCGCTGCCTCTGCCAGGCAAAAAGGCAACAAAGCAAATGGAGGCACCTCTGGAAGTTTGTGCATTCAGCTTGTTTTTGGCTCTCGGGTTCGGGTTCGCTTGTGCTTTTCGGCATTTTTGCTTTTTGATCATTTTTCAAATGTTTTGGAGCCCAGGCGTGTTGTCAGGTAGAAAGAGCAAACTACTAACCAAAGGGATTGGTCGGTCAGCCACTCGCAGAGCAGCAGCAGCAGCAGCAGCCATGACAAATTGTCTGCGCAAGGTTCCTACACATAATTTATGATGTAAACGAGCAAAACTAATAGTATAGCCTGCTTGTCGTAGATAAAGCCCACTAGGAGAAATTTAATAGTTGTGGTATTTAGGAATCAAATCGAATCGAATAAAGTAACTGTTTCGCTATAAATATTTTAATCACAACTTAGTGATAAGTTATGAAAAATGATAAAGCTGCAAAAATATTTGTAAATTTTTCTTCCTCTTTTTTCATCACTTTAAACTACCAATTCTTCTTTTGATAAACTGACTTTTTATATTAATTTTAAAATTATATAACAAGTAAACTTTATCAATTATGAAAACTTATTTTCTAACTAATGAAAGTTTGTTATAAAACATTAGGTAGCTGCATAAATATTTGTATAATTTTCTTCCTCTTTTTTCATCACTTGGAACTACAAATTCTTCTTGCGATAAACTGACTTATAGAAGAAAATTTTAATTTAATTCAAATTAAAAGTAAACTAATGAACACTTCATCGATGAAAAGCCCAGAAAAAGTTTATTTTTGCTCAATTTTGTAACCTGTAACATTTTCAACTTATTTGCTATTATTCTTATTGGAAGTGCTGCTGCTCTGCTTGAATGCACTCACATTTATCATTAATGCAGATGCATATTGCTTGACCCGTTACCACCGCACTTCGTATTCTTCTTCTTCTTCTTCTTCGTCTTCGCTTTGATAGCTAGTTGAGGAAATTGCCACTCAGAGTGCCACGTGCACTTCCGTCAGCATTCGCAGATAGAAGCCACAGAGCTTGATTTGGACAGCAGCAGGTGAAGTCTGAATTCTGAAGTCTCTAATAGAGCATGTAGACTGAAACCTCTTGGACTCTCATCATTTCCCTTTCAGCAAACGGTACAGAAATTGAAATGAAAATTACAAAAACTAAAAGAGGCGAAATCAAATGATGGAAAAAACAGCACAACAACGAACCGAATAGAATAGAATAGAGCGCAGTCAAGTTGACTCTTGACTCTGTGGGCTCTATGCTGAATAGGAACTTAGTCCCCCCACCCCAGTTGAAATGAGTTGAGTTGAGTGTAAGACAATTTACCAACTAAACAACTTCATCTGTCGAGAGCATTAAACGTATTTCTATATTGTAGGCAGTATGAGCTTCTGGGCGAATATCTTTCTTTTATGCTTTCTGGTGCGGGTTGAAGCCGCTGCTGCCACTGCCGCTGCCTCTGGGCAATGTGCTGGAAGATTGACACAAACCAATTAACATTTGTGCCTTTTATTTTCATGGCAGTTGTGGAGGGTTTTCTGTTGCTGTCTCGCTTTTTGGTCTATGCCTTTTGAATTTATCGCACGTTTGACTGCGTTTACCAGTCAGATCTTTGACTTGAACTACGTTTTGCGCTTAGTTTCAGCTTAGATAGAACACCAGCCAAAGCGGGAGGAGAGGGAGGCAGGGGGGGGGACCATAGTAAGTACCTGGAGACTTGGCAATATTTTTTCCAAATGTTCGTTCGTTTGGTGCCACTAAAAAATGCAAGTTTGTTGCACGTCACAGGGCTTTGAGTCGCACCGAGAGCTAATCCATTTATCTATGCCCATAACTCTTAAAATAGCCTGGAAAATCGCGCACAGGGCCCAACTACGCCAAATACTAAAAGACGTTTAAAATGCACTAATTACCCATGGCCGAGGCCAAGAAAGAAATCTTTTTATGCAGATTACAAGCACAAGAACAGCGACTCCCAATCCCCCACCCCTTCCCCCTTGCAAACTCAGCCTCAGACACTTTGCTGTCCATTTGAAAATTTGCTCGCTTATCTGGCGGTCAGGCGGCTGCCAAGACAGCGCATTGGACAGCCAACAGACTGTGGGGAGAGTGGGGCGCACAGCGAAAAGAAATTGAGCGTAAGGCAGGCAGCCCCAACAGTTGGCAGCAGGCAACAGGCTATAGATAAGCCCAAAGCAGCAGCAGCAGCAGCAGCTGAGCCGCTTTACTGGTGTCCCATGCGTGGCTTCTTGCTAAACTCGAATCCAGCAGCAGCAGCAGCTGGTGGCTAATTAAAATTAAAAACTATGCAAAAGTTTCGCAAGCAAAAGTTGCAAATATTTTACGCAGCCAGCAACAGCAGCAGCAGTAAATGTTAAGTAGACAAAGTGCTCTGGACATAATGAGTGAACAGATAAACGAGCAATCCGCAATCCGTGTGTGCATAGGATTGAAAGATTAATGTGCAAAAGAATTGCCAGTTTAATGTGAATTGAGACATATTTGCTTAATCAATATTATATAGCTATATAAACGTATATAAGAGTGAGGTATATATTTGCTAACAATTGATAATAAAATGAAAGTAAACAATGAAATCAGAAATAGCACAAGCAGTTTGTAGATCAAGCAGCCAACTTTGACTATATAATCCGATAAGAGTAAAATAAAAGTTGAATGTTAAATGTTAAAAGTTTAGAGCTAATTTATAAATTTAAATAAAATATATCAGCAGACATATTGAACAGAACTGGAAGTTGGAAACTTCTAGACTGCATTTGACTAAATAATATAATGTAAAATAATGATAATTCTATGTATTTTGCTTTCAATTACAGTACAGTAATAATTATTTTTATATATTTTGTATTGTTATATTTTAATTATTTATTATTACAATAGTGTATGCATTAAAAGTAAAATAGTTCAACACAAACAAAATATTGCCAGCTTAGCCTAAACTTAGTCAAGTCACATAAAATCAAATCACGCCACCTTTGGCTTTGCAGTCAAAAGCGATCTTCCGTTATCTTTTCTTATCTGCCTGTGCGCAGCTGAGCTTGGGCCCAGCTCTCTCTCTTGCTCTCCTCTTTCGTTCGTTCTGCTGCGCTGCTTTCATGCTAAGGCAGCGACGCCCACGATTAGAATCATTGCAGTCGTATGTGTGAGCTTCGGCATTAGCTACGGCGACTGCTTAGCCGAGGGTGAGTTCAGTTGTCAACTAGAGTTGAAGCTGTGCGGCTCAGGTCAGCTGATCGCTCGCTGAGTGGCGATTTTTTCCTCAGTCTGCTGCGCTGCTCTCTATGCAAGTTAATTGCAAATGCAAGTGTCAACAAATTTAATAGGCGCATGCATGCTCTTGTCAATCTTATTCAATATATTATAATAGATAATACAATATTATAGATAATAGCTTAACTTTTTGCTCATTATACTGAAGAATAGCTAGCGATTTAGCCTATAGTCTTTAATTTTTATAATTTTATATGCATAGCTCAATTTAATACATTTAAACTAAGTAAGCGTTTAAACACTTTAAATCAATGCAACTTAATTAATAAATTTTCTTTTTATTTATTTTCATTGCAGGTATGTTTGCTTATTGATATCATAGCTATATATGTAAGTAAAACTGATAACCAGCAAAATTTCATTAATTTTTAATTTATTTATCTCTAAACTGCATTGAGCATTCTGCTGCTGCTCATGCAAATTACACAAAACAAAAACATGCCAATCTCTTCAAGCCTTGCAAGCAGCACTAATTTATTGGCAAATTGATGGCCAATAAACGCGCACTCCATTCAGTTAAAGCAGCCAGTGCGTCTTTGCTCTCGCTTGATTCACTTTTTGCATGGTAATCCTGAAAGGCGTGCAGCCATTTGAGCTGCCCCAAGGCGCTGGCAGCAGCAGTTAAGGCAGCCAAATGTCCACCCACCCAACCAGTTACAAAACGCTTTAATTTTATTTTATTTTTTTAGTGCTACTAGCTAGTAGTAGTATTCATTTTTTTTATTTCAGCGCTGCTCTCGCTTGTATTTAAGGCAAATTAAACAAAATTGCAAGCAATAAAACTTAATGGCTAATTAAATGGGTTGGGTTGGACTTGGGCTGGACCAGTTAGTTGCTTCACTAGCGCATCCTTTGCAAAAAAAAATGAGCTGCACTTTAGCTACAGCGACGGCAGCTGGCAGCAATTTTGTGAAGCCTTTTGCATAATTTACAAGTAGCAAAAAGGGAGTTGCAAAAAATTTACAAAAAAAAAAAAGCGAAGAACATAAAACGACGCGCAAAGAGCAGCGAAAGTTTTTTTTGTTGTTGTTGTTGGGACAAGTTGTTGCTGCTCTTGAGTGGGCGGCAAATTCAGTTTAATGTTTTACTATATTTGCAATTCACTTTAATGAAATTATTCAGTTATTGCTTCATATATGGGACACGCTAAAGTCGCAGCGCTGCTGCTGCTGCCCCGCACCCCTCTTTGGGTTCATCTAAAACTATAGTTTACGCTATAAATATGCAAATTGCTTATGCATAATAAACGCGCAGCCGAGCAAAATGCAAACTAACACTTTGTGCACAAATATTTAAAATTATATTATAAAAAGTTTATGCTTTGCTTTTGCAAATAAAGCGATTTTAGCTTGGATTAACAATTTTTAACACAGCTTAAGCATTTTATAAAATATTATTTTTAAATATTTTAAAGTGATACACACTTAATAAGCAATTCTAACATTTAGTTTGAATTTAAATGCATTAGTAATTCATTCAATTTTGTCTTTATAAAAGTCAAGCTAAAGCATTAATGAGTAAATAATTTTTGATGAATTTAAAATGCATTTAGTACAGTGTAGCAGCAGCATGAGAGTTTGACATAAAAATAAATGAAATATATTTTCTAATGCTTTAATTCTAGCCTTTAATTGAAAATCTTTGTAGTTCGCTTGCCAATTTATATATCTGCATTCTAAAATTTATTGCATTGCACTGCTAAATAAATTAGCTATAAAAAATGCTCATTTAATTTATGATACACTAGAAAAATCCATAAAAAATACTTTAATAAGAAAATCAGCATGTTGCACATGCCCCAAATAAAGTGGCCACATTCAATTTGTACTTGGAAGCTAAGCAGCTCGTATTACGGATATAGCGCTAGTAAAAATAAATAAAATGGGGGAAATTGCATTTGCATGCGCACACATTTTGCAATAAGCCATAAAATTTAATTTGATTATAAAAGTTTATACAACAAGGTAACCAAAAACAAAATGTTGGGGAACAGAAGTCAGCGCCGGCAACAATTGCAGAGGGAAAATTGCATATGCTGACTGACAGACGGCCGGCAATTTGAATGCAAAATGCAGCAAAGGCAAGCAAAGGGCAAAAGCAGCAGCAAAAAATATAAAAAGCAGCGAAGGTAGCAACAAAATATAGAAAAAAGCTGCTACAAATTGAAAACAGAGAATGCGAAAAGTCGAAATTGCTTGTCCTGCTCTTTGACTAAAATGCTAAAGGACATTGCTGGCAGCATATTGAAAAATGCGCAATGCGCGTTGGCCGGCAAAAGTTTGGCCAAAGGCAAAGGCTCTTGGCAGTGGCCACCGCCTGACATTTTGCTAACTTAAAGGATTTTAATTTTATTTGTGCTACTTATATAGTCAAAAGGACGAAGGCAGCAGCAGCAGCAACAGCAGCCACTTGCATTGTCTTGCAATAAAGCTGTAGCTGAAATTAATTGAAAGGCATGCACAAAAGCTTTGCCTTTGATAAATTTGTTGTCTTGTTGCATTCTCTTTGTTTTATACGGAATTTATAATTAAAACAGCAGCAGCTTTTAGTTTGCTTGCTGTCAAAGCTTTTCAAATTTTGCAGCCATTGCTAAATGTAATTGACTTTAATATACACTTTGGTGGCAATTTGCCATTAGAATTTAATTCACTAATTTACACCAAATGCAGTTGCAATAATAATTAAAATCAGCTGCTTTCAATTAATCACTAACTCAATTCTTAGCTTTTAATCGTAATTAATGCAACATGCACGCTTATGTATTAAACTGCATTTGATTAATTTGTTTCATTATCTACAATTTTGCATTGGCAGAAATTTATTAAATAAATTAAAAAAAATTTTACATGCTATGCAAAAAGATTTACTTAAAGCCTGGAACAGATCAAGACAGTTTATCCCTAATTCAATAATATTATTATTATTTTATTAATTTTGAAAAAAAAATGTTTGTATTTTTATCATTGCTTTACTTTTAAAATATACTAAAGTTTAAAACATGAATCTTTGAGTTTCCAATAAAATCAGATTGATCAATAATATTATTTATTTAATTTTGAAAAAATATTAAGCAACACATAAAAAAGTAATTTAGATAATAATGTTTAAAAATGCTGCGAGTATTTATTAATTTATTTGCTAAGGCTAATAACTTCATAGCTTCATAGTCAGATTGTCTTCTTGATCAATAATATTATTTATTTTGAGCAATATTAAGCAGTATTTGTCTCATAGAAAATTTATATAAATAATAAGCCTAATGCTTTGAGTATTTATTAATTTAATTGTTCTTACTGATCAAATATATTTTTTTTTTTAATATTAGCGATTAATAGGAAAATTTTTATATTAATGTTTAATAATGCTTTGAGTATTTATGAATTTAATTGCTAAGCTAAATAACTTAATAATATTGAGTTATGTAATTTAATTATTCATAGCTTGCCATGAGTTGATTAAGCATACGCTCGATATGCCCTAACTAAGAGCTAGACAACAACCGTTTAAAGTCATTGCCAAAATGTTTAGTTTATGCTTCATTTACTTGTTAGATGAGCACCCAGGCCTAGGCATATGATAAATATCAAACAAGCGAAACAAAAGAAAGCCCTAAATGCTGCCAGAGCCTAAACCAAAAACCTTTTGGACATTAGAACAAGCAGCAGCAGGCGCAGCAGCCCCAGAGACTGCGACAACAATGACTTTGTTTGGCTTTCGGCTCACATGCTTATGAGCATTTAATTAAATGCAAGAACAAGAAGACATTGTAGGCAAACCGAAACTGCATACCTAATGAAAAGAAGCTGCTGCCTGCTGCTGCTGCTGCTGCTGCCTTTTGGGCTGCCCCAAGAGTCCCAAAAGTTGCTAATTAAAAAGGCAAACAGCAGCAGCAGCAGCAGCGATTGCAGTTGCAATAGCAAATGCAACAGCAGCAACAAAACAACATCAAGATGCGGCACGAAGCGAAAACGAAGTCCAAGGCGAATGTTGTTAACCTTTGTTGCTACTGCAACAACTACAAGGAGCTGCAACAGTTGCTGCTGCTGGCTGGCTGCCCGTCTTTGACAAGCCAAGGAGCAAACGCTATCACCAGGGACCAAAAAAATACACAGCAGCCGCCTAACGATCAATAGAACAGAAGCAAAGAACAGTGAGGCTAGAGCTTGGGGATAAGGATGAGGCAATTGCATGTGGCAACAACAGCAACAACAACAGCAGCCACAGTTTGGTTGCTGGCAACATTTTCGTGCAGTTGACATTCGTGCCAAGTGGCAGCAGCAGCAGCAGCAGCGTCGGCAAACTGTTGCAAGTTCTAAGAACGCGCCACATGCTGCGCCACGTTCCGCCAGCAGCAGCAGCAGCAGCAGCAGCATCATTATCATTATCAGCAACATCATCATCGTCAAGCATCGACGCTGCTGCTGCTGCAGCTGAACTTGAATTTTAAGTGAGCGTCAACCAATACAAAAAAATTCATTTGAAGTTGCACACACAAAATTTCACAAGTAAGCAAATTTTTTCGCTGAGTGTAGCTTACAGTTTGACATGCTGCAATTGACACTTTGCTGCTGCGGCATAACAAATGGAAGCAGCAACTAAAATAAATATCACGGCAGCAACTATTTAACGTCACTTTGGCACTTCCTTAAAAGTCCACAAAGCGTTGCATGCCCCCGCCCGCTTGCTGCAAGAACAAAAATATTTTTGCAGCATCTTTTTGTGCGCTAAGAATTTCTAATTAGTGGCGCCATATTGTTGCCCCAGACCCCAATGGGTGTCGTCTACAGCTTCTCGTCGTCGTCGTCGTCTGACGCCAATCACAGGCAACTGCTGCTGCGTCTGCTCCTTGCCACTTGCGCCTAGCAGGCACCTAACTCTAACTGTTTGTTGTTGCTGCTAGAAAAGGCAACAACTGCATGTTGCAGTTACAATCGTCGCAGTCGCCGTTGCAGTTGCAGTTGCAGTCGGCTTGCCTAACTTGTTTGCTGCCTTAAATCGACGCAAATATTTTACTGGCTGCCTTGGCTGCTAATTACGTTAAACATATTGCGTGACACGCCACCTGCCACCCGAGCACCAACCCTTGCCCATACCCTCACTGAAAATCAGTTATTTTGGTGTTAATTACATTGCATTTGCTCAAGTGCTTTATGCGCTTGCAGCCGCTGTTAAGCTGCTGTTAACTAACAGTGCTTCAGCGTATTTTGCATTCATTTGTTATAAATATTTAAAGCTTATACATACATATATTCATACAGTTTAGAAAAACTTTCTTTGCAGTAGCGTAGCTCAATTTCTATAAAAAAAATTGATAAAATTGTTTAGTCAAATCATAATTTACAGAATATTTCACACAGAAGTTCAAAAATATTTATAAATAATAAATTAATAAACAAGATTTAATAGACTTTTTGTAAGCACTAAGATTTATTGTTAAATATTTATTCATTACTTTCGTTATTTTGAGCAGAGCAATTTACATTTAGCAATGTACGATTATCGAAATCGCTAAAAAATGGCATTTAATATAAACATTTTTAATAAAAAATAAATAAATGCTACTTGGAATTTTTTTTTTAATTTTCGCGTAATATTCTCACTATTAAAAATTTACTTAGAACTTTCCATAGATTACAATGGTGCTAAGCTAAGTAAATTGAGCCAGCCTTATAATCATTGCTGTCTATTTGCTTAGACTTGTAATAAAGTATAAATAAAAATGTTTTAAAAATTTATGCTTGCGTTAAGCTCATGCAGATAAATCAAATAAAATTCCAGCTCCTAAACAAATTTCACAGCAATAGCAAAAATATAGTGTGATATGGTTAAAACCAATTTAACTAAGCCTCACATTACTACTAAAAACTTGTTGAAATAAGCAACAATCTAAAGCTAACTGCTTATAATATTTTATTAATATTTTGATTTGCTTGCTTCATTTACCTTTATTGCCAAATCTTCAAAGTTTTTGGCGCTCATAAATCTCGCGTGCTGCACAAATCTTTACTCAATTCATTTCATATCCCCCATTGTTGTTGTAAAGTTCAAGTCAAGCAGCAATCGTATCAGAGAAAACAACAACAACCAGGAAAAAAAAAGAGTTTATGAAAACCTTTTGCATTTGAGAAATCTCAAATCTCAATCGCAATCCCTTAAACCTTTTTTTTTTGTTTTGTTGCTTGATGTTTTGACCCTTTTCAAGATGTTGTCTTCATTGCGTGCTGGCTGCTCTGGCTTAGAAGTAAGAAAGGAAGCCAAAGGAGCCAGTCGAAATGCCATGGCCTCAAAGACTTGACGGAATAAATCGCGATTGAAAATATTTATATATATATATATATGCGGCGCTAATATTTGTGAACAGTGCAGCTCAAACTGCGCTGCAGTTTTAATTGCACTGCAGCTGCTAAAATTCTCACAGCTGCTGCCACCGCCCACACGCCTCACCTCACCTAATCAAACGCTTAAATGCCACAACGTAATTAACATTACACTCAATTAACATTTTCTGTTGGCAACTGTTTACTGTTAAGCGCTGTTGTCGCCTGTTAAGCCTAGAATACTACTAGGCCCCGTTTGCTGCCCACACAGCTGCTGCGCTGCTGCTGCTCCTTGCACAACTTGCAAGTCAATAAACGCGTTTATTGTCTTACCCCAAACACCGTTACCCCCCGCACTCGCCCTACCCGCAGCTCTTCCTTCCTGCTGCTGCTGCGGCTGTTGCTGTTGCTTGTGTACATTGTCTGTGTTGGTGCCAAGAAAAATGTTGCTGTCGCGCCAACGTTTGCCATTGTCGTCGTCGTCGTCGTCGTCGTCGTCGTCGTCGTCGTTTCTCTCTCGCTCTCTCTCGCTCCCTGCCCGCTCTGCTCTATGAATTGTTTGCTTTGCCGATCGTCGTTGTTCTTGTGCCAACTTTTGTCCATTTTAAGGCAGCTGGAATGTTGCTTTCTTGTAAATTGTTTAAATAAAAGACACAACAGCAAACAGAAGCAGCAGCCTCACCACCAGCAGCACCAGCACCAGCAGCATTGACTCCTCTTCCTTTCAGCCCATACACTTTAGTGAGGCTACTGTATATATTTTCCCTACTTCAGCTTGCTTTTGCTCAATGAGCGCTTGTTTGACTTTGTTTTGTTTGCCACTTTTTTTTCTCTCAAATAGCAAAAACTATTTGTTTTGCGCCTTATTTAGTTTTTGTGCCATACGCTGCACCTGCTGCTGCTGCTGCTGCTACAGTGAAGCAGACAACAATAACAATAACAGCAGCAGATAACATTAACATTAACAGCATGTGGGCAGCGCATTTTCTATGTAATTGCAAGCTCTAATGAAATTGGAGAGCAAGAGCTTATTTCTTTTTATTATTTACAATATAAATTTGAAAACAACTTAATTTAAACTATACGTAGTTTCGGGTTTGGGAATGCTGAATATTCAAGTCGGCTCATTAACGATTATCAAATTTTATCTGCTGAGTCTTTTTTTGATTAAGCTTCCTCTTATGTTTAGTTTTTGCTTAAAGTTTCATTTCATATTTTGCCGTTTGCTCCTGGAGAACATGCCCAATTTTTGGGTATTCCCAAATTTCATTCATTCCAGTTTTCTTTTCATAGGGGTTCCATTTAAGAATTTCGTCATATGTATATTCAGCAGTCTGTTCCTAAGGACGTCCCGAATTTTAGCCACTCTTAGATCTTCTTTCTTTAAGGCCCTTTATTTATAATATTCAGATTTTCTCACCTGAGTCTTAGAAGTTATTCCAAGTCATAACTTCACAAGGAAACATTACAGTCTGTTTAGAATGTTTAGATCTCTCTTTATTTATAATAATCAGATTATCCCAGCTGAGTCCTAAGAGTTATTCCAAGCCATAACTTCACAAGGAAGCAATACAGTGTGTTCCTAAACGACGTCCTGAATTTTAGCTACTCTTAGATCTTCTTTCCTTTTATTTTACTCAAGTGAGTCTTACGAGTTATTCCAATCAATAACTCCAAAAGGAAGAAATACAGGTTCTGTAACTTCTTTTTATACTCGCAATCTTAGATTGGCTACAATTATAAATTTTCTATCAGCCAATTGATATTTAAAACATTTGCCAACTGTATAAGTAATAAGCTTGCAACAATTTAAAGTACTAGCCAATTAATAGTTGAGCCTCAGTAGCATCGTGACGATGCCATACGAAAAAAAAGTCCCTTCTCTGACAAGGCAGCCAGCCAGCTTCCGAGCTTGTTACCAGACATCAGTCCCTGGGCACGTGCTTCTGATTCTAATGCACGCACATAAATACGTATAAAACAAACATTCATACATAAATAATAAAAGCTGGCAAGGCAGCCAGGCAGTCGGTTTGTCTGTTCGTCAGTCAGCCAGCGCAGATAAAGTCGTTTTAATTAGAATTCTAAATGGTTCAAAGGAAGTTGGCGCTTGTTGTAAGAGCAGCTTGCAGTTTATTAATATTAATAGCCAGGGATGTTAAGTGAACGACACTCGACTGCGTGATGAGTGCTGTAGCCCAGGACCAAGTGCCGAACACGCTTTTAGCTCGCTCGCACGCAATCCCAGAGGTCAGATCCCCTCGCTCTCTCTTGCTCTCGCTCTCTCTATGTCGTGCTTGCGCGACTTTATCAGCAGCTAATCTAGAGTTGAAGTAAAACTGACTGGCGTCGTTGATCATCATCATCATCATCATCTAATGATGATGGCTCTGGCTGCTCTTTTCTGCATAAAAACCAAACTAATATGCGAGGCAAACCTATAATTTATCTGCTTGAAATTCAATTTTCATTCAGCAAAAATTGCAAACACACACACAAAAAAGCGCCGGTGGTCTGCTGAGCTGTTTTTGTTATCGTTTCTGTTTTAGTCTTCTTTTTTTCATTTTTAATGCCCTGGCGTCTTCAAATGTGGGAAAAGGAGCTGCTGAGCTGCTTTTGGGTTGTTTTTATTAAGCTTCAACTGCAAATGCTGCCAAATGTGTTGTGTGCTTAGCTAGCCACAAAAAAGGGAAGAAGAAGAAAAAGGCAAGCAGCCTTTCTTTGTATGTGGTTTTATTTTTTAGTGAATGACTCACTAGCTGAATGAAGTTAGAGCCTTGAAGTTGCTACAGTAATAATAAAATAAAATAACATATTAGTTCTAAGTTGTAAAATTCCTTTTCGCATGACGTCTGCGCTATTCTTCCGAAAAGACTTTAAAGAAACATTCAAATGTCGCCTCAAAATTCACAGCTGTACCAATAGAAGAATTGGAATTTCGCTCATTTCCTGTTGCTTTCCATTAGAGCAATGGACACCAAATATATTTCTGATCGTGACTAATCAGCAATTTAAGCTTAGCACAAAAATGCAATTCTATTAACAAATAAGCGCTAATTGTCTTAAGAGAAAGGCGAACGTCCGTCCGTTCAGAATTACTTTGTTCAATTAAAATGCAGTGCTTAGCGTGTGTTTACTGTAGCCTTTGCATTTCAGAATGAATACTAGTAAGTTTAAAAGCAAAGCCACACACGTTGGCGCAGCAACGTCAGTCCGACTGTCAGTTATTCCCGCTAACTGACTGTGTCAGTCCTCCACTCCCCACTCCAGCACCGGTACTCATAAATATCAGAGTCTGTTTCATATCGTTTCGCTTCGTTTCGTTTTTATTTTTCGTGCGTGCGCTTCACACCTTTTTGGCAGTCAATTCAATTATGATTTGAAATTCAGCTGGCGAACTTTTTAGTGTATGACTAATGCCAAGTGCAGTCAGCTAAGCATCGCCGAAATTCGTTTGCCAGCTGCATTTAAATGTCGCCTAGAGGTTCGAGCCCTCTAGCTGATTTGCTGTTCATTATTTATGTTGACTATTGTGGGCCTGTGCATTGTTAGCTTTATGTGCTCTGGTCTCCCAATCAGTCAGTCAGTCAGTCAGCCCAGTCAGCAGCAGCAGCAGCAGCAGTTCTGTTTTCAATATCAAAACACACACACACACACAAGAGTGGGAAGTGAGGCGAGAGAGCGAGAGTGTTTTCTTTATTTGAACCGCGCGCGATCGTTGCTTACAGACGAATGCTCCAACTGCAAAAGCCTCAGACGCCTCCAACTTGCGCAACCCTTCCAACACTCTCTCCCCCTCCCTCTACTCTGCCTTAGCTGATCAACACTTTTGCAGGCATTGGTAGTTTTCGGCTGGACCCTGGGAGCAGAGACCAGCGACCAGCATACAGCGCTCAAGTTTCAGGTTTAGGTTTTTATAGCCCGCAATACTTTTCGCTTAGTTCTTATTTAATTTTTGATTTTTGTTGTTTGTTCGTTGTTCGTTTGTTTGTTCGTTTTCGTAGCTCTTTATTGCTTTTTTGCCTTGGCTCTGCAGCTTTTGTTGTGCTTAGCACGAATTGCAATTGTTGAATGGCAACGGGGGTGCTCAGAATTCGAGTAGACTTCAAGGAGCGAGAGGAGAGTGGCGAGAGAGAGAGAGAGAGAGAGAGAGAATCTCGTTTAAGTGCTGCTTCTCATTTTATTTTAAATGAAGTGTCAAAGACTTTAAATAGCTTTTGATGCTACTGTGAATGAAGCCGTTTGTCATTCGTATAAAATTGCATGTGGCTGTTGTTGTTGTTGCATTCAATTTATGCTAAGGAAATGTAATAAGCTTATAGCAAAGTTAAGAGCAGATAATAAAGGAAATGAATAAATACAAAGACAAGCTTAAATTGTTTATAATATTCAGCACTTAAATTAACAAATGCAGCTAGTGGCAGACTTAGACGTCTAGCACAATTTCAAGTTCTACGTTAATAAGAACCAAATTTAATTTAATTGGTGACAAAAATTAATAAAATGGTAAAGTAAAATAGAGTTCTACATAGAATATTGAATAATAAGCTCTGGGTTTGCTTCTAGAATTTTATTTAGCTAACAATTTTATTTAAAATTCCTTTATTCAACCCCAAGTGCAACTTTATTTTTAGATAATAGCTCAAAGTGTTAGGCTGCAGCTTGGAAAATATATGAAATTAAAGATTGATTGATTAAAAATTAAGATTGATTGATCTTAAGATTAAGATTTCTTTTTAACTAACAATTTTAATTAAAAATTGATTCATTTTTTAAAGCAAGCAGAACTATTTTTTAATTACTTGAAAATAATTTGAATTTAAGCGCATGTTAAGCTTTAAAATATAACAAATAATAAAAAATTAAGTTTTGTTATTGATTTTCATACTTTGTTTAATACACAAATAAATGCGCGTATTGCATTTCATGCTTTACTTTTACTCTTTGCATTTCATTCAGAAAATGAATAAAAACCACAGCCGCGCTCAATTGTTAGCCGAGACACAAACCAATCGCATCTCATTACACGCGCAATTCACTTGCTCGGCCTTTGTTATTGCGCTGATTGTTTTTCAACAAATATTTTGCGCTTGTTGTTGTGTTTTATTGTTGTTGTTGTTGCTGTTGTTGAAGACCTGACAGATCGTTTGCTCGACTGACTGCTGATAGCCTCTTGCGCTTGATGAAGGCCGCAGGGGGCAAAGGATTGGAGCTTGTACCTTTTGCATTGTTGATGCTTATGCTTGTTTTTGTTTTTGTTTTGTTGTACTGCGAGCACTTGAAACCGTCGGCTGTCGCACTTGACTTCACTTTGCAATCTGAATTTTGTTTAATGGCTCACAAGACAAAAGTATAAATTCTTTTCAACTACTAAACACTGCCGCTCGAACTGGCCCACAAAAGCTTCCGTATGACAGTAAAGCAAATATTTACAGTTTTTCGAAAATTAATTACAAAAGCAACTGCAACGAGACAGAAGTGACAGCAGCAAAAAATTGTAAGCTGATATCAAAAATTTTGGACTACAATGGCTTTCAAACTGTAGCTCAAGTGATGGCAGCTTCTTCGCCTGCGGTAGGTTGTGGTTTGGTTATTTTTTTGTTTTTTTGGCGTGCTTAAGTGGCTTTGCTGCTAAGCAGGGGGGTGGAGTGGGGATTTATGCGACAGCGTGTGAATAATATGACATGTTAAGCTTAACAGCTGTGGTTTGTATTCAAAAAATTCCTGTGGATTGCTTTGCATGCAAAATTGTTGTTGCTGTTTTAATTTGGCAGTTTTTATAGTTTTGTGGTTACTTCTTGCGCAACTTCTAAGCACCTTTTGAACTTGCGCGTTAGGCAATTGCCTGGCCATTTATCTGGCCAAATACTTAAACAAGGCTCAAGCAGCTTCACGCGCTAATCTTCATCAGCGAGAGAGAGAGAGAGAGGGGTGCAATGTAATCCCTTTGGCTTGAGCCCAGCCCCATTATGAGCATTGCCCATTGCCCATTGCCTGTTGGGCTGATCAATCGTACAATTGAGTAAAATCCAACTTTATTTGCAGTACTTGCTGCAGCAAAAGGCGACGCTTTTTTTTTTTTTTTTTTGTATACAGTCTGTGCCTGCGCCTTGGCCTCCTGTTGCATGTTGCATGCTGCTGCCTGTTTGGCTCGCCAGGGCTTTGGCTTTGTTGTTTTAATGGCTTTCGCTAACATAAAAGCCATTAAGATAACATTTTTATAGGATTTCAATGGCAGTCACGGCAGCAGCAGCAGCCAGAGCAGCAGCAGCAGCAGCTCCAACAGCAACAGGCAACAAAGAAGCTTTGGCGTTTTTTATAGTCGCGCGGGAGCACAGGCCCTACCACAAACCACGTCCAAATGTCATTGACTATCAATAGAAGATGCGGCCCTGCACTTGGCAACAGGTTGGCTCGCTGCTGTTGCTGCCTCTGCTGCTGCTGCTGTTGCTGCTGCTGCCTTTTGTTTCAGTTAGTTACCAGCTCAATGTGCGCTTATTAAACGCAATATTTGTGGCAAGTTGCAGCCGTATCGAGTCACTATCTTCCGCGCTGCCTCTCGCTCTCTCTCGCTCTCTCACTCTATTGGCAATAAAGTGCGATTTATTTTTGTTGATTTTTTGCGTGCTCTCTGCGCCGTTGGAGGCTCCGCACACTGCCCCAAAAGGGTTTTGGTCTTTGGCCATTTCCTACTTCCAGGTTGTCTACCCTACTAGCCAAACCCAAACCCAGCCTATCTGGCATCCGTTGCCATAGTCACACTTTTGCACTCTGTTACGACTGCCCCCCCTGCCGCCTGCGCCACCCCCTTTTTGCCTACAGCCAATCACAATGCCACTCGATGATGCAATGCTTTGGCTCTGACCCTGCCACTGCCTCTATCGTTGCCTCTAGTGGTCTGCAATGTACAATGGTGCTGAATCAAACATTTTGTAATCAAAATTATAAATAAATATTGCTAAAGATTTTGTTTGTTTATTAAAGTTTTAGTTAAAGCAGCAAGCTTACTTTGTTTTATTCCAATGAGCTCTAAAACTTTGGTAAACATAACTCAGCTCTAATAAATTTGAATTTTATTTGAAAAATTCACATTTGTAAAATAAGTTAAAGTAAATATGATTAGTTAATTTTTGACAGCAGCTTAAGCCAAATCCTAAGCGTTGTTATATTTTTCTCTAGCATAAAATAGAAAACAGTGAAGCTTTAAAATTCTTATATTTAAATTCTACAGCAAAAAATTAAAATAAAAATTAAATAATATTTAAAATTGACTTTAAGTTGTGCGCATTTTCTAGAATATTTATTATTATCATTATTGTTATTATTATTGAAAAGTTTTGAGGAATTTACAATTCATTTAAATCCTACAGCAAAAAATTAAAACTAAAATTAAATAGTATTTAAAAATGAGCTGCAGGCTCTTTAAATTTTGTAGTTTTTTTTATTATTATTATAGAGTAACCTTGGCAAATCAAAAATGTTTAATTATTTATTATTTTAAAAACTGAAATTAAATAATATTTAAAATTGACTTTAAGTTGTGCGCAAGGCTTATTGAAAACTTTTAGCTATAATTTTTTTATTTAGTTTTTCATTATTTGCTAATTTGCAGTGACAAGTTCTGTGAACTTTTAGTTGCATTTTTTTTATTATTATTGTTTGGAGTAAGTGCGCTGCGATCTAAAAGGTCTATTGTAGCATTTTTATTTTTACTTAATTTATAGCAAATTAACAAATTTGCACACAAATTTGTTAGCTAATGCCCACTGTGCCGTCTTACTACACTTTCAACAAATCGCTTCACATTCTGTTTTTTTGCTTGGTTTAATGTTTTTTTCAGTTTTCCATTTTTTTGTTGCTTTGCTGTTGTTGTTGTTTTTTGTTTCATATTCTATCTCTAATGCCCGACAATTGTTGCCACTTCTTCTTCCTAGTTGGCTTTTGCTTTTGTTTTAGTTTTTTTTGCTGCTTTTCTTTTGCTTTATTATTTCGGGGAGCGTCATCGTCAATGCTGGAGCACTTCAGCTCTTGCAGCTTCCAACTTGCAACAAGCTGCTTCCCCCAAGTATCGTCCATTATGCAGCATTATTTGCTGCCTCTGCTGCCGTCGCTGCTGCTGTTTCCATTGGGGGCCAGCTGCTGATACGGAGAGTAGCAATGTTGAGAGTCCCTGCCCTTTGCATTGACCAGCAACAAACACATAAATTGCATTTGTCGGTTTGTTGTCGTTTTCATAAATAAGATAAAGATAAACGACCAAGTTGCATATTATTTGTAATTGCATTTGCTGTTGTTGTTGTTGTTGTTGTTGCTGGTTAGACGGTACTATTGATAGCAAAAATGTTAGCCAGCATTTGAATTTATTATTGGCTCAAGCGTTTTCTTGTTTATACCTAATGGAGAGCATTGAACGTTAAATGGCCAACAAATGCGTAAAAAATTGTTCAGCTGCTAAAAGCATTTGATTTTGTGCACGACTAATTTTAATATTATAAATGAAAAAGGCATTCACTTTAATTTACAATTTTGCTGCTGCAATTATTTAATATTATAACCCAAATTATGCAACAACTTCTTGAGCTCTCAGGTTAACTGAAATTCACTTTCATTTTTAATTGTTGTCTGTGCATTTTGTTGGCTTGTGCCGTTGGCTCTTGTCACAAACAATTAACTCACATGCCAAGTTAACTTTTGACTAAGTTTTTAAATGCAGATTTATTTTGTATTTTGTATTTAACATGCGCATGTATAGTTTTGCCTCAAGAAATAAACAAGTTGATGGGCACCACAATATAATTTGGCGTGACAGCATTGCGCATAACTCTTGAGATTTTGTTATAAGCCAAAAACTACAATAATTTATTGTTGGGCCAGTTGTAGTTGTCGGCTTATATAAATGTGAAATTAATTGCTTAATTTAGTGGAATGGATTGCGCGCGTTTTGTGGATTTTTATATTTTTCAAAAAGTCACTTTTGCTTTTCAATGCAACTGGGCAACCAGTTGAGAGAGTTGAGCTGGGCACAGTTGGCAGTCTGACAGTTTTATCACATTATTAATAAGAAATAGAGCTGCGCTAGTCTCGCTGCGCTCCCAACAACAATAACAACTGCGACAGCAACAATAATACAACAAATACCAGGAACCGCAGCTCCGAGATCTGCGCGCATCTGTCAAGTTTTCCACGCCCTCGCCTGCTCCAAACTGTCAACGTGGCCATAATTCATATTAAGGCGGGGGTATAGAACGAAACGGCGCCGTTTTCATGCATTGTTGGTAGCCCATGTAGGCCACAAACAACAACAAATTGCAAACTTAAAGCGTATAAGACTATGAGTTGCTCTTTAAATTTAAATACATAAAATAAAATAAACTAAAATTGCTGCTTAACAATTAAGCGATGCAAAAAGTGTTGCTTTTATTATAATAAAGTATATATAAAAAATTAAGTCTTAGTTATTTTAATTTCTTTTGCATTTTGTTGCTTTAATTTAACACTAAACTGAGCAAGACTTTTAAACTAAACAAGCAACAAATTAGAAAAAAATATGGAAATTGTTTGAATATTTAATAATGTATAATAATAATAATATTTTATATATAATTAATTAATTGTTTCTTGCAAATTTTCTGCTAACTAAAAGATTAATGTTTTACATAATTTAAATTAAAGTCACTTTGCATATAAAAAAGTAAACACAATGCTTTGGCAACAATTTAAAAACATGTTGCTAATATAAACAATTAATTTTTTATTAAAATTTATATTTAAACTTTAATTATGCCTTATTTAGTTGCTTTTTTATAACAATTAAAAATGTTTTTATGCTTTTGAACATTTTAATAATCAAAATTTATTAGCGCTTATTATGTTTTATTTTTAAATTAATATAATAAATTATTTTTAAGCTGTGCGCTGCCTCAAAATAATTCCTATTTACACTTGCTAAAATTGTAATACATAGAAATTTGTATTTAAGCAATTTATAATAATTTCTGGCTGGCTCAACTTTAGCCAACTCTTGAATATTAAGCACCTAGAGCTTTAGCTGTCATATAAACTCGCTACCAACTGTGCGTGTGGGCGCAAGGGAGGGGCAACGAGCTGAAGAGAGAGAGACAAGCTATAACAAAAGGCATTCGCAAATATTTTGCTGTGTGCAAAAAGCCGGCAAAATATAGCAAGAGTGGCAAAGAGCGAAGAGGAAGCTGAAACTGCGTTGTTGTAACTTTATTGTGTCTATACATAAAGCTAGGTGTACGTAGGCACACACACACACAAACAGAAACACAGATATACAAATACAAATTTGTATTGTTGCCTTTTGTTATCAGCATTGACTGTTGATAGGGGGAGGGCTGGGGGCACAAATTGTTGACTCAGCAGCATGCAAATTGTTCAATGCAATTTTTAGTTTTTTAGCAGATTTATAGCTGTAAAAGATACAGCAAAATAACAGAACTAATATTGAAAGCTGCGGAATTTGTTTGGCAACAAGCAAAAATTTGTTACTGCAACAATAAACTTAATTTTGTTGTTATTTTGATTGCTAATTAAATGCTTACATTTGCTTTCTATTTTCAGGTGAGTGCAAGACATTACTCATACGTCATGTTGCTCTTTTGTCGCTGTCTGTCTGGTAAGTGTCTTGAACTCAGCTGAGCGCTGTGGCTATCATTAGCTCATTTTGCCGCTTGTCTAATTACGTTCATTTCATTTCCAAAATATTAAATGCAATTTCATTCTCATCATTTCCGACAAAAACAAACGCACGACCAAAAAATCTAATTGAAATTACGCAACGCGTTCATTGACTTTAGAAATTTCTTGACTTGGCTTGCCAAGTCATAAGTTTTTTTTTCTGTTATTTCACTTTTATTATTGCGCTCAGTTCTCTCGAGTTTGTTGCTTGTATTAAGCGTAGCTCTAATGTAATCGCATTAGTGCGCTTTATGGCTGCTCAGAGTGCTCTATAGATAGATTTCATTTGGACACGATCATGCGCGCAAACGAACGCACTAATGACAACTCAAAATTGTTGGCCAAGACATAAACTGATAAGAGTCGGGAAAAACTTGGCTAATTCTAGCTAGCAAACAAATTGCTTGGCAGTTTTCATTTCTTTGATCTCTTGTCTCTAATAAATCCCTGCCTTGTCGCATATATCAGCCATAATTAAACTGTTGAACTGTCGGCGCCAAAAGCTTCAGCTACAGTTTGAGTTTGCGTTTGAGTGGCGCGCCGCCGCCACAAAAAAATTTAACGAAATCGAATTCGAATAATAACAAACACATAATAAATAAATAAAGAAAAATCTCAATGAGTGCTGAAGGTCGTAATGCTTAAGCTTTAATCAAAGAAGTGGCGGCCAATTCGCTCAAGTCGTCGTCATCGCAATTAAATGCCAATTGAAATTTATTCGTATGTTTTTTGTTGCTTCCAAAATAAATTGTAAATTGTATTGAAATTGAAATTAATGATTTGATGGCATTTTTTTCTCTTCGCATTGCTTAAACTGAATTTATGACAACAAATATTAATCCACAATTGATTTGTTCAATTTGGATGTTCAGATTTATAGCATAATTTTTATTTTTAAATGTTGCTAGCTTTTGTTTGTTTTTTTCTCTCTCTCTCTCTCTCTCTCTCTGTGGCTGCGTGACTTTTATTTCTAGCTCAAGTCCCTTAGCTCGGGTGTATCCATTACGGGAGCGCGGTTCAATGATCGCATTTAATGATTTTTGTATGTGAAAATAAGTAGATTTGTAGTTATTTTTTATATATATTTTTATATCAAGTATATGAAGTATGCGCAGCGTATTTGTTATACACGTAGTTCGTGTGCAAAAAATAAAAAATAACAACAACAAAACTACAACAAAAATCTGTGCCTGGACCCGTGCGGAGCTTTCTTTTGTTATTTGTTCAAATCGTGTGGTACTACATTCAATGGTTTTTGCCTTAGCTGTTGAGTTGGAGGAGTTGCCTGTTTCTTTTTTATGTTTATTTTTTTTTTCTTTTTTTTGTGCTTCTTTTAAGTGAGATGTTGGTAATAAAGGCGCAATTTGTGCTATTTAATTCAGTGGACTTTCTACAGCAAACTAAACAAAGAGCAAGAAGAAGAAGTTCACAATAAGTGCAGCACTTAAGCTCATAATGCAATATATCATAGCATAGCATATTCTAAAATCATAAATAAAATTTAAGCAAACTGTTTGCTTCAGCGCTGTTTAAAATTATTAAAAACTATTGTAGCTTAAATGAATTTGCATAAAGTCAAACAGTTAAAACTGTATACACTTCTATATGATATAATGATCATTAATTTCATAAAAATAAAATTTAAACTGAACCATTTGCTTTAGCGCTGATTAAAATTAACTATAAACTATTGTAGATCAAATTCATTTGAATAATGCCAAACCGTTAAAAATAATAAACTTCTATATAATATAATAATTAATGATCATTTATTTCATTACTTACATTTTAGCATTACTGTTTGCTAAAAGTAAATCATCAGTAAAATTCATAAATAAATATTAATGCGAACTTTTTGCTTAGCGCTGATTAAAATGATGAAAAACTTGTTTGAATTAATTTGAATAAAGCCAAACGGTTAAAAATAAATAAATTCATAAATTCCTTTTAAAGCAAACTGTTTGCTTTAGCGCTGATTAAAATTATGAACAATTTCAAATTAATTTGAATAAACTTTAAGTAAATTAATAGAATAAAGCTAAAAATAATACACTTCTCTATAATATAATAATTAATTATCATTTCATTACTTCAATTTTAGCATAACTGTTTGCTTGAGAGCTTATCAAAATCTTTTCTTAATAAAAAAAAAATCATTTAAATTAATTCTTCATTTAATTGAATGTAAATAGAGCTGTTTGCTTTAGCGCTGATTAAACTCATAAAAAACTATAAACTGTTGTAGTTGAAATTAATTTCAATATAAACTTAACTATATAATCTAAAAATCAATCAACATTTATTTCATTATTATTTGCACATATTTGAGCTCTTATCAGAAACTATTGTAAATAAAATATTCATAAATTAAATTTGAACAACACTGTTTGCTTAGCAGCAAACTATTGTAAATAAAATTAATTCAAAGCAAAGCCATAAAGTTAAAAAGCGCCATAAACTTCTGTTAAAGTGTCATGGGCTTGGGCTTGGGCTTGGGCCTCGAGTCTACATTTAACGATGGCGACAATTTTAACCAATTATGCGTGGCTCGACTGTAAAAATTAACACATAAAATGCTTACAAAGATTTTCGCATTGACGCAGTGGAAATGAAAATCAATAATCAGCTCATTCGAGCTACGATTGTGTTGCCCCTTCACATTGATAAAACGCAATGCGTGTAAACGAGGCATTAAAATTAGCCCAGCAAAATGCTATAGGGTTGCCCCGTTTGTCGTCGTCGTCGTTGTCGTTGCCCCTTTATGACTGTTATGGATCGTAAAGCGATCGTATGCCAGGCATTTGATAGCCATTGATAGCCATAAAATTTGATAGCAAAGCTTGGCGGTTTTTTAGTGCCCTTTTTTATAATGAGGCACAAAATGGGCAACAAAGTTGGTAACGCTGCTGAAGTTGGAGGCGGGTGGTGTGGGGGCTCGACACTTGTCTTGACAACTTAACCATAAAGCGTGAGAACGCATATTCATATCAATAGTGTACGATCTTTATCTTTTGCCTTTGCGGCAACAAGTTGCGCATGTAAATTTGTTTGCTTCAACACACTCTCGACTCTCGAAATATTTTGTCAGTCAAAAGTGATCTGCAATTTTCGCTTTGGCTTTGTTTGAAAATAAATTGGCTAGCGCGCAAACTTTGACCCACTTAGATGTAGATACAACTCATATGTGTGTGTTTGTTCTTTATTTACTTGTGAGCATTATGCAGAGTCAGTGTCAGTGTCAGTGAAAGAGAGAGGGAGAGAGAGAGAGCGGGCAGTTAACTTGTAACAACTTATTTCGTCAAATTGGCTAACGAATTCGCTTGTTGTTTGTTGTCTGCCCCCAAAAGGTTTATTGAACTTGATTAGCTGCCAGCTGGAATGTGTTTATGCCTTAGATGACGCTGATATAAATCTTGTAAACGATAATTTGGTTCATGTTGCGCGCTCAAGTTGGTCAAGCAATATATTAGTTGTAGCTTTGGAGCATAATAAACATTATAATACACTTACTTATTTAATAAAAAATGTCAAAAAGTATAATCAGCAAGTCAAAGTGGCTCAATTTAGCCTTAAACGTCTGTATGAGCAACAAGAACTCAGCAACTATAAGCGCTAGACTTACCAAACTTAATATATACTTAGTTTTAACTGTTTTCGAAGTTTTAGTAATACGCTTTTAATTTTGCAAATTTTATTTCTTCACCAATACGTTGCAAATTGTACAAAGAAAGTTTTAGTTGGAGCTTTAGAGCATAATAAACATTATAATACACTTACATATTTTATAATAATGTCAAAAGTATGAGCAGCAAGTCAAAATAAGTCGATTCAGACTTGAGCGTCTGTATGAGCAACAAGAACTCAGCAACTATAAGCGCTAGACTTACCAAACTTGATATATACTTAGTTTTGACTATTGCCGAAGTTTTAGTAATACGCTTTAATTTTTTGCAAATTTTATTTCGTATGAAATCGCATAAAGCAAAGTTTTACGCTTACAATATTTAACGTTTCAGTTGCAGCCTTAGCTTTTAACGCTAAGCGTAGACTAAAAAAGTGTTGAAGCGTATTAAAACGTTGTATGCGTTTCTTTTTAGAGCGTTCTTTATTTATTTAATTATTTTGAAGACATGTTCAAGTTCAGTTAGCACATCATTTGTCATTGCATGCGGGCTTCAACTACATAGTTTATCTTATTAGATCTCACAGTATTTAGCAGCAACATGACAGTTTGCTAATAAGCAACAAAATACAAAAAAAACTTAAATTAAAGACGGCATAATTAAGCGCAGAAAATAATACTCCACTAGCATTTTATTGTTGTTTTAATTACTTACAATTATATTGAATAATAAATGAATTTTAAAGTTTATAAGCCTAACAAGTTTACAAGTTTGTCGCATTTAATTTATATGCCAAAGAGCCGGTCAAGTTCATTGTCAATATGTAGCTTGCAGCTTTTTAGTTGCTGTCGTTCGAACTTGCAACATGTTCGATCAAACAAAGTGCGACGCGCGCTCTTTAATGCGCTCTTAAGAGTTTGCGATCGCCAACTATGGACAATGAAAACTAGTTCTTGTTGTTGCTTTAACTTTTTGTTACTGCTGTTGTTTTAAACGACTTTTGTTTACCTTATGCCTCGTTGAAGATCAGCATTGAGTCGGCTTTTTTTTTTTTTTTGCACAAAATTCTCTTCAAGTTATTCTTGGGCAATGCGGAGAGAGAGAACAAGTCCAAACAAGTTGCAGTCAGTTCTGGACAAACTCCTACACGATGGCAGTAAATTTTTTTGCAATGCCAACAGCAGGAAGTTCAGTTGAATTTTGCACGTCATCTTAAGCGGTCCTAAAACGTTCGTTCAGTTCAGTTCAGTTGAGAGTCTGAAGCATTGAGCATATTTTTTGTTAGACGATCTCACGCGTGTGGTGTGTGTGCAACTCGCTGTTGCAAGTGTCTCTACGCAAAATACAATGAACTGTAACTAAGTGTGCAGTTGAATTCTAATTACAAACTAATTAATTCATCAATCGTATCAAATCATCAATTCAAGCAAAAATGTATCGACTACAAAGACGTGCGGCGCTCATAGCCAAGCAAGGTAATCAGCAACTTTATGAATTTCGTAATGGAAAAGTCACAAATTGTTGTAACCACAAACAGCGATAATGTTGACAAATCTGAATTGAGTCATTTGCATTGAATTTGCCTGTCATTACTCATACGCAGCGTTAGACACTTATACATTTAAATTTGCTGCGGTTTGCAAACCCGAGACATGTCTAGTGTGTTGATAATATGCGGTCAGCGCACATTCAATTGGCCCAAAGGCGTGGTCAGTTATATGCGCCAATGTCATAATCAGTTAATTGCAAAGCTGCAGCAGCTGCAAATTGTCATAAATAAATTATGAAGTCTAAGACTTTAAATTTGATAGCAACAAGTGTGGCAAATTGTTAGCTAAACGTAAGTTCTATAATTTATTTTTGGTAATCATTTTTTTTTTGGCGAGAATGTACGTTCACTAAAAATGGCCTTGTTAGCAAATTGTAGTTTGGCCTGCAGACAAAACACAATTTGATTGTCTTGAATTTATTTATATTTGGCAATTAAGTACTCTAGTAGTCGCTGCTGCTGCTGATCTCAATCATAAATTTATTGGCATAATCGAACTGAAATCAAAAATCATATGCGTTCGCTATTATTTTCGATAATTGAATAAACTTCACATTGTTGTGGCGCTTTTTGCGCTTATTTATCAATCATTTATCAGTTTGCTGCTTGACTAACATAAATTATGTTTTTATTAACAAAAAACACTTAAAAAGGCTTTACTTAGACATTGAATATTTATCATTATAGGGAAGATATATACAATTTAGATACAATTAGAAGAAAATAATTAATTTTGAATTGTTATTGCACTAGAGGTTTTTAAAATATGTTTAATGGGAGTTAAAAGTATTACATTTTTTTTCTTATATAAAAAATTACTCTACTTATGAAAAATAATTGCTTTAATTTATAGATGAAAATTTCACTTATTAATAATAAAAATATTTTGAAGTAACTTTTTCTTAAATAATGGTATTTATTAAAAAATAATTGTTTTTTGTTATATAAAAATTACTCTACTTTAGGGAATATAAAGCTAATTTATAGACAAAAAATTTCATTGTTATATAAAAATTACTTTACTTAGGAAAAATAATTGCTTTAATTTATAGTTAAAAATGTATTATAAAAAATATATATATATTTCGCATTTTATATTAAACAAATTAATATTTACCTTATTTTAAGTTTTTGAGCCAATCCTAAGTGCTTATAATTCATGGCATATTTTTTTTAAATTCATTTAAAAGCTTCACTTGTGATGAATAATATTTTTCATTTTTTTTATATTTTTTAAACTTAAAAGTTGCCTTATTTTATCCTTATTTATATTTTTATTTCAATTAATTTCAATTAATTAAATAATCTTTGTAACATTTGTAAACAAAATAGTTTCTTTTATATATTTGTGCTACTTGTTCCAAGTCTATTATTTATAAATTTATTTTATGAATCTAATTGTTTTAGAACATTTAATCTCTTTGAGATTAGCTATGGAATTAAAATTACTTAACAAGCTTAATTAGTCATAGATAATTTCTAATGATTTCTTAAGCACAATTCCTTTCTCTTCTGAAAGTCGTACAAAATACCTTAAAAAAAACAATCAGTCACCGCATAGGTTAAGCTTTTCATGCATATTTTCAACATCTTCATTTACTTTCCTTACCACAAAGCTAGCCCAACTATTAGAAAAAAATGAAAACCAAGCAATTGGGTCATAAAATACCAAAATCAAATAAAACAAAAACAGAAACATTGTAACACAGACCTCAAACACGAAGTGGCAATCATTTTACTTTTGATTATAAACAAAAAGAAAACGAAGAAACAAACAAGCCAAAACACAGTGGTGCACAAAAAATTATTTACAAGCTTTAATCGTCAGATAAAGCTAAAGTCGACCCAGAAAGCATCTTCTGCAAACGAAATGGGCAATGGCAATAGCAATTTTGTGGCTTTAGGCATCTTTCTATTTCGTTTGGCTAAGGGACAGGCCAGAGACTCTCTCGAGGATTGTGCATGTTGTTGCCCAGGTGAAAGAAACCTTCAGAGCTGCAGATGCTTGGAAGCCGTGTCAATTCAAGAATTCGTGCTGGACGGCATATAATTTCATGTTAGTCGGGCAAGACCATTCACTCCAACCAGCCAGCCAGCCAGCCAGCCAGCCAGTCAGTCAGTCAGTCAAACTAAGACTGAGAGACTGAGACTGAAACAATTATTTTGCATGCCAAATGCTGGGCCACAATTTGTCCTCATACCCCAGCTGGCTGGGGCTAAGCCAAACCCCAAACCCCAAACCAA
Organism: Drosophila busckii; assembly: GCF_011750605.1. Classification (NCBI taxonomy): domain Eukaryota; kingdom Metazoa; phylum Arthropoda; class Insecta; order Diptera; family Drosophilidae; genus Drosophila; species Drosophila busckii. The sequence goes on from NC_046606.1 coordinate 10,932,259, forward strand.
AAAAACTGAAAACCAAAACCAAACCAAGTTCAAAGTCGTGCCAAAGTAAAAATCTTTCGCTATTAGCTAAAGAACTGACTGACTCTCTGCACATGGCCAAAGAAGGTCATGGACGGATTTTAGGTATTTTTACTGCGCCTCCTTAGCGTCTAGACTGGCGTTGTCTGCACTTGGCCAATTGGCAACAGAGATTTATTATTGAAATGCATAAAAATAACTGACAAACAGTGGGCGCGAAATAAACATTTATTTTTATGCAAATATTTGACATTGAAACTGCGTAATCCATAACAACAATTTAAAGAGTCATTATTTTTATTTTTATGTGTGTGTGAGTGTGTGTGCCTTGTAAAAAATAATTAACGGAAAAAACGCTTATGCAAAAACCGAGAATTTAAGCTATGCGTGAAAATTGCAGCTGCATTTTATATTTATTATAAACAATTTAACATGTAACTAAATATTTTATGCTATATCAATCATTTTGTCATGCAAGCGTAGCTTTTATATTTCATTCATATTATATATTGGCATTGCTATTAAATTTTATTTAAATTTGCGCTTAAAATCAAAATTTGTACTTAGCTTTTAAATTGCTGTTCATGGCTAAAAAGTAGAGCAAATTAAATGAAATTTAACACACATATTATTAATAGCAATGTTTAATTTTGTATTTTTTTATTTTGTGCTTAGACCACGCCTTTACGCCTTTTTTATACTATGCCCATGACGATTATTTTCAATTTAAGAGCTTAGAATGTGCTGCAATAAATTTTTTATATTTTGCCTCTGCACTGAATAAATTAAAAAGAAAAATAAATACAATAAATTTTTTATATTTTGGCGCTGCACTAAATAAATTAAATACAATAAATTCAAAAAAATACAAACGAGCATAATTTGCATTAATAAAAAGAAAAATAATGACAATCTTTATATTTAAATCATAAGTTAATATTCAGCTTATTGAAGGAATTTTATATAGATATTTGTAGATATTTTAAATTAAATATAATTTTTGCAAGCAAATAAATTCTAGAGAACGCTTTAAATATTTTTTTGCTTTTAATTTTAGTTTAGCAGCAAATAACGCATAATTAGAAAATATATATAAAAAAAAGCAATAATATTTGCAATTTCTATGCATGCAATTCTTTAAGCTTATTTTGTTTTTGTTGCTGCTGCTGCTGTGGCCATCCAGCTGATGTTGTTGTTGCTGCTGCTGGGGCATGCCCAGTAGCTGACTGGCATCTATTTTTGTTTGCTTTGTTGGCCTGGCGACGTCTCTAACTGTTAAACTAGCAACTTGTACACACGGCTCTCAAGTTGAAGTTGGCCTGGGAGTCTTATTTAATGCATTTCCTTAAGACGAGACTGGCGAACTGGACACTGGGCAGAACGTCAGCTAAATTATTTCCACTATGCTGAGGCGCTGCTGCTGCTGCTGCTTGTCGCTCTTTTATGGCCAAGTTGCACGCATCAGTCAGAGACGGCTCTACCCTCATCAACAACAACAACAACAACAACAACAACAAACAACACAACAACTCCTAAGTCTAAGTCTGCTGTGCTGTTATTTTTATGACCTCGGCCAACACCAAGCGACGCGCTCCAAACTTATCTAACGCAACTAACTAACTAAGTATCGAGCAATTCTAATCTAATCACATGAGAGACCAACTTGCAACAACACCAAGACACACACACACACACAGTCATGTATGCATATGTTGCTACATTGATTTTACCGTAATGTCTGCTTGGCTCTCTAACGATCGAGCCAACGGTTGTTTTCCCTTTCTGGTCAACGTCGCGTCGTCGTCGTCGTCGTCGTCGTCGTATGCGCATCCCAAAATAGCCAAAGCCAAGAGCAAGCAGCAACGATGCGCACGCGTGACTGCCTCATGGCCCCCACACATGCGTCACGCCTCCCGCAACATGCCACGCAGCTCAGTTCAGTTTGTTGCAAGTTGCAAGACGCTCTTGATAGCGCCCCAAAGTCTTCCTGTTTATTGCTGTTCATCTGCATTTTACACAGTCGACTCCACATCTGCTCACTCACTCGCTCACTCACTCACTGTTAAGTTGCTGCTGCTGCTGCTTGCTCAAGTTTGTCTTCTGCCTTTGCAGTTAATCAATTATAACGACTCTTGATTTCCTTCCTGATCTAGATTAAGATTTTTTATTATGTGGGTTCAGCCTCAGCTTTCGGGCTTTGCGTGCTAGCTGCAGTTTTACAGTTGTTCTCGCTCGCTCTCTCTCTCTCTCTCTTACTCTAACTTACTATCTCTGTCTCTCTCTTTACAACTTGTCTGCAGCGCGATTAAGTCATTGGCTCAGAGCTCTTTCGGATTTGGTCATAGCTCTTGACGTTATTAAGACAACTTCAAGGTGCGTGCTTTATAACACTTCGCTCTCTCTCTCTCTCTCTCTCTCTTGCTCTCTCTCTCTGTTTATAGTCACATTTGTGCTTAATTGACTTTTATGTTACTTAGCAATGCTGCACTTAACATATATGACTTAATATTTGTAATCAATGCCAACTCAAGGAAATGAAAGGCATTTTATTATTCTAGCCAACGGATTTACAGCTAAGCTGATCGTAACTAAACCGTTAAAGCGCACTTTTATATCTTATTTAAACTCAAAACGTGATGATCTGTACATTTCGTTGTGCTTATTTTAAAGCTAAGCACATAAAAGAAATAAAATTGATGGCCACAGAGCATAGCAATTTATTTAATTAATTTCCAGTTGAATAAACATGTTTTAGAATTGCAAACTTTATAAAAATATTTAAATTAGTAAATTCATATTTATGTTAAATAATAATGCACTATATGCTGGAGTTTCAATACAAAATATAGACTATTGTTAAATTAATAAATTTTAGAGGCTTCTTCAATTATCATCAATATATTTGTAGTATTTATTTATTATTTTAATTTTTATCATCCAATTTTATAGTAGAATTTAAATCTTAAATAATATTAACAGCTTATAATTATATTTATCACTCTACTATTTTTTTTAATAATTTTATTTTTAATAAAATATTTGAGACTTTTCCAACTTTACAAAAATTTGTATAGTATTTATTTTATTTTTTTTAATTATTTTATTCTTAATAAAATTACGTAGACTCTTTCCATTTACATCTTAAATAATATTAGCAGCATGTAATTATTTATTTACTTTTTTTCTGTATTTTTAATTTGATTAAATATTTGAGACTTTTTCACGTCATTTTGATTGTTTGAAATTTATGTTTATGAATTCTTTGGTTGCATTTGCATACATTTCATGATGATTTATAGTATTTATATATGAATTTAATTTTATTTCAAATTTTATTATAAATAAAATAATTAAGACACTTTTCAACTTCATCATAGAATTTTATTAATTAATAATTTTTAATTTGCTTATTAATTTTTTCTATATTTTTTTCAAACTGCAAAAATATTTGAATTATTTGAAATTAATTTCTAAAAATTCTTTGCTTGCATTTTGCGCAAACATTTCATGATGATTTGCCATTTATTTGGCTTTCTAGACGCTTTTGCTTCAATCCTGTTTGCGCTCTTGGCTTTTCGCATTGCATTGCTCAAGATCTCAAGATCTTATCTGCAAATAGTACATTCACCGAAGTCAAACGATGCTGCTTTGCTTGGTCGTTCTGTCTGGGGAGCAGCAGCTCCTTTTCACAATAGTCCACTTTGTTTGGCCTTTCCCTTTAAACATCATTATGCCCATTTAATTATACCTTTTTGCAAGCACACAAGCATTTCCAAATAAATCACTCAATCAAAAATGCTAGAGAACTTGCAACTTTAGCAACACATGACAGCAAAGTTTCCCACCAATCGCTCACAGCAACAGCAGCATAGCAAGCAACTGGCAACAGCAGGCAGCAGCAAACAAACTAAGGCAACAACTGAGCGTAGAGCACACATAAATACATCAGATGTCAAAAAATGAACTTGACTTGCGGACCAAAGGCACAGCATGGTCCATGCTGCGTTCACTGCCTGTTGCGCTGGAGTGGGGGGGGGGGACACTTAGACTTGTAGGCTGGCCACATTAAATAGCAAATAATAAATTAATATGCCGTAAGTTAATAATTACAAGTTGAAGATGTAACAGATTGTGCCTAGATTGCGGCTACTGTGCAACAACAACAACAACAATCTCTATACATCTGTTGTATAGAGCGGCAACAAGTTTCAAGCTAAAAATCATTAAATAGCAAACAGCACGTTCCTCTCGTATGGACCAAGTCGCACTCTCGCGTATGTTTCAGTGTTTAGCCGTTGATGTGGAATTATGATATGTGTGTGACCAGTGCTGGGATATGCATTCCCAGCTGAGTTATGTGGGTTTGATAGAGGCTGAAATATTAAATAATTAAATGTTTATATTGCACAACACTGCTGCACTTAACGGTAAAGACCAAGGGGGGTGGCCCAAGCCAAAACTCAATATGGCAGCAAATGATGAGCCATAGATTTTATATTAAATATATATATGGGCAGCTATTTCAAAATAATCAATTTCATTGAAGATTGCTCTAAGCGAAACATTTTTAATGAATATGCCAATTATTTATTGTGTTTAGTTCAAATCAATTCTAAACTAACTCAAAATCAGATTTGTCTTTTCAATTAAATTGAATATTCTAAATATTTAAACCTTTCGAATTGCTGCGCTTTAAATTCTCAATTAAATTAAAAGTAAAAGAGTTGTTGCTGTTTAAAAAAAAATAACAATTATTCAATTAAAATCTATAAGTTTATTTCTTTAAATGTCTAAGAATATAACTAAAAATATTATTATTATTTTATTACTAGACAAATGATTCAATTGAGCCTTGTTCCCTTTCAAATTTTCTTCTATTCCTGCGCATATTAAATTAAGCCGCAAATAGTTTGCTGAGGCACGAGATTTGAGATTTGATTAATGAGAAAACATAAATTAAACAAATCAATTTGTATATTAATATTAATATTTATTTATTTATTTATCAAAATTTCCATTTTCTAATTGTTCACACACGTCAGAAGCTGCATAACATACAAAACCAAGCATGATTCCATAAGAAAATTAAAAACATGATTTTAATTCGGCTACAATATAATTTAAATTAAATAAGTATCATCGTATAAAGTAAAATTTATATATTTAAATTGAATGCAAACAAATATTGAAGGCAAATGCTGGACTATGAAAACTTTTTAAAGTAAACGCAACTTGGCTTCGAAAATCTTTTAAACTAAATGTATACGCATAAACTTGTAGCAAGCTCTCTAATCAACTTAAGCATGCTATGCTAACTAAGCTAATCGCTATTCAATAATCCACAATCAGTGGCAGCTATGCCGCCAGTTATTATTTGTTATGCTTTAAGTCTGTGCGTTGCAAATTAATTGAGCAAAAGTTCACAAAAGTTTACATAACTGGGCAGCAGAAACCGCTAATGCAACAACAGCAGCAACAACAACAACAACAACAACTTGTTAGACCGGTGGAAAGTGGCAAGCAAGCAGCTGCTGTTGGCTGCTGGCTTAGAGCACTTTACATCATTTTTATAGTCGAATGTTGGCTGTTGCCAACTTCTTGGCAACATGTTGACAACTATAGTAGTGACTACTACTACGTTGCGCCCTCAACTGCCCAAGGGGCAACGACTAGAAGTTCCCATTTTCAATTTGCAACAAAAACTCAAAAGAGTAGCGGACTTTTCGTTTGCCAAATGCAGCAACAGACATTCCGATTGCTAGTCCTGCATAGCAGCAGCAGCAGCAGCAGCAACTGCAACAAATGCCACAAACTCTTGCTGCCATTTGTCAACATTTGGCTGGTGTATCAAATGTCTGTGGGGTACCCGAGCTAGTAACCATGACAAATTTGTTGTAATCAGAAAGCACTAACGACAACAACTTTGCCAACAACGAGCAACGAGCAACAGCAACGAGCAACGTAGCCAATAAGAATAAATAGTGGCCCGGCCCGGCCATAAGGGCCTCGTAAAAATGATTGCAAACATTCGCACCATTTATAAAAAATCAGTTTGTAATTTCTACACAAAAAGGCAAACACATTTTTATATACTTACGAAAAAATAAGCAGCGCTGATTGATGCACATTAATCAAAATCTATGGCAACAGCTTGTGAATATTGAAGGCAGAAACTTTAAGCGGAGACAAGCAGCAGCTTAGCAATAAAAATAGTTGAGTTTAATGCAAGGCAGTTATAGGCAGAAGAGATAAAAAATATATAAAAATTATGAAAGCTATTTAAAACTTTTAATTTTTTAATGGAAACTACCAGCAACTCAAGTCAAAGGAAATCATTTTTACAATTATACAATAGTTAAAAAAAAACATACAGAGCTGATAACATTTTTATATAAATATAAATTAAAAATGATGAGAGCTAGAGATTCCACGGATATTTATTTAATTTTTTTTAATGCAACTTACAAGAAAGTGAAGTAAACGAAAAAATATTTACAAAATTATAAAACAATTTTACTCCTATAAAGCTTAAATAGATTTAAATACTAAGTAGATATATCAAATTTATATAAAATATGTACTACTAAGTTCTTTTTTCTGCTTTTTAGCAGCAATAGAAATATTACTTTAAATTTCATATATTTGTTTAATGCAAGCAAAGGAAAATATTTACAAAATTATAAAACAATTTTACTGCTACTAAGCTTAAATATATTTAAATACTTAGTGGATTGTAATTTTGAAATAGATCAAATATATATAATATATAGTAAGTGAAATTTTTCCGTTTTTTAGCAGCACTAGAAATATTACTTTAAATTTCATATTTTTATTTAATGTAAGCAATGGAAAATATTTAAAAAATTATAAAAATAATGTAACAACTAAATGAATTTAACTTAAATAATTAAAGTAGGAAATATGCAAAAATTTAAGTTCCATTACTCAAGCTCTATATGCGTTGTAAGAAACGATAAATTCAGCAATAAACAAATTATATATAATATATATAAGATAAGTACTTAGTGAAGGATAAAAGTAGAGCTATATATGTCTTTTATAATATTTTTAATGGGGTACTAAAATTGATAATTGGAGCAATGAATTTTAAATTGGAAATATGCAAAAATTTAAATGAATTACTCAAGCCCAATATTCGTTGCAAGAAACTATAAATTCAGCAATAGTAGATAAATTATATATAATAGATATAAGTTAAATAGTTAGTGAAGGATAAAAGTATAAAAGTTATGATTTCGTATATATAATATTTTGAATTGAATTAATGGGTACTACAATTAGTAATTGAAGCAAGTTTTAAAACATTATAAAACAACTCTATAATAGCTAAATTAATGCTAATATTAATAACAATTTAATTTGCAAGTATACATTACTCAAGTCTCAATATTTTGTTGCACTGTTGTGGCTAAATCTTGAGCAATTGTTAACCCATTTAAATAACAAACTGGTGCTGCCATTTTATATATATAATGCATCATCGGTAGTTTTGACAGTTTGTCTATGCTTGACCCATTTCTCTATAAAACTATAAACTAGAGCTGCAAGTTAGTGCTTCCGATCCTTGACCTGCATCGGCACTAAAGAATTTCATTATAAATTCAAGTGCAAACGGCAGTGGCAGTGGCTGTTCGGTTTGAACGCATTACGAAAACTTCCTGGCCTGGTCTTTTGTGCAAAAAAAATAAATAAATAAATAGCAAAAATAGTTTGCTGTTTACTTAGCACACGCACACACAGACAGACAGAGAGAGACACACAGACAGTGAAGGAAGTCGCAGAACGAGGCAAGTGCTATAAATAAATGCATTTCTTATATTAAAAAGGTACCAACAAACAAAAAACCCACACAGGCAATAACCCCCCACAAGTGGCCCGTTCTAGCTTATGCCGATTCCCAGAGACCAGCGAGACCAGCAAGACCATGGGCAATGGCAATGGCTATGGCTACGATTCCTTCTGGCGCGTCTCTAACGAATGCTTTAGCTTTGCTTCCGGCGACATAAAACTGCCGTTTTTGTTGTTGTGTTGTTGCTGCTGCTGCTGCTGCAGTTGACCAAAAAGCAGCTGCCTATTGGCATTTACCACACAGTTGAGTAATGCGCCTTCGATGCGGAGTCACCAGCAGTTGCAAGTTGTGCACTTGGTGTTGGTGTCGGAACCGGGACTGGGACCTCTTGAGCTGCTAGCGCTGCTTAGTGTGCGTTTCCTTTATTTGTTGTGCAGCTTTTGTGCTTTTTGCTTTGGTCAGTTTCAAGTTTTATGCGCCGCTTTTGTGGCCAGCTATATATATATATATAAGTTGAGCAGATGTTGAGTTCAAGTTTGGTAATTCGTCTGCAGCTTGTGCCTATAATTGTGGGGCATACGAACAAAAGCGCAAGGTCCAAGTTCAAGCAAACCCACCCACAATGTTCTTTATTGTTATCATAACAATGGAGCCAAGGCGAGCGAGCATTAAAAATAAAGTTAGTACAGCTGCGCGTGGGCAACTTAATCAGCTTAAATAGCTCAAATTCCTAACGCCCCCAAGCAGCAGCAGCAGCAGCAACAGCATTTGGTCTAACTGAACAGTCTAGTCTATATATATATATACATATGCATAGGTAGGGCAGTGTACTCACACTACACTACGCTGCTCAAGATAAAAGCAAATAAAAAATTGCATAAAATGCCAGCGGCCAGCGAAACGTGCATGTAGAGCTCGCTCGGTGCATTGAACCCCAATGCATGATCCACGGTCCATGGTACACGATTCATCGTACGCTGTGCGCTGTGCGCTGTTCTGGCCACAAAACTAGAAACCCAACGTATAAACGAAAGAAAATACCGAAGAGGCAGCAGCAGCAGCAGCGCCGCTCGTATCTGTTCTAAACATGGCTGCAGATACAAATATACAATACCACATATCAAGTAAGGTAGGGTAGGGTAGGGTAGGGGAGTTTTGTGTGGTTCTCTGCGCTGGACAATGGCGACGGACTTTCGCACGAATGCGCAACAGATGGAGACAAAGAGAGGCTGGCAACGGTTGAGTCAGCAGCGCAGCGATTAGAAGCCTAAAAGGAAGTAATGTTGCAGAAAATCCACAAGCAGAGCGAGAGAGCGCGATAGAGCAATCTGATCTTTGCTTGCGTGGACGGACCGGACTACGTAGCTGAGCTCTGAGCTGAGCTCGCTTGTTGGCTTTGGCGATTTTTTATGATCGCTAAAATTGAAAAAAAGCAACAAGCATGCGCTCAGCTTGCGCGCTCTCTCTCTATCTCTCTTCTTTTCTTCTAAGCTGCAACTATTATTATGTGCTTTTCTTTTGGCGCGCGTTTTGCAGCGCTTGAAGCCCAGCCCGAGGTTGCTAACTTGTCCAAAAGGCGTCTTTGCGTCTCTTGGCGTGGTGTGTAATATCCAGGACGCCGCTTGAGTAATGAAAACCGGACCTTAGGTGCACAACACACACACACACACACACATGCATATATAGCGCTTGCTTTTGTGCTTGGGCGTGTGGCTGCTGCAGCTTCCAGTGGTCAGGGCGTCATTTGTTACACATGGACAAAAAGCTGATATGGTAAACAATTTGTCAGCGTCATAACAAACCAAAGACAGCGTTGCCCAAGTGCGAGTGAGACAGAGCGAGCGTGCAACGCCTACAAAGCTTTACTTGAAATATTTCGTTTCATTTCGTTTCGTTTGCTTATCTGATTTGGTAGCCCCTGCCCAGACATCTGAACAAGCCAATCTTGATGTTCATAGATCATTAGCTAGCCAGCTCTGATAGTTACTATTGTTTGCTCTATAAATAGCCATAGCTTTAGTCTCTCTCTCTCGGTCTTGGTTCCATTGAAAGCAAGCTTGAGATTGCACTAGAAAAAAGAACTTGATATAATGCACACAGATCAACTAGAATAGATTCTTTTGTTTGGCACTTCAAATCGTTTCGAGTTGTTTAAAACTAAAAGTGAACACAGTTTGAGTGTGCAGTAACTATAGATAGTGCTAGCTATTCAAATATTATAACTCAGTTGTTAATAATAATAAATAATATTTAAAAAATACAAATATATATATGCTGTTTCTATACCTTAAAAATATATATTTCTTAGTCTGATCACAATTAAAATTTCTTTATTATTCTCATTATCGATATCTAAAGTCTTAGGATGATTACAATATCTTATTAACCTTAACTATAATCAAAAACTCTAAGAAATTAAATATAATATTATATTGTAGAACTTTATTTAGTGCAGTGCATTTTCTTGAGACACTCTGTATACAAATTAAAGATATGAAAGAGATTGGTATAACTTTAGAACTGAAATTCAACTAAATTTAAATTATTTGATCTCTTTAGCCCATAATTAAAAAGCTTTTTAAGTTGTTTTCTTACTCGAGCTCTGAATAATTTCAATATCTAATCTAATTTCAACCTTTTCCATCTATAATACAAAAATCCAGATGAGTTCAAATATATGTTTATATACCAGAACTTGTGCGCTCTATTTTCATTTAATGCCTCCTCCATTTTATTTTCATTTTAAGCTGAGCAAAATATTTGCAATCATAGAAATTCGTTCTAAGCTGCGCATATTCAAATTTAATTTAATATTTTCAAATTCGTTATTGAATTCGCATATATACATTTATTTTAATATTTACATTTATTTATGCGTATAGTTACATTTATTTTAATATTCTACTCTTAATAATTTACTTCTAAGTTCTTATATTCGCATATGCAAATTTAATTTAATGTTCTACTTGTCACTTGGTTCTTAAATTCACATGTATTTAATTATTTATTTTAATATTTACATTTATTTAATTTTAATAGAACGCATATATTTACATTATTTTAATATTCTACATAATATTTTTACTTCTACGTTCTTAAATTCGCATATTTTAGTATTCTACTTGCAAATTCGTTAAATTCGCATATTTATATTTTTTATAATATTTACATTTGTTTAATATTAATATAATGCGTATATTTACATTTATTTTAATATTTTGCACTTAGTATTTTTCTTTCTACGTTCTTAAATTCGCATATTCAAATGTATTTTAATATTCAACTTGCAAATTCGATATTAAATTCACATATTTACATTTAAATTTATTTAATATTAATATAATGCGTATATTTACATTTATTTTAATACTTTACTTCTACGTTCTTAAATTCGCATAGTCAAATTTATTTTAATTTTCTACTTGCGGTTCTTAAATTCACATATTTACATTTATTTGACTATTCTACTTAATGCTGCATTACTTCTAAAGCATATTTGGCATTGTTTTGAACGTTTTGGCAAGTGCATTCAATTCTTTGCTCAACATTCTTGTAGTTTAACCCATTGATCTGCTGTCTGATGTTTACCCCACTAACTTGACTTTGTTTACAGCAAGCACTTTGCATTTTTTTTTGCAACGAGTGCAGTCAAATCAATGACCTGCTCGCAGCCCAAGCTCCCCCCCTCCCCCTCGTGTGCTCACTCGAACGTGCCTTAGACAGCTGCCTGGCATTAACTAATCAGCCAGAGCGCAAAATTATTTGCCATTTTTTACGCGCTGCTTCAAACGCGGCAACTGCAGCAACAACAAGAAGTCTTAGCTGCTATTTTCTTATAGTTGTTGTTGTTGTTGCTGATGTTATTGTTATTGTTGTTATCTGGTTGTTGTTGTTGCATGCCAACAGGCCCCACCATTAGGCCATAATCATCATCACACACGCCTCAACCACAAGGCTGCAACTTCTCTCGCTCTCTGATGATGAAGAAACCCCTAGAGACTCATCCAGAGGTGTGCCAAATGTGCTGCGCGCGTTTTGCTTTTGTCTATGATGAAGCTTAAGCTGTTGCGCCTGCTGCTGCGGCGGCGACGGCGACTCCGAAGGGTAAGCGGCAATGCAGAAGGCCAACTACAATATTTTTAAGTATGGGTTTCGGTTTCATTGTTGCATTTCTTTTGCGTTTATGAAATTAATGAGCAGCTCTTGCTAGAGCATAGGCTGCGGAGCTCAGCTCATCGTCGTCGAGTCTCAAATGGTTGCATAATTTGCCATCGACATCGCATTTCATTTACTGACCCGCATATTTTGCTCAGCTCTGCTCTGGGATGCGCAATTTGCTTAACCCCGAGGCGCCGCCGTCACCATTGCCTACAATTGAAATGTAAACACGCGCGTAAGCACACCCTACCCTACAACACACCCTACCGCACTAGCTACTACCAGTGGCTGTGATCTTTCATCAATTTTCGCATTCCAGCCACAAATTTGAAATTTCTGTTTATCTTTTGACTCTTTCTTTTCACTCCACTCTCCACTCTCAAGCGGGTGTCAAAAATTTGTTTGTTGTTGCTCAACTCATTTCAACTTCCAACGGCTTCACTTTTGATTTTTTTACAACACTTGATGGCTGCTTCCTTTTTGGCCTCAACACTTGGCTGTTTATTTATTTAGCAATTACTGCCAAGCACTTTCGGCTTTGAACATTTTTTGCGCGCAAATTTTATTTATTTTTAATGACATATTTTTTCAACAATTATATATTTCTTTCTCTTTCATTGCAGGTATGTAAAATGGCATTAATGTGTGACTCTAAGCTTAAGTATTTGTATGAGTAAGTTTTGAAAGAATTTTATTCCATTTGTTTCGGTGGGTGATTTCATAATGCAGATAATAAGGATTTGTATTTGAGGGGGGCTTTAAATATATTAGAAGAGTTGATGTGTACAGCGAAATGTTGTTACCTAATGAAGCTTTTTAAGCCTTTAACTATGGATTTAAACTTTAAATTATGAATTTCGCATAAGTTTTCAAAGGCCTCAGTACGAACAAATGACCTTGTTAATCATAGAATTGTATTGAAGCAGTTAAAAACAAATAATCAGAATGGCTGAAGTGGCGCACGTGTCTGAAATAATGATCTACAAAGTGTTAATATTAGGTGGTGTACTCATATCAATGCGGCACTAAAAAATTATGATTAAATAAATTTTTAGGGCAGTAAAAAATATTAATTCAAAAACTAATGACGTTTTATTCCAAAAGTTTACATAATTTTTACTCATTCTAAGCTACAAACTATTAAATAAATATTTAGTAGAAAGTAAAAAATCATATCAAAATAATGTTTTATCAATTTTCTTAATATTTTGTTAATTTTTCAAAAGCAAATTTTGTTGGCAGTAAAACAAATATTATCAAAAAAATGAATGTTTAATTAAAGTTTGATATCTTTTTAACTCAATAGTACCTTACACGATATTAGGGAGTATCAAAAAGGAAATCAAAAAATTAACCGACAAATAGATAATTTTCTTATCATGTTTAAAGAATTTTCAATATTATTTCGGCAAAAAATTTAGCCAACGAGATATTTTTTATTATATTTATTTTTGACCAATAATTAAATCATTATTTAGAATCATTGCGATTAATCTCAGCATAGTCATATGAAGCGATTTTAGAGTCATTTCATCCAGAATAATAAATCATTAATCTCGAGTTACAGTAATATATTTCACATATATTCACTCAATACAAAACTCAGCAGGTAATTAAATTCTTACATGATATGTTTTGTTAGCAGTATTGTAATTTAAGCTTGAGTTCTTTCTCTAAGCTAGTGATTTATGTTAATGATTAACAAGCTGCTCTCGTAGCAAGTAGTCTTATTTAAATTCATGGATATTGTTGATGAATTTTGCTTTATGACACTGGTTTGAGTAGAGTTCAATTGATTTAAGAGAATCTTGGCTGAGCTTGTGTCTACTGCTCTCCACGTTTTTATGCGAATTAAAGCTTGAAAAGTCTTGTTTGGCAGTTATCATGTGCCCACGAAGGCTGTGGACAGTAGTTTGAGCTCCTCGGTTGTGCGCATTAATACTCTGCACGGCACGTTACCAGAACAAATACCATCCTGGACTCGCTGCACTTCAGCTCTAGCTGACGCCGGCTTTCAATTTCATGTGCATTAAGCAGTTAAGTCTGCAACTTTCTAAATGCACGGCATCCTCCAGCCAGCCGGGGGCCCCCGCCCCTTGGTTTTCTGGTTTATAGAACTAAAATGATCGAAACAGTTTGGCACGGCAGATAATTGCGAACGCCTGAGTTGGTACGAGCGGGCGGCAGTGGAAACAACCGCCGCGGGCTTTGCCAATGCAGTACAAAAGAAGGCGGCCAAATATTACACATCATTATGCGCTGAGGCCTGCGCCTCACCCAATGTGCTTCCTTGAAAGAGAGAAAAGTTTGCATATTGAAATTTATTGTTATGGTTTCTGGCAGCAGCGACTACTGTCCATAATTTTTCAACAAATCGTCGCTCAGCTGTCACACTAATCTTTGGGCCACCACAAAGCGAACGCCAAAGGCAACATTTGCATATGGACTGGAGGTTTGGCTGCTGCGGTCAGAAAGCAAATCAAACACACCCACAACAAATATATAGAACAACAAAATGCAGCAAAAGATACAATTGTGGGAAATTTTTACAATAAAAAGATGAATGAAATAAAGATATGACAAATGCGTGCGCGCTGTGTGTGTGTACGTCAACTATTAACAAGTTTCAAAATTGTTTTTACCACATACGGTTAATGCCATTTTAGCGACTGTTGCTGCTGCTGCTGCTGCTGGTGTTGCTGCTGCTGCTGTGTGGGCTGTGCAACATTGTCACGCCCACTGCCAGCGCTGTCTGCTGGGCGTTGCGTTGCATCCGACAGAACCAAATATGGAGCTGCTATTTGACTCATAGCTTGACTTGTTTGCTTTGCGCTTTGTTAATTCAAATGTCAGTTTACAATTTTTTTATGTTGATTCTAATTGTTGCCTGAGCCTGAGTTCAAAAGCAATTAATGCTGCTAATTGCTTAAGAGTCTAATGTGGCCAGCCTACATAACAGAAGCTAATGCAAGTCAAAGATCAAAGCAGATGCTCCAAGTCTTTGCTTTAGCTCAAGTGTGAAAGCTTTGCTCTGCACTTTTGGCATTCACTTTGTGTCTGGAGCCGCTCCCTTGGACGCGCTTAATTGTTTAGTTTTATACACAACGTAGCCGTGTAAATGATGCTGCACAAATTGAACTGTGAGCAATCGCGCGCCCACCCCAAAAAAAAAAACTCACAAACAACAACTCAATTTGAAATGGGCCATTAAAACAAATGCACAGCGAAAAAAAAGTGCACAGAGACTCGCCCACGTTGCACACACAGAATATCAAACATGCGCTTATATTTATTTATAACATTTGCCCCGTCGCCGACTTTCCACGAAATGTGCAACTAAATTGCACATAAACAAAGTGTGTCCGCGTCCGAAATCTGTGGCAGGTCCTTGTCCCACAACCTTTCACTTCTCTTTTGGCTTCTAGTATATCTTGCGCCTCTTTCTAAACAATTGCGGCCTGGCTTGTCTGTTATATTATAAACAATATTTATTTGTATTTGTATCAATAGCAACGTGTTTATAACTTAATAATGGCTCAATAAAAAACCACGATCTGGCCACAGCTTAAACTTTCCCATTCCCCAAACTCAAAGCTGCTGCTGCTGCTTGGGGCTTGGGGCTTGGGCCCGCACAGTAGTCGGCCACAGACACATCCAGTTCGACATACAGCACGTCCACGTCCACTGGCCAACCAAGTCATGTCGCATTTTGGACAAGTTAAACGTGAGCGCATTTAGGAGTTTCTTGTATCCCCCAATATCAAAGCTGAATCCGTGCCTCGTTCCCCCGAACGAGTTTAGAAAGGCTAATGGGGCGTTTAGTTTACGTTTGAGTTTTTAGTTTGCTGCCTCAACTTAATCAAATGAATTATTATTACAATAAATAAGCATATTTTGACAGTAGTTGTTAGCTAAATGGCATCTCAACTGCTAATGACAACTGACAGGGGCGGAGGTTGGAGGCACAATTGTTAATCTAACTGCCAGTTAAAAGCTACAAATGAAGCTCTCTGAGCCTCTCGTAGCCAACGGGGCAACAACCACCACAGCCGAGTAATTACCAAAAGTACCAGCCAAACATTTAGTTGAGATTAATAGTCTCAACTCAATTTGCTTGGATTTGTATGTAAATAGGCATCAAGCCTGCTGTTTTAAGTTTTCCCTCCCATGGGCTTACCAATTAGATGAGTGAGTTTCACTTGGTTCCTTCTGCTTAAGATAAATGTTTCTAACATACATTTTGAGTAAAGTAATTGACGAATTAGACGAAGCAAAAGACGCTTTAGGGCAAAACTTTGAATGCGCAGCTGCTTTAAAATATTTGCGGCAATTGTCAAAAGTTTATAAGCAGCTAATCAAATTTATTTAAGTATTTGCGACAATTTTCAAATTTTATAAACAGTGTATAAAATTTATTTAAATGGCTTAGAACTAAAATTGTTATTTTTTTAAATTTATTTTTCTATTAAATGTCTACTATAGGCAGTATAATAAAAGAAAATATTTACAAAAAATGTATATAAAATTATTAAGGCAAAATATTTCAAGTTAAATGTTATTTAAAAATAACTTAGAGCCAAATTTAATAAACAGTGAATACAATTTAATTAAATGGCTTAGAACTTGTTATTTTTTTAAATTTATTTTTTTTGTTTTTAAATGTCGACTATGTACTGAAAAAATAAGGAAAATATTTTACAAAATTTATTTAAAATCAATAAAGCTAAATATTTAAAATTAAATGTTATTTAAAAAGAATTAAGAACCAAATTTTGTTGTAAGGCTTGGGCAAACCAAAGAATACAATCAAATCTAGTTTAGTATTAATTATTAATAGACGTGAGCTTCATACAAAGAATATTGAAAGATAATGGAATAACAATTTCGTTCATATCTAACAGAAAATAAAAAATAGATTGAACTCAACAAATATTGAGAGTCATGTTAAAACAAAATGATCGAATTTTATCGAAGCGTATATTAGAAATTATATTAAATTCTACTCTTAAAATTTAATTGGAAATCGTACAAACAAAAGTCTACTAGTAGTACTTTCAATATTATTTTATACTATAGAAAATTAGCCATGCTAAAGGTCATCACTTCTTCGATATAAAGTTCAGATTCATAGCATTTTATATTACATTAATTATATATATTAAGCCTTTAATTGATAGTAAATCTAAAAGGATTTTAAATATATACTAGGACTACTCTCAATATATTTTCATATATATTTTGCCTGCTAAGCAGCTTTCTCTACTCTAATCTATTAATATGCTGTAAATAAAACAATATAAATTTTATGATACTTAAAAACGTCATGTAATCCGCCTCTTAGCTTAGCTTAGCATCTCTTGGACTTTCTACTCTTGGTAGATGCAACTGTTAGTTAAGCTGTTAGTTGCCACAATTTGGCTGCACAATTGGCTTGCCACAATATCAATTCGCACTTTGGCCCCGCAAGCTAAAAGCAGTAACATTATAGTTTTTAGTCGAGCTTTTATTTCGTCGGTGCTTTAACAAGAAGAAAATCGCTTTTCTTTTGTCGAGAGCGTCTATTTTAAAGAGCGTGCAATTGGTTCAGCTATTTATTTCCGTTAATGCCCAAAATGCCTACGAACAACAGTTTTATGACCGTTTCATTTCGTGTTTGCGAAACATTATCAACAGCTCTATGGCCCAAACAACTGGCACAGTCAGCGCAACAGAGCGACAGAGACAGCAATATGCAGAGAGAGAGAATTTAAGAACCATAATTTGCAGCTTGCCGCAGGATAAACCACGCAAATTTATCATGAGAAACAACAGCGCAAAAAAATATATATAAAGCTGTGTGTGGATTTTTTCGCGCTTAGTTTCAATGGAGGGGAAAACTTTTCGGCGATAGGAAGTGAAAACGAAAAGTCATGCTTAGTCTAAGATATAGGGGCAGCAGCTTTGCGCTGTCTGTCTGTCTGTCTGGCCAGGCTAGTCTATAAATTACGCTTGCTAGTCAGTTGCTTTTGGGTTTATAATCAGAATTTGCGCTTTCACACGCCAACGGGGGCGGCAACAGCGGGCAGGGAGTTGCGGCAAATTTCACTGGGAAAACTGTTGAGAGCGCGAGGGGGTGCATGTGAGTTGGAGGACAGCCACAGCATTTTTTTTTTTTGTTCATTATCGCACTGACACAATCAGCAGCAGAGGCCAAGCTAAAGTCAAGCCGCTTCTAACTGGGCTCAGACTGCCTTGAAGCGCGCGCGCAGAATTTCAATTTTTTTTGCAAGCCAACCAGCCAAGTTTTTTTGTTTGATAAGCAATCTGCTCTAAATTCTTTTTGTTTTTATTTTTTGTGGCGCTTCCTTTGTTTAAATTTATGTCTTAAGCTTGGCTTAGACTGCGCTTTTAATTGTTTAAGTGCAAACAATTTTACGTTCTAAGTTTATCGAACTGTTGACCACCCACATGCTTTGAAACTCTAATTGTGCCACTTTGTTGCCCAAGTTATGAACAATTAGTCAATACGCTATGCAAAGTAAAAGTCTAGTTAGCCAATTGCACACGTCTGTTCATATAATTCTCTCGACTGTTAGAATAATTATCTAAACACAAAAGCAGACAAGACACCCACATAGTCGAAGTGGCCGCAATTTAATTAGAAAACAAGACGCGAACGCAACGATTAATGGCCAATGCATTTGAAAGGAAGAGTTCCCAGCGAAAACCACTTGGAGAAATGCGCACCACATGCGGGGCGCAATAACAGTAAAAAAGTGTAACATATATTTATCACTAAAAAACGACAGCATGGCACAACCGAAAAAAAATATATATACAAACAGACAGACCAACAGACATACATAGCATACAAGGAAGTCTCGAGCTAAGAGCAACTCATCTGCTCTAAAAGCAGCAAGCGGCGAGGGGTATCTCAGTTCTCAATGTGGGTCAGGCGAGTGGTCGCGGCTTCTCTGTTGGAGCGCCTGTCCAAACAATGAGCCAAACAGACAGTCGGACATTCAGACGAACGGACGTACAAACCTAAAAGCAAAGCAAAGCAAAGCAAAACCAAAGCAAACTCAACACGCTTCACATTTTCGATGATGATAAATGAGCCAGATGAACGCCAAGCGATAAAAAGGCACCGAAAGGAGTTCCAATTCTCTCTGGGGAGAGATTGCGTCTGCTGTCTGAGTTTAATGTTAACTTAATGGCGGCTGATAAACGTTGCAACAACATTGATAACAGAACTGAACTCAATGTACGTTAATAGTGTCATCAATGTAGACGAAAATACCTTTTGAATTGAAAGCTGCAGTTTTTAGTTTATTTGTTAGCTCAATAGAGCATTGAGGGAACTCAATCGACTTTGATATGCTTTGCTTGAATTTGCATAGTTTTCTGTTTCTATCATCAAATTAGGAACAATGGAGTCACTTTCATATTCCTCAATTCGTCTCTTTATTAAATAGAGAATTCAGTGAGCTGATTTATCGACTTTACTAAATAGAGACTTCAGTGAACTCATTTATCAGCTCGACTTTAATATGATTTGTTTGAATTTGCATAAATTCCCTTAATGTTGGTCTACCTTAATTTTCCGAAAGGGTTTCAGCTGAAATGGAGTTCCCTTAAGATTCTTCAAGCACCATTTTTTATATATCTCTTGACTAAATAGAGAATTCAGTTTACAAAAATAACAAACTCAACTTAACTTAGTTATAAACTTGAGGGTTTTTGCTTAAATTTGCATAAGTTTCGCTAAGTCTAACCAATTTGGTTCTATACCTTAATTTTCCGAAAGGGTTTCAACTACAATTCGCCTCCTTTAATCTATCGCTTGTACATATATAGAATTCAATATTGAAAAGTAACAAATAACTGAATTAAGTTATAAACTTGAGGGTAAAAGTTAAGTTGAGCTTAAATTTCGCTAAGACTAACCAACTTGGTTTTGTATCCGAAAGGATGCAGTTCCTTTCGATTGTTGAAACGTCACGTATTTTTTGTCGCTTTACAAGAGCAACAAACTCAACTGAATTAAGTTATAAATTTAAGGGTATTGCCTAAATTTGCATTAATTTCCCCACTTGGTTAATTTTCCGAAAGGGTTTCAATTCGTTGCACTGTTAGCATTGGTTACACTTGGAAACTTTCGCTGGCAGTTCGTGAATATTTTCAATTGCTTGACAATTCTAAGGCAACATCTTTGTCCAAAAAGAAAAGAAACAAAAACCTGCAGGCCACACTTTCCCATGACCAAAAATATTAGAAGACCTTAGCCAACAAGTCACGCTGTTATTGCACCAATAAAGGCACACAATGAGCCACTCTCTGCTCGGGTCCCTGCTGCAAAATTTTCGCCAGCCCATCTCTTGCTTGAGCTGCCTTTGAGCGACACGTTCACGATTCAGAGTCAAGGTAATTCCCATACAACAAAATATGCTATATATTGTATTTTTGCATTAGACACAAAATTGCTGCAGATCTCAGCTCAGAGCTGAGGCTCAATGTGTTGCTTACCTCTTTGGGCATTTGGGCTTTCGCTGCGCTGCAACGTCCATTCGTCCGTCTGTCCGTTTGTGTGTGCATATTTATTAGGTCATCTAATTGTGTTTTCCATTTCGACGACGTGTTTTTCCAGCGGTTTTCCCACACACGAACGCAACAGTTTGTTCCGCATTTTATTTGTTTGCTGTCTCGGGACAGCTAATTTAATGCACATAAAGTATTCTACATATAGCTAGAAAAAAGCTAATATAGTGCTGCTTATTTATAGCTAGCTAGAAGCTAAGCATAAGTCGTTTGATTTGTTAGCTTCTTTCTAGCTATAAATAAGCAGAACTCAACTCAATGCAAATTATTGCTTTTGCATAATGTTCAAGTCCTTGAAAACTTAATCAACGCTTTAGCTGCTGCTCGCTTATAATGATTTGCTGATATTCAATACGATTATTAAAAATTCCTTAATTAAGGTTTACCTTGACCCAACTTTTTGTTAAGTTAGTGACCAGCTGTTCGTTCAGCAGATATTAAGCACAAATAACAGACGGATGCAAAGCGAGAAAGTCTTAAATTACACACACCCACACACACACGCACACACACACGCACACACACACAGACGTGCTGAACAAGTCTCGAATGTTCAGGACTGACTCTTCCTGTTTCTTTTATTTTAACTGCATTTGGTCAATGAATTAACTGGGCTTTTGTTATTCTTTTTTTTTTGGGCGCGTTGTTGCGTTTTACGTTGCAAACACCTCGGGGGCCTTTCGCATGCGGCTAAATTATCCGAGCGCTCAAATTACAGTTCATTGAGCCATTTGGCAGCGTTGCGAGAGAGTTGCAACTGCTGGTGGCTCCTGCATCGACACTGGCGACACTTGATGGGCTTCCCAACACACACACACCCATGTGTGTGTGCCCACCTTCAGTTCAGCAGCAGAGTTGACCCCATTTTCGAGCTGGGCACAGCTGCATGTGCTACCCTCTTGGACTTCACCTCACTTCAGCTGCGCTTATGATAAATGAACGTTCGCTTTAGTGGCGTTTACCTTAGCCCACAGTGTTTTGGGTCTTGGGTTTTGCCAATTTCGCCAACATTATTATTTAGCCGTTACTCACATTTTGGCCACTGCTGTTTTGACAGTGTGGCCCACTGCCCATACAGTGGTCAACTGACATATATACAGGATACCGAACATGATGTCCCATTGTGATTTATGATAACTCAAGCGCTAAAGTGTTTTATTTTTTACTTTGCCTGTTCCGCACCCCATTGTCTTGCCATTTATCTTGCTCTCGCTCTCGCTCTCCCTCTCTCTTGCTATCTCTTTCAGCAGCTCGTACCTACTTGTCTGCACTTTGTTGAGAACATTTCACTTTCCCGTGAACTAATTGCATTGCGCTTTTTTTTGTTTTTGGGTGTTGCCTCATCTCATAAATCTTCAAACACTTTCACATTCATTCATCCTCGTTTTCAATCCCAATTTTCAATACTCACAAGCAAAAAAGTCATTAGCACGTCGCGACGTCTCTTAAGTGGTTCTTGGGTTGCTGACCGTATCAACAGGTAGTCAATGCAATTCACCTGCTGTTCCATTCATGCTGCTCTCAGCTCTTTTGACAATTTATCTTTACAATTTGCTGCACTTGCCACATGCCACATAAAGCTCCGATGCCTTGCTCGTAAATTGAGCAAAATATTTTTTATTGCAGTCATAAATGCATAACAGTTAATTTTTATGCATTAGAACGCGCAATTTAATGTAATAAAAGTTTATTTATTTTTCAAATAGCTCTACGGTGTGTCTAATCTAAATTTTATTGGGGTGTCATGAGAAATTTCTGTGGATATTATGTCCAAGCTAATTTAGCTGCATTAGCTTTGTGGTTTAGCTTAAGTCTGCACAGCTGGATCCCGTGCCTCAATATGTGAGCGAAGTCTGTTATCTTGTGGATTATGATGTAAAGCTCCTTAATGTATGACAATTAAGGAAAAAAGTTGGCTTATATATTTACATGTTTGGAGTAGTGTGAAATTGATATGATTGTGATAATTATTACTTAAAAAAAATTTTATAGTTTAATAAAAAAAATCTTGAGTATTCTGTCTAAGCCGCTTGTAAGCTTATGGTTTAGAGCCCATTAATACTAGGTACAAATTGTAAATACGAAAGCATGTTTAAAATTATTTGTAGTCAATCTGTACAATGAGTTGTTTTTTTCGAGTCATAACTTTAAAAAAGTTTACGTGTGAAGCTTCTTATTAAGTGCGCTGTCATTAAATTATTCAAAGCTAACATGTTTTTTAATCAAATTAAATTTTGCAAATGAATTTAGTTTTATATTAGCATGATTTACGTTTTTGATGTAAACTAATATTAAAATTTATTTGTTTGAATTTATAGCTAAAGATTTTAACACTTTAGTGTGTTTTGCTTACTTTTCTATTAAAGAGCCGAGATTGAATTTCTTTAATACCAAAAATGAATTGCTTAGCTTGATTTACGCCTTTCAAATAAACTTACTAAAAATTTATATTGCGTCGTTTAGCATCTTCACATAAATTAAATGCATTTTGACATTTTTACGCACAAAAATATTAAGCAAATTCAATGCAAATATTTGTTATTAAATTAATAGCAATTGCGTTGTGTTTGCAATTGAGCTGCAGCTTTCAGCATTTAATTTTTTTAAACATACTGAAGTTCAATAAATTGTTGAATTGCGCGCGCTGAATAAATTACGCGCATAATTATAATAATCAACGGTAATCAAATTAAATATCAACAAATTGCAATATTTACGGCACGCGGATGCCTTATGGACTGCACTAATACAAATGAACGACTGTGTGTGTACAATTTCTTATTTTTGTGTACAATTTATTTGCATTTAACCTGCTTTCACTTCATGTCATGACACGGCGGCAACAGTTGCTGCTTGCCACGCTTGCAACAGTTGCAATTGCAGCCTCGCCATACCTCAGAACTCGCCATGAATTTCGGCAATGGCCGCGCGTCTTGCTCCACATGCAGAGTCGCGAATTGTGCGACTTATGTGTGGGTGGGCCACAACGCACCTGAACTGCATGAGTGTGTGTGTGGCAAATGTGGCACGCGCTGCTTGCTGCGTTTTAATCGCTCAATTCAAATCCCACTACGATTTGCTGCTGCTGCTGCTGCTGCGGTCAAACGCCAAGTGGCGAAAATAAGCGGCGGCTACTTAATGCGAAGCGGGGAGCTTAGCTGTGGCTCTTTTCAGCCAACTGTTGATGCAAGCCAAAAGCATTTAGGGCTGCATGCCCCAACTCGTTGAGCAAATTGCTTTCAAATGCGCGCAGCTTTGTAATTGAAGCCTTCAGTTAGATTTGACAGGCTGTGTGGCAAGGACAAGGGGCAAAGCACTTGGCAAAATTAAACAGCAGATGGCAACTTTAATTTCAGAACTAGCTAAAGTGGCAATGAATTTGAGTTGCCAGATCATAGCGAAAAATAATTGATTGAGTTATTTTCAGAGATTTATATCAACAATAAATTTATAAATTTAATAAGAACATATTTATAAATTTAATATAGACAAAATTTATAATTTATATAAGCAATTAAATTTTAGACCTAAAATATTAAAACATGACCGTAAAGAGTTGTAAAGTCTGTAATAATCGTTTAAACTTTATAAGGTGCCGGAAATGTTGCTAAGACACCAATGTTTTGGTAATATATTTGTCAATAATTTTGGCATTATTATTTTTAAAAACTTATTAACAAATTAGTAAAATATAAAGCTGCATTTAAAAAATAGTTAACAGCAAGCTACAAATTTTATATTAAGCTCAAAAGTGAGCGAATATGTTTTTGCTTTAAACTAAAGAGAAAATAGCAACTAAATTAATGCAAGCTCTTAAGAATATATTCAATGCTTGCCATGCCACATGTGGCATATTAATTAAAGACACTTAACTTAAGACTGAAAGTTATTAAAAGAAATCAATGGCGTAGCAAGTTGAAAGCGACTTGTTGCCAACACCTAGCAGCAGATTAAGAAACAACTTAGCTTAGCAGCCCACTCAGACTAGCTAGAGACAGTGTCTAAGCTTTGTTGTTGTTGTTGTTGTTGCTACTCCAATTCGGTTTCATTTCACAGAATTGTGCGCCTATCTGAAGTGTTTGCAATGATTTCGAATGCGATGCGAGCTGCTGCTGCTGCCGTCGCCGCAGTCATAACATCAATCAAGCTTTGATTTTCACATGTCAAGTCAACCAGGCAGAAGCAGTCAGAGGCAGTCAAGTCGTCGAGCTTGGCTCGATACATAAATTCAAATCAAATCGACTGGCAAATCGGCAACTTTCTATAGCAACAGCAACATTCTCGCAAAGCGACGCGTTCGCGCATCTATGCGAAATTTGAATCGATCGAGCGATCGAGCGAGGCGTTCATTCCGTTCTAATGTCGAAGTCCAAGTTGAGTTATCGCCGCGACACAATCACTTGTCATAAACATTAATTGAGCGTGAAATGTGCATGGAGAGCATGGGAACGAGATCGAGAGTAATAAAGATGGATTGCCAGCCAAGCAAAATGCGTGTGTTGATCGAACTTTTTGGCACATAGCGGCCTTTGGCACCCCATTAAAAAGCGAAATTGGGTCAGCCGAGCTGCAATCCTGTCTGCGGGGATAGTTGGTTGTCGTCTTTTACTTTCAGTTGTTGCCTTTCTCAACAGCGACGAAAAAAAAGTGACCTGCTTAACGTGTCTGTCCGTCTGCAATTCTTTTTGGCGCGCGAACTCATTAAAATCGAACTTGCTGATCATAATCGATTGCAGATCGTCGATCGTCGATCATTGCTATTTATACATTTTTGGCCTCTCGTGTTCAAATGAATGAATTTTAATTATTTTTTTTAGCATTTTTTTTCTGCAGCCTTTTTTTTGGTGCACAGTCTGTCCCCTACAGTCGTCCCATATTCTGAGGATGCATACTACATATGTGTTAAAAACGAGGTCGGAGCTGTAAAGTTTCAACCGTGAATGTTTTTCTGTTGCGCTGCTTGCTGCTGTTGTCTGCTGTTGCCTTTATGAATTTTGTGTTTTGTCCGCTCCTGAAGCGATTGATGTCTATTTTCGCGAGCGAGCCGCAGCCGAGCGCGCTTCTTGAAGTTCACGATTAGCGCTGCTTATTGCCAATGTCAAAGTATTCGCCCACTCGTCGTAGCAACTGCCGCTCGCTGCCTGCCGCATGTTGCATATGAAATTTATGCAAATCTACAGGCAACAGCTGCCAATAAGCAAGCATAAATTATATGCGATGAGATTCAAGATCCTTGTTGGCATTAGCATATAACCTGATGCTGATGCCCAGCTGCCCCAGCCGAGCACAAATGGAAATCAAAATGGAAACGAACAATATTCTGCTGCAGCTGTAGCTTAAGCGCAGATTTGGTTTCAGATTGAGTCTTGAGCTGCACAACAAGCGGCTTCAAAATGGCTTCATTTTGGGCTACTGACTGGCAAATCACTCGCTCGCTCTTTCTCGCTGTCGCCTGACACAATTAACTGCAACTTTGTGCATTTTATGAAACAATTCAAAAGTTTCTCAGGCTTCCGGACCCACAGTCATCAACTAGAGTTGTGCGAAGTTCATTGTGTGGTGTGTGTGAGAGGTGTGAGCTGTTAAGCTAATGTGCTGCTCTCATTAGCAGCAACAGAGCAGCAGGGGAGTTGCAGTTAAAGTCACAGCTGTAGTCATTATTAAAGTTGATTCTGACTGTGGGAAATGGCAGCAAGCAAAAAGTTGAGTGAAACTTTTACAAAATGTATTAATTTTGTATTTTATATATTTTATTTACAAGCAACAGCAGCTTAGCAACATGTGCAGCTAGTCAACATGTTGCTAGCAACATTTGCCGCGTGCGCTCTTTTCACCAAAGCCGGCATACCGGCTTACAGTTAACACGCGCTCAGCAAGCAGCGCGCGCTCGCTCTCTCACACACACATACACATACAGCAGCAGCAGCAGCGAACTTTACGTACACTGCGATCTCTCGCTGCAATCTTTGGCTCTTTTACGCGCTGCGCTGCTGCAGCTCTGTCCAGTGCACTTTTACATTTGCGCGCATACGGACGTCAGCGTTGGCGTCGCTGCTGCAGTTTTGAAAGCATCGATCGCGTGTCTGTGTGTGTGCGGCAGTCCGTTAAATGTTTTTGTGATCTCTCTTTGTGTGTGCTAAGAACTCTTTGCAATTTCACTTTAGCTGCAAATATTTGTGGAATTTTTTCACGCTGCGAACTAAATATTTTTAGCTACAGCGCCTCATAATAATAAATTCAACGTAAGTGAAAAAAATGCCATTAGCTGTAATTAATATTAAGCTGCGCTGCTGCTGTTGCTGCTGCTGCCATAAACAAGTTTGACCTTTTATGCGTAGGTGTTTGTTTACGTGAATTGTCTTGTGACGCATTTATCTGATTAATTTTTGACAGACGACAGACAATAAAGTTGACCGATAATTTTCAAACAGCGAACGCCACATGGTTGACCTCAATTGTAGCTTTGAAGTTGTAGATTTGTTGTGGAGCGCGCAATAGAAATGTGTGTACATAACTGCAATTACGCAAATGACGTAAGACGTAAGCAAAGGCGTCGTCGGCACACGACAATAAACGCGCAAAGAAAGCTGCGAAGAAAAAGAAGAAGAAGCAGCAGCAGCAGCAGAGAGCTGCAATAAAGCAATTAAAATGTCATTGCTAGGCACAGAAAGAGCCGAAAAAAAATATCGTAGTGGGAAATGGGTTATAAAAACGGATATGAAGGCAAACCGATATTATCAGCCAAAGTGTGTGTGTGTGTGTGTGTGTTGTTGTCTCGTTTTGGGCTAGGAAGTCATAAAAGTTACCAACACACGTACGTTCGAGCTCTGAGCAATTAGAGCAACGTGCTGAGCTGTGGGAGGAACTGCATACTAACTCTATATGCAATATAGCCAGATATCAAGTCGGCCATTCATCATTATAAAGTGCCGCAGATAACACCAATCGTTGCGGCTGTGCGGCTTTGAAGTCTCTGCCTTTGAGTTTGAGTTTTTGCTATCAGCGACTAGCATCTGTTATATCTGGAATATCTCAAATTGCTGCGCGCGAGGCTAAGCAAACTTTAGACACATGCCAAACAGCCAGACCAGGCCAAGAGTTGATAAAAATTTCCACTAAGCCCAATTGCCGTTGATCTGACTTTGAACTACGACTTTAAATAAATATTTAAACTCAGTTTATTTTTTGTACTCTGCACTCTTCG
Organism: Drosophila busckii; assembly: GCF_011750605.1. NCBI lineage: Eukaryota > Metazoa > Arthropoda > Insecta > Diptera > Drosophilidae > Drosophila > Drosophila busckii. Next base: position 10,960,026 of record NC_046606.1, read on the forward strand.
CTCAGTTTGTTGTTTACGCAATCTCAGCTCAGCTCACAGTTAGAATTGAGTGCTGTTGTTGTTGTTGTGCACTTGGAAAACTTTTCACATGCCCATTGCAACCTTTGTTTGCTGATTTGAAATGTTGGAGAATAAACAATAGAGTTTAACTGCCTTAAATTTGAAGTTGAGTGCCACATGTTGTGCTTCGAAGTAGCAGCAAAAATCTATAATTAATTCTAATATCATTTTAATATATATGTTATTATGCTTTAGAATAATTCAGTTGGTATTTTGAACAATTTTGAATAAAAGACTTCTATATAGATACAAATATATGAGCAGGCTTTGTAATTTTTATAAATGTTGAAGATAAATATGAGGAAATTAAAATTATCTCTTGACTTTTTTGTAAATAAATAAAAATAATAGAGTTTTCTTTAGTATACTTTAGCCACTCTTTTAATATACAACTAATAATAACTTAATAAAATCTTGAAGCTCTGATTCGCAGCTACTAAAATAATTATTACTTTATTTCAATCACTGTTTTGATAGACTGTTAACTTATTGATTTTAGGATATTTTTTGCACCCACTCAAGTCACTCAAATAAATATTGTAGGCGTTTAAAATAAACTCAGAAATTTAAATCCCAAAGTTCTGACTTGTAGCCAAGAAAATTTTAATAAATTCCTATATTTATTTTAGTTATAGTAAAATATTCTTAACATTATGTTTTAGCATATTCTTGGACCCACTTGTCTAGCTCAAACAAATAAATATTTTAGACGCTTAAAATAAACTCTGAAATTTAAATCCCAAAGTTCTAACTTGCAGCTAATAAAATTATAATTATTTCTCATAATAATTTTACATATAGTAAAATATTCGTAACATTATTTTAAACACTTTTTTTGATAGCCTTAACTTAATATTTTTGCATTAAACTAACTGACATAAATAAATATTCGAGACGCTTAAAATAAACTCAGAAACTCAATCTTAAAGTTCAGTTTCGCAGCTAAAAAAATTACGAACTTAATACGTCAAAATTTGGGCTCGTATACGTAAAACCCATTATCCACACTATTTCAAGCATCCGCTCAATAGACTGTTAACTTTATATTTGTACGCATATATTTTTTGCTCCAACTGCATTTTTCAATTAAAGCCCACTTCACAATTGAATATATATGTGCATGTGTGTGTGTGCAAACATATTGTAAAGATATATATCAGCATGGTGCACACATATTTAACTGTACTGTCAGTTGGACATTCTGCACAAAATTCACAGACAGCTCAATATTTTGACAGCTCAACTGCAGCCCCCGAAAACCGAAAAACAAACAAAGCATAAAAATTAAATAAGAAAAAAAAACTATAGCTTGGCTGTCGAGCAAACAATGGCAAACAATTTTTATGCATTTATGCAAAAAAAGAGAACAGAGCAGCAGCCGAGCCCCCTGCCCCCTTGGAGCTGTCAGAAATGCGCAGACACCCAAAAGTCACACCAAGTTCCAGGCTGGAGCATGAAACTGTCAGTGAAGTGACGTACTGAATTATATATGGTCAGACTTGGAGTCGCAGTCGGAGTTGGAGTCGGAGTCGCAGTCAGTAGCTCAAACAATATTGAAAAAAAAAAGCCACACAGCGATGAACCCCCCACCCCGCATCTCAGCTGTATAGACATTTGGGATTCTAGGAGCGCAGCGTGCGCTTGGCTATGCGCAACTAATCTGAATGAGTGTTCCAAGACCAGAAGCGATATTTCCTTTTGTGCCTGGTCAAGTTTACTTTTCATAATTACCGCGTATTAAAGTCAAATTCAGCAGCTGCTGCGCGCTGCTTGCTATGCCCACAAGCAGATGCCAAGCGTTTGATATGCCTGCTGCTGCATGCTACTTAGGACCCTGCCACATGCCCCACAATCTACTGGAGCGCATACCAGACTTGAGTCTGAGGCTCTGCAGTGTTTAATCTGCGCCAGATTCACGTCGCTGTAGCTGGCGCTTCATTCCAGTCTGAGCCTTGCATTATTTTTAGACATGCCCAGAGATCCATCGCTGGTCATTAACATTTGACGTGCTGTGTGTGTGTGTGTGTGTGTGTGTGTTGCAAGTTGCGTTTAGAATTCTTAATTCTGGACTCTGTCTCTATCTCAGTCACTCCACTGACTGACATAATAGAAATGTCAACGGCCCAGGCGCTGATTTGACAGGCCAAGTCTAAGCGCCTCTATTGGGGGCGTTTTTAGCGTTACCATCATTACATGCTGGGGTGCAAAACAGACAAATTGTTTGTCTGCCGCTTTAATTGATTTTAATTGCTGTTGATTAGTGTTGCAGCTCTAGCTGTGATTTCTGCTCAACTATGGCATGAATGTGTTAATCAAAATGGGAAGTGAAAACTCTTGTCAAGAGCCAGTTGCAAAGTTGTCTAGTCCGGGCAAATGGGAATTGGCATAGAAACTTTACTGAAATGCAATGCAGGAAATAGAAAACAGAATTTGAAAACAGCTTTGAGTTCGTTTTAGCAGACATAGAATTGGAAACTCCAAACAAAAAAAATAGCTTTTACTAGTAGTCTTCGATTTAGTTTGAGAGGTTTTAGAAAAAATCTCTAGAGATTTCTGTAATACTGAAGTCAATAGTTTGTTGATCAGTTCGTAGTTCGATTAATTCAATTCTTAATAACACATTTTTAAAAATGATGATTAAATTCTTCTCTGCTCTCTTTTACTATTACGATTTAGCTTGAGAGGTTTCAGAAAAAAATCTAATTATATTTTTAATCTTTAAACTCGTGACAATAAAATTTCTTTAAGTTCTGCGTCTTCTACAATTTGCTCTAAGAGGTTTCAGTCAAAAATCTCTAGAGTTTGCTGTTGCTTCAAAATGCTCTAAATTAAGTCAATAATTTGATGCTGAGTTAAGTATAAATCTACTTCGATTAGTTCAATTTTTAATAGCACATTTTTAAATATAATGAATAAATTCTGCTATGCAGATTTCTGTGCTGACTTGTTTGAAAATAAAAATACAACAAAACTCTGAACAAATCGCTGTAAAATCTGTTTATACTACGAATCAATTTGAGAGCCTTTCAGACTAAAATTTCTATAGTTTGCTGTTACTTTTATACAAAGAGCATCTTCCCATTCCCCCCAGACACTGTTGCATTCCCTTAACAAATTCGTTGCTAGACTTGCCTCATTTGTTGACATTTTGTTATATTATTGGAAGTTGCATGTCAATGACCATTGAATGCAATGGCTCAGCTCAAGTGCTAGACAATTTCTATATTTCTGCTGTCGCTTGTTCTTCCAAATTCACTGCTAGTGTCAGCGTTATCCATCATTAGACTCAATTTGTTGGGCTACGGCTTAAGCATGACTTGACAAGAATTGAATGACTTGATTCTAACTGCATGACAAACAAAACAAAGCACGACTTGAGGGCTGGACAGGGGGTTGTGCAACAAAGGGCTGCATAATGCATTCATTATGGAAAATTACAAAACAAAAACTGTCAACAGGCCTGGACAGTAGCCAGGAAAACAAACAAGAACAAGAAATAACACACTCGATGGCAGTTCAATCACTTCAGAGCAGCAGCAGCTGCAACTACCAAAACTACCAATACCAATACTTACAAGGGTCACTATAGACTATGGCTGACCATAAATGTCGCTCTCAAACTGTCACAAGCTGCCTCCCCAGGCTCTAAACGCAATGTCTGGCAAATGTCAAACGTTAGTTTTGTAATTAGCTGCTAACTTGTGACAGTGACAATAGGGAGCAGTCTCAGAGAGCGTGCAGAGGGGGGCAGAGGGGTTTGAAAAGTCGCCAGCGTCTGACAATTTGCAACTGTCATTGTGACATTTGGCGGCAGTTCGTTTGCCAATGTGGCAACATCGTCGGGGTTAATGACAACGTCGCCACATTCACACACATACACACACACATGTGACAGCTTCAAAGCATAAGTTCATTTTTCTTATTGATCAGTTTTCCTGCATAGATAACTACGCTGCAGTTGCTGCTGCCTGCGCATTGCTGTAAAAATGTCAAAGGAGCCTCGACTCGCCAACTGACCGAAAAACATATCCACAATTTATTGTCTTGTCTTGCCACAAATAAAAACGCAATGTGATATTTTAACGTTGCGAACTGAGCCACAAATCTGGGCCAGCAAGCAAGAAAATAAATATTTTAGGCTTATTGGGAGTACTACAAAATATTTCTATAGCATAAATATTAAAATTGTTCAATGCAAATCAATAGTTTTTGTTTATTTTATATATTAAATTTAAAGCGATGAGAAAGCAAAGCAAACTCTTTTCTGTATACTAGCTTATTAAATTTAAATAATTGCAAAAGTGTAATCAATGTTTTTTAAATTTATGCATATTTACTTCTAGTTCAACTCAAGCTCAAATAAATTTATATCGAAAGTATCAAGCTCAGCGCTTTATTAGGCTTAGTTGCTACTAAAAGTATAAAATTAATAACAGTAGAAAACTAAAAAAAATACATAATAAGATTTAAATAAAAATCTAACAATGAGTTTAGTTGAATTTAAATAATTTATTGCTTTATATGATTTATTTGTTGACTCAATTATTTTATAAAATTTACTTCAATGAAGTTGTATTAAAATATTGAGAGCGGCAAAGCTCTTATTGCATTCTAATGCTATTTAAATTAAAGTTGTTTAATTTAAATTTAGTACCTGCGCACTTCAAAGTGCTGTCTTTAATTATTTAATTGTAGCTTAGAATTAATTCTATAAAACTGCGATCTTTAATTAACTATGACTATGTTTAAAATGTTCTTGCTTATAATAACTTCTATACCTTCATTACATCATTGCTGCTTAAGCTTAAAATCGTCACCACAATGACTACCCAAAAATAACTATTAGACAACAAAAACTACCAAAGCCTACGATTGTCATAAATCATTTCCTGCTTACGCGTTTCGAAGCTAATCAGCACTACACAAATTTTCACAGCAAGTTCAAAGGGACTTGTGTCAACTTTTTGTGTGTGTGTGTGTTGAACTTGGGGAACCCTTTGCTGCTATATTGACTAAATAGCCATTTATAGCAAATCAAATTGCATTTAGTTTGCTTTAGCTTCAACACTTTTAAGCCTTTCACACGACCTTTACACTTTTGTTTGGGGCATTTTACTTTTTTTTTCTGTTGGCTATGCACAGTGACAGGGTCGTGACTTCCAGTATTTGTTGTTGCTGTTGCCGGACAGCAAGAAAATACATTTTTAATGATCCATCATTGTTTAAATGCTTTGGGATGCGCGCAGCAGCAAATTGCTGAGTGTGAAATTCTGAAAGACTTTCACTTGCATGCAGATGCGTTAATAGGGAAAAGTGTTTGGAAATGTTTTGGAAATTACGTGAATTTCAAATTACAGCTGTTGAGCTTTAAAGTTTGTTGGGTTGCTGGCCTCTATCGAAGCTAAGCTAATGTCTAACGGTACTGCGTTGGAACGTTCTAGCAACAACAAATGGGGCCATCCAACACTATGCAAACTAAGTGCAGGTTCTACACGAAAGAAAAAAAAAAACGGGCCATCAAAAGGCGTTACAAATTTTGATTTCTTTTGAAAAGTTGCGACGCCCAAAACACCAAAAGCACCAGGGTGTTATGTTAAGAGGAATGAGCTGAGGTGTGAGGAGTTTGCGGCTAAAGTAGAAAATATCAATTACAGCATAATTATGTGTGACGCACAATGCAGCGAATGAGCGAGAAAGAGAAAGAGAGAGAGGTACGTACGTATGACAGCAATGATTGATTTGTGGAAAGAACGTAACCCCACCCCATCTTTCTCCAGGAACTCGCTTCAAAGCGTTGAACTTTTGACACAACAGAAACTTGTGCAAAAGCAAAGGAAAATTGTTGGAAAAATTCTTTTCGTTTGTCATCGTATAATTTAATTTTAAACGATTTTGATTGACTGCCCCCCCAACTTCTAATAAACATTGTTAAGCGCACTCAACTGAAGAGTCAAGTTAACTCAACTCTGCTCATCGATGGATGCCTTTAATTGCATATTAAACAGCATTTACCAAAAAGTAATGTTTACCATTTTATTTCTACAAACAAACTCCCGCCCAATAGCTTAGGGTACCCTTTGCTCTTCAGTTTCCACCTCTCTCTCTCCCTCTCTCGTCTTGTCAGCTCTTGTTCAATGTCAATGTTGTGACCTTTGTTAAGCATTTCGTTTGCCAGCCAAGAAGAAGAATCCCTAACTTGCAGCATATGTGAGTTGCCTCCTCTCTCTTTCCGCTCCCCACTGCAGTTAAGCATCGGTTCTTGGTTCTTTGCTTTCATTCAAGCAGCGCAGCAAGTACCGTTGTAATTGTTGGTTGCTAACTCTTCTTTTAAAAATCAATTGCATTGTTGTTGGCTCTTGCTGTTCCTCGCTTGTTGTTAAATAATATTGCGCAATTTTTATTTAAACAGCTTAAGCAATGGGCAAGTTTCTTCTGCCGACAGCTGAAGACAAGACGTAGTCAAAGATCTATAGAAAGTTGTTTTCGGGTGAAAAGCTGCTTGCTAGTTTATTCCTGAGTTTGTTAGTTGGTACGCTTTGTTTAGGACTTTTGGGGCGTTGTTTATTCTGTTGACGTTGTAATGAGCTGGGAGTTGGAGTTAACTTGAGTTGAGGCTGTCTGCACAAAAGTGTTGACTGTTGAGCATTCAAAAGATGATGATTAACCCATTAGAAATGCCATAAGCACACGCTGTAGTAAATAGTGGAAGCAATTGAGTAGAGAGAGTTAATAGTTGAGCATGGTATACATAGAGGGGTGCGCAAAGAAATCGTTAGAGAATTAGACTGAAGTCACTCAAGTCAAAACGTTGGAGCAGCAAAATTTGGAGGAATTTTATTCTTCGACATGAAAAGTTGAGTCGTGCTTTTATAAAAGAGATTTCTTAAAAAAAAATCCCTTGCCTTTAAAGAAGGAATCTTCCGTTGATTTGAGGTAATATTCAATTAGCTCAAGTATTGTAGCTAATCTTTCTAAAATCCCCAATTCTTTAATATTATTTTTAATATACAAAACTTTCTTCAATTCCCTAAGCCTACCCTACCCCACCCTAAAGCTTAGCACCTTATTCTAATTTTTAGTAGAAAGTTAAATTGAAAAAACTTTAATTTTTTAATTTAATTTCTTTACTTGTTCCCAACCCTACCCTACCCCAAACCCTCATTCTTAGCTCAAAAGTAAACCAACCCAAACAGTTTTGAAGCGCACATAAATTCTTTTAAAACCTACTAACAATCTATTTAAACGTTCTGCTGAAATCTTGGCTACAATTTATGCACACCAATTACTTGTTAAAGTATAAATAGATTTGTTTAAATTTATAACCATGAGCAGCTTTTTGTTCGCCAGTCCATAAATGACTCGCAATTTATTTATTTTTCTTTCTTTATTTTTTTTTTTTTTGTTGCGCACTTGTAGAGAGTCCAGCCAGCAGTGCTTTCAATACAGTCAATAATATTGTCATCTTGGCTGCTGCGCCGGACGCTCTGGGCTCAATGCTAAAAATGTTGACAGCGCGCACTTGGCATTGGCATATGAGGGGGGGCTGCTGCGGGGGGGTATTTTGTGGGTGTCATGGCAAGACCTCGATGCATTTTTTATTAGCTGTAAATTTTATTAATGTGGCAATAAATTCAAACAATGTGAAACAAGATGCAAGTAAACCAAACAAACCAAAGCCAAAGCCAAAGCTAAAACATATAAACATATATATTTAAGTAATGGGGAGGGGTGTGAGGGGTGGGGGCGCACATAGCCGCTGGGAAACTAGCCAGAGATGCTTGGCAAACGATTGGAGGAGTTTGCATGTTGCAACAACAACACAGCAACAAGCTCGCTAGCAAGTTGCAATGTGGTAACTGAGGACATTTGGGCAGTGTGTCGCCAACGAGTTGCAAGCAACATTGGGACACTTGCTATGTATGTATGTGTGTGTGCTCGTGTGTGTGTGTGTTGAGCGTTGAAAAGAAATACACGAGCGTAAAATTTATTTAAGCCAAAGATAAGCAGCCAGGCAGCTCCAATGGCCACAAAATATGCATAAAACACACTGCGACACTCCGCAGCAGCGAAGGCGGTAGGGGGGGTGTGGCAGCCAGCACTATGGGGACAACAAGTTTTGCTGCAGCGACAGGAACTAAATCACGTGTGCCTCAGTCTCAGTCGCTGGTTTCTTTCTTTTTAGTTTTAGTTTTTCCAACTTGACTTTGGCCAAGTCATGACGACAGGTTCAAAATGTTGCTAAACAACTTGGCCGAGCGCTTAGAACACAGCCAAGCGCAGTAGCCAAAGCAGCAGCAGCAGCAGAAGAAGCAGCCACAGCCAAAGCTGCAACTTGAGGCTGCTAAGCAGCGGCTTACACATGTTTGTTTGCTGTTCTGCTTGTGGCTGCGCATGTTGCATGTTGTTGTTGTTGTTGTTGTCTTTTGTTGCCTGCTTACCGTTAGAATCTATGCAAAGATTTGCAGCTACGAAGTCTCTGCGCTGCCAGCTTAGAAATAATATCTAATAATGCATATAATTTTCACATGCATCGATAGAAGAAACGCGAGCGAAACTGAGAATGAAAAGCTAAAGAAAAACTCAACAACTTATGCAACCGCAGCTAAAATATTACGATCAAATATTATGTAGCTTAAATGCAGCAGCTAAAAGTCAAAGAGAGCGAGAGAGAGCGAGACATAAACATTAAGCTTTAATGTTATCGCTGTCATAAAGTTGCTGCAAATGCACGATAATGACAAGCATGAGTATATATTGGATATTGATATCAAGCATAAAGTACTAGTGGGCATGTTTTTGATTAGAAATTGTAGCAGCGCTTGCTTTGAACTGAGAGCAAGAAGTTTACCAACTTCTCTAGCTAAATTTAAAGCTACAAAAGTGAAGATTTTTATACTAAAAATTCAAGCAAATTTTTAAGTTTAAAACTTGGCTATTAATAGTGCTAAGAACAGTTCATAATTGTTTATATAAAATATTTAAAATATGAACAATTATTGAAAAGGCTGCTTTAAATGCTGAATTAATTACAAGCAAAACTAATTTAAATAATAAAGAAAGCTTTGCAGAAATTGCTAAATTAATTGCAAAATATTTTATTAAAATTACAGAATAGAAATTTCGCTTAAAAACTGAATTACTAAAAATAAAATGCATTAAAATTACAAAATAGGTATTTTGCTGAATTAATTACAAAAAAAAATTAAAATTGGTGAATAAAATTTTTGCTTAAGTGAAGAATTAATAAAAAAATAAAGAGTTAAAAGGAATTAAACTTACAAAAAAAGTATTTTTTTAAATGCTGAATTAATTACAAACAAGATTATTAAAATTGGCAAATAGAATTTTTTAAATGCAGAATTAATAATAAAAAATAAAGAATTACAATGAATTAAACTTACAAAAAAAAAGTTATTTTTTTTTAAATGCTGAAATAATAAAAAAAAAATTATTAAAATTGTTGAATACAATTTTTGCTTAAAAGCTGAATTAATATTAAAAAATAAATAGGTACAATTTTTTAATGCGGAAGAAATTACACAAGACTAAGAATTAAACTTACAAAATTATAACTTTTTTGTGCAATGCTAAGTACAGCAAAATTAAAATCGAAAATTATTGTATTTAAATTTCTTTTTTGTGTAATTTTCTGTTAAATATTTCTTTGTGCCAATTAAAAGTTTAATGAACTGAATTAGAATTAATAATAAGAAATAAAGAATTAAAATTATACCAGCAATTTTTTTTAGTGCGCATTTAAATATAAAAGATTATGAATTAAAATTACAACTTAATTTGAACTGCTAAAAACAGCAAAATTAAAATCATAAATTTTATGCATATTTCTTTTTTTTAATATTTCTCTATTAAATATTGCTTTGTGCCATTTAAAAGTTTAATGAACTGAATTAGTTTTTACTTTTGATTAATATTCATTGCCGTTGCGAACTAATAATCTTCACACTAATCGCATTCTCTTATATCATAAACGTAATGATAATAATTATTATTCTTCGCGCTGTCTTTAATTGTCTTTACTGTAGCTGTTTTTTATATAAATTCATTAAATATTACATAAAACCAACGCGTGGAGATTAATTTTGCAAGCAAAAACAATAACAATCAAATATTGTTGAGCAGTCAATCAAATCGTAGCGAATCGCTACAAAAGCCGCTTTGGTATTTTTCGGCTGATTTAGCGGCCCAGCAGCTCTTGACGCATCTTTCAGATTTAACTATTGACAATTTATCAATCAACGAACGCGAACACACACACAACACTTCAAGCTGAGCCCAAAAACAAATGCGAGCAAAAACAAAGCAGAAAACAAAATTTGTTAACGGCAAATATTATACAAGACTTTCTTTTTCAGTATGTTATAAATTTATGATTTCGAATTATTTTTATTTCGGGGCCAATGCGGGCGCAGACCAATGGCAATATTGAGCTTTTGTTTATAATTAATTACGAAGCCTTAACGGCGGCGTCACACGAAATTTGTGGCAATTTTTTCGGTTCAACAACAACAACAACAAAAAAATTGTTCAACAAAATGCCGCAAATGAATTTTTTATAGCAACACTACAATTTTTTCGGTGTATGCTGTAAGAGTTGTTGTTGTTTGTTGTTATTGTTGCCGCTTGCATGCGCCAAATTCATAAAATATTTTTATTAATTACGTATACGACACGTTGGCGAAATAACAGCGCACGGTGTGAAAATTTCAATGAAACTGAAAAATAAAGTAAATTTGCTGTCACGAAAATATTTAGTGAACTTTTAAAACAGAAATTTTCACTACACACCACACACACGGCTAAAAATAATAAATTTAAAAATCAACTGCGTGAGGCTTGTGAGCCGCGCCCTAAATTTAAATTGCAACAACAAGTTGAAGCTGCAACTGAAGCTGAAGCTGAAGCTGCAGCCTGCTAATCTGCAGGGTAATCAGCAAATAGAGACTCGAAGCGAAAAGGAAAAACCAATAAAAGGCAGTGCTTATCGCTGGGCTTGAGTCTTGGGGCTTGGGTAACGGCATTGGCAGTGGGCGCACGCAGACGTGGCCTAGACCTAGAGCTTATCAAAATGGCAAGGGCCAGAGCGCAGTGCACAGAGCTCTGACCACTGACGTTGCAATATTTAAAGCGCAGTTGCTTTCGACAGGCGATAAGGCCTAAACATTGATTGTTAAAGCGAATTTATTACGAAACTTAATAAATTTATTAAACTTACTTACGCTTACTTTATTTGCAGGTAACTACCACTGACAATTGACAAGCAAAATGTTAACAATTAAACGCTATAGGGGTAAGTTGCAGTCAAACAGTTTCGCTTTTCACTAGAACTCGATAGACTGTCGGGTTAGCCACACCTCGAGCAGCGCGTCATGACAGCGCTTTGGACACATTACCGACACACTACCACACATACAATGCACACACACACACACACAGATAGACAGACAGACAGACATTAAAAACTTTCAAGACACGCAATCCCAGGCAACGGCTACAAAACGCACGCTATCAATTTAACAGCATCTGTCTATGATGCATGAGCTGCTAGAACAGCGCTGCGAGTTGAGGGGGCGCGGTCTGTGGCATGACGGGTGATTGGGTTGCGACAACAACAGCCCGTCGAAGCGTCGTCTCCTTGCGCTCCCACTGAAACTTGTCGTAGACTCAACACACACACAACTTTAGATTGGCAACTTGCGCTGCGCTGCATTGGTTGCATTTTTCCAAGGAACCTGCATTGCATGCCTCAGCGCATGTGCAACTGCCTCTTGGGCTCTGGCTCTGGCTTTAGTCTCAATAATCTATTTATAGTCTACGCTGCGTTTGCCTCTCTTATCAAAAGGCAGCCAAAGTCGCCGCGCTGGCGGCTGTGAAAATTCCAAAAAAGGCAGCGCCCCAAAGGGACACAGCCACACAGCTCCCCCCGCTGCCCGCTCTATGCCTTGGCTAGCGTGCAAAAATATTTTCCTAGCATTTTTCTATGCTTTGTTGGCCAATTTCGCAGTTTAAGGCGCAGCAGCTGTCAACGCGCAATCACAGCCCTTGCCCCCAACTCGAGCTCGCTGCTTGTAAATTAATTAAGCTAAAAATAATTGAAGCTAATCCCAAGCCGCAGGCAATGCAGAATGAAAAGTGTTACTCGTTGCTGTTGTTGCTGCCGCTGCTGCTAAAGTGGGTTGCGTCAATAACCTCAGGCGAGGATTAATACATTTATATTTTTTTACTTCCACTCTGCTGCTTGTTGTTGTTCTCGCTTGACTTAGAGCCTGCGGCTTACGGTAGCCAAAAGATTTTGTTACAAATGATTTTTAGCTGCTGCATTTTCTCTTGTCAAACTGTCGCTGTTTTGTGTCTCGTGATTAACTGCAGCTAAACGTTGAGTTAATGCATTTGGCTTAGTTGCTGTTTAATGAATGCAGCTTCATTCATTGTTTAGTGAATGTGAATGAATCAGTTTGAATTGAATCAGTTGCTTTATTTACTGAGCAACAATTAGGGCAAGCAGTTGTTAATATAAAAAGCAGTTCGCTTATCATTAAATGTATAAATTTTATATTTCATGTTTGGGTAGCAAATATTACAAATTAGTCAGCTTGAGATAGCAAAGTTTTTATTAATATATATATATATATATAGCAGATTTATATTGATTTTTATATTTTAAATATTTTTATACAATAACAAATATTACAGCTCAGTCAGCTTAAAGTTTTTATTATTAAAAATAATTATTTATATATTTAAACGCCTACTTTATCATTTTGAATTAATTAAATTCCTTAAATTTTATATTTTAAACAGCAAATAATGCGCATCAGTCAGTTTAAAATACAAAAGCTGTTTATTATTAGAAACACTTTGAAATATTCTACACTTACTAAAGAAATAAATAAATAAAAAAACTAAAATATGTGTAAGGCATTTCGCTTATTAAAATGACATATTATACACATATTAAATGTTTATGTTAAATAGCTGTTAAGTCAATTAAGCATTCATATTAGCATAAATATTATAGCTTAACATTTAGATAAACATATTTGGCTTATTAAACAACAGTTCGTATACTCAATATTTGCGCTGCATAATAAAATGAGCAAGCAAATTTCTAACAACACTGCGTATGCTTAATATTTGCTGAATTTTATTATTAGCAGACAAATTTTGTTGAGCAAATTTAATTTGCAGCAACAGTGCGCATACTTAATATTTGCTGCAAATATTTGTACAACAAATTAATGCATTTAAATATATAAAATACTATTGATATTTGCATAACAAATTAATGCATTTATTTTATATAATTTTAAGCGCTGTTGGCCAATTTAAAGTTATAATTATAATTTTTAAACAAATTGTTGTCAGCTCTGTAGGCGCTTTGGGCTTATGAAAATGAAATGTTAACTTGGCTACACTTAAATTGGCGCCTTTCCAGTGGCTTTTAGCTAACAGTCTGCGCTAAAAGTTAAGCTACCAAGCGACTTGCTTCCGTCAGTAGGCGGCACTTGGCTGGCTGCTTAGTTTATGCTGATGATGGGGATGAGCTGATGCTTATATCAGTTAACGGCTTTAAATATTTTGCCAATTGTCATGTCTGCGCAATAAAAAAAGCAGCAAACTGAATTAGAGCGAGACAGACTGAGCGAGTTCATGACGTTGCGCCTGTTAAGCTGCCAAAAGATTTTGTGCGCACTTTGAACTCGAACTCGGACTTGAAATGAAACAAGAAGTTGTTTGTAGTTTGCAGTCAAAGTTAAAGCTAAAGCTCAGAGACTTTGGCGTGGGCGCCTTGGACGCTACGAAATTTCATAATAATAGACTCTGCAGTCGGATACGGTTCGGCCGCAGTTGAATTCAAAGTTACGTTTGCCTCTTTTTTGTTTGTTAAGAAAGTGAAATGCATTCGACTGTGCAGTGGGTGGGGGCTGGGGGGGGTAAATTATCGCTTTATCACGATTCAAACGGTACCACTTTCTTCGCTTCAGCTTCATTTGTAGCAATAATTATGCAATTTGCTTTGGCTTGTTGTTTAGCATCGCAGGCTTTGTCTCAATCTCAATCTCAATTTTGGTTTCAATTTAAATTTACAGTTGTTTATAATTGTTGTTTTTGTATGCGCTGCTTATCGCATTATAAATCGTAGTTGTTTTTCCAAAATTTTCCTCACATATATTATAAAATTGAAAGTAATATATCAAAACTATTTGTGTCAACTTGCCAAAAGTATGTCAAATGTAGCCTGCGGCAAGATCTTTCTGCAGCTTCAGGCCGCACATTTGATCGATCAGTTGAGTTATTGTTGTTGCCACAGCGCGCTGACGTTGATGGAATAAGCGTCAAATATTTGCCAGCCTGCGGCTCAAAGCTTTTCTCTTGGCCCGCAAGCCAAAAGTGGTATGTGGAACGCTTAATCTGTAATTGGAGATGAGCCCTCAGCTGCTTTAACTGCTTCCTGGCCCAAATATGAAACCAAACAAAAGTGGAAACGTGCATCTCTTAAACGATAAATAAGCAACATATTTTTCTATATATATTCTCTTTTTTTATTAAATTAATGCTATTAAAAATTGCATATACTTGAAGTTAGTGTAGCGCGCCTTAACGTTGGACAGTTGAAAATTAACGCCAGCCAGCCAAAACAAATTGTTGCCAAACAGGGAAGAGAGTCGCGGCTTAAAGTCGTGCCGAGCACTTTTCACTTAAACGCACTGCCAAACTGCAACAAAAATTGCAACGCAAATTAAATTAAACAATTTAATTTGAGCTGCAATTTGAGCAAACGTAAAAAGCCAAAAATTGTTTTTAAATGGCTTAATTAATTTGCCCAATTCTGCTTTGGCATGAAATACATTTAACTTGGTCAAAATTACTCAACAACAAACTCAAAGTACCCAACCCCGATATAAAAAAAAAAAAACGACAAGCGACAGGCCCTAAAAACCAAAGTTACGCCCACAGCCAAAAGCTTTTCTCACTTGTAGCTGACGCCCACGCTTTAAGCTGTTGTCGAGTTGTGCGGCTTAAATTGATAAGATTTATTTGAGCCATAAACTCAAAGCTTACAAACATTTAAAAGCAATAGCAATGTACGAGTTTGATAAATGTGCGCTTATTGATTAAGCCAAGTTGGAGCTACTAAAGTTTGTTCCCACTACTTTTTAGCTTGACGCGCATGTGAAAGTTCAAGTCATTGTTTTAACTGTTTAAAGATTTGCATGCAGCTAGTTCAAAGGTTCATTGTCAAGTCTAATAAAATGTTCAAATGACACGTTAAGTGTCAGCGCGAACAAGCGTTGCCCCCAAAGTAGCTACAAAATATCGAAAGCTGCTATGAACAAAAAAATGTTTAAAGTCTAAGCCAAGTTAACTCCTTTTGTTGGCAGCTGTTTGCCTTTTTGTCAAATGGCTCAGCAATGATGATAAATCGTGACCGCTGCGCTTTAGTGAAATTTTCCTACGCTGCCCACTACAAATTTGTGTGCATGTGTGCATGTGTGTGTGTGTGTGTTTCATATCTAATGCTTTGGTGAATCTTTATTAGCGCATTGAGTGACGTGCAGAGCGCAGCTGCCGTCGTTAGCTACTTATAGACCAAGTTACTAACGTTTTTACTGCCAAGCAGCCTTCCCTAAACTTGACATTTAAGTGAATTATGTAGTTTTCATGTTAACCATAGACCGCATAGAAAAAAAAAATAGCGTAGTCTAAGTGCTTGGCAGGCGACTTTTTGCACAAGCTGCTGACATGCTTGATTTATTTCTATGTGTGTGTATGTGTGTGACTTACACCTTCAACTCCCACCCAACCCGCTTGAAAATTAGCCCCAAATATAATTTATGAGCTGAAAATTTTCGGGGCGCCAAAGCTTTGACTTGAGTTGAGCATTTGGCACTGTCGGCTTTTGATTTAAATGCAAATTAAAAGTCTTGCAAAATGTCAACTCCAATCACGATCTTCACACAGCGTCACTCGAGTGATTGTTATACGTTTATGAGCTGATTCATGATTCGCAAAAAAAAAGAACGCTAATGAAGTTAGCACTAAATTTAAATGCATAAATTACAACTAAATAAGTTCTAAGAGCTTTAAGCCACTAATGCGAATTGCTTTATTAGCAAACTGTTCCAATTTATATAGTATATATAAATATATTTATATGCTGTTTATAAAAAAAGGTTGTTTATAAGTATTTGCGCCACTTTATGCTTAAACAGCAAAGCAAACTAAGTTGATTGTGGATTTGTCTGTCTGTATGAGCAACAAGAACTCAGAAACTATAAGCGCTATAGCTACGAATTTTTTTATATAGACTCTACTACTGCTGATTTATATTTTGGCACATTTTATTTCAACTACACTGCGCGAAAATCACGCAACTCTTGCGCATACTGCTTTATTTTTTTTATAATAAATACATTTAAATTTGTCACTTCAAAAGTTAAGTTGGCTTTATTTTTTAACATAATAAATTTATATTTGTCACTCCAAAAGTAAAGTTAGCAAACAAATTATGTAGTCAACTAAATAATTTTCATATTTTGCAAATTAGTTTAATGCTCTTTATTTTAACAAAAGCTTAGTGTAATTTTGAAATAGAATTACTTAACTTATGATAAATTTACTCAATACAAATTCACACGTTTGCTCAATTTCAATAACGCAAATCCTTTCACCTTGCAAAACTTAAACTTATTTAATCTCGAGCTTTAAAGTGTTTGTTTATACAATTTACATATTTAATGCATTGTTTATGTGCATTTATTTATAAATTAGCTGCTTTCATTCGATCGCGCATGCAAACGAGTTAAGTAATCCAATTAACATTTCGAACTTAAGCCCAACCAAGTTTCAATTTCATCATAAGACAAATTCACAGCCAAGCAAACAGTTCAAGGTCACAGACACCCACCCACACAGCAGACACTTCAAACGATAAGAGCTGATAAAATGCCAAAGCAAACGACTTCAACTTCAACTTGACAAGTTGCTCATTTAGCGTTTACAAGTTAATTTGTAGCAAAAATAACTGAACAGCGTTAGGGGGGGTGGACTGCACTACAATAAAATAAATAAATATTGTTAACAAGCGCGGAATGTTTTAGCTAATTAAAAATAGTTTATTAATGCTACGTATACGTAATGCACAAATGTAGCCAAAAAATCAAGCAAGTTTATTATTATATAGAACATGTGGCAATCAGTTAACGCAGCTGTTGTCAAAAGTTAAACAATGAATTGTTGTTGTTATTGTTGTCTGTACAAATTGAACAATTATGAATTATAAATTTCTGCGGCTTTGTGCAACATGCGGCAGTATTTTTCATAATTTAATGACGCACACATATAGTTAATGAAAATAAAATCAATGTAATTAACACAGCGACATTTAATAAATTTTTGATTTGTGGTTGCATTAAATAAATAAACAAATAATGTAATAAGAGAGTAAATAATTAATATAAATAAATGTAGTGCGTAAGCTACGACTGCTTGCTATAATTAACAAATGTCAAAAAATTGTTAATGCTTAGATTAGAGTTAATTGCAAACTCAATTGACTTGCGTCAGCAGCAGCAATGAAATCAAAGTAAATGTCAATTTTCAACAAGTCGTTTAATTAACAATAATAAGAACTGGCAATTAATTAAAAACTAACTGCAACAAATGGCACTTGCCCCAAAACAAAAGCAGCAAGCCCAGCCCAAAAAATCTAAATTTGTTGGCCCTGCAGTTTTC
The DNA here is from genome assembly GCF_011750605.1 of Drosophila busckii. NCBI lineage: Eukaryota > Metazoa > Arthropoda > Insecta > Diptera > Drosophilidae > Drosophila > Drosophila busckii. The sequence continues at coordinate 10,977,840 of NC_046606.1, forward strand.
ACGCCCCGAACCCAGAACAAGCAGCAGCAGCAGCAAGCAACATCAACACATTGCCAATTGTTTTGTCAGTGATATAGCCACAAATCTCATTAAACGCTCTATAAGGTGCGGTCTCGTCCCCATAGGCAACGCCCCACATTTGTTCGAATCTAGACTTTCTAATACAGTTTTGTACCTTTCGATATCGAAAATTATATAGCATGTGAACTTGGCCAACTACTAAAAACTGAACTTAACGCTTGCATTATTATTTTATTTTATGTACAGCCTAAGCAAAAGGTCAGTTGGCCTTAACAAGCCCCCAATTTAATTCATTTAACAGTTGCTGGCAACAACAAATGGCATTGCTAATTTATGTTTATTGCACATTATTTCGTACTAGACAATTGTCGAAGCCCAGTTCCTTTAGGCCATTTAAATGCCTTGTAGCTGCGTTTGTTGATTGAATTTTTATGCATTTTATAACATATTTATTTTAATGGTTTTTTAGTTGGCAACGCTGATTGAAATTTATTAGCATTTGTTTGTTTTTAGTTGCACAAATTTATTATTATACGTGCGTTTTAAATTTTATGCGTATTTTATAGCTTTGCACATATATTAAAATATATCCAAGAGTTCAAATTTAAGCTGCAACGCCTACTTTTTGACAGCCGCAAGCCGCAACGCTTGTAATTAATAAGCCAACTAAGCTGAACTTAGTCTGGCTAACAAGCTCAGCTCGGCTTATTAGCTGAAACTTTTTTAGCTGCTTCATAATTTCGGCTTTTTAATGAGCCGCCGTTGTTGCGATCAAGTGCTGTTTGTGCCTTTTTGTTAACCACTTTTGGCCATTTTATTTAAATCGCTAGCGACCATAAATTGCAGCCAGCAACTGTCAAGTGCAACATGCAGCATTTGGCTTTAATGTGAGCATTGTGAGCCATTTTTGTGGCTTCATAACTTTATTTTTTCGCTTGCTTTTTTTTTTTGTTTTGGTTTGCTACACAGGCCATCAATTTGAACTTTGTCTTTATGCTGGCCTAAAAAACACAACAAAAAATCAAGGCACAAAAATCTATTACGCTTATCAATTGAAAAGCCTTTGATTGTGCGCCGACAATTGAGCTTAGAAATTAACAATAAACGAATAGCAAATGCGCTTTGAATTTGTAGCAAAAATAAGCAGCAACAAAATAAACTATAAAATGTTATAGTAAATTAATTTATTAAGCAAATTTAAAGCAAAAACGAGTGGAAAAAATAGCTACATGAAATTTAAATGTATTTCATTTGAGTACTGAAACTAAAAGAATTAGTTATGTTAACATTTATAATAATAAATAATAGTTTTGATATAGCTTATTAATTGTTATATTATAAAGTTTAAGCTATTAAGTGATTTATGTTAGCATTGATTAGCTATCGATACTATCGATAAACATTGAATAACCAACATACATTTCGTTTAGAATGGAGTCATCCGGCAAGCCAGAGCAAGTGCACATCTCACAGGAAACTTCGCAACAACAAAATAAACTATCAAATGCATATTAATACAATGAAATTAATTGAGGCAATTTTAAAATTTGAGTATGAAAAAAAATTTAACAACAGGCCAAAGTGCAAAATGTGAAGAAAATTGTGACTTGAAATTTCAATTGACTAATTTGTTAATATAAATAAATAAATTAGACAAAAATTTGCATTGCTAATTTCGAGGGACTTTATTTTGAATGTCTTTATTATATATATATATATCTATAAATATTAGCTATAAAATGCTAAGCTTGCAACAAAGCTAAAAAAACTGATTTATAAGCAATAAAACAAAATTCAGCAAATGCAGCAATAAAAACGAATACAAAATGTTTATATAGCTAATAAATAAATATTTCATGCATATACAAGACTAATATATAAAAGCTAAAATTTAAAGCTTGAAATACAGCTGAATTTATTACAATAAATAGATTTCAAAGCTTAAATTTTTACTAAGCTATAAACAATACAGTTAACAAATCTATTTTAAGCCATGACTCTTAAATATTTTCACTCACTCACACTTTTGATTGATTTTGTATTGCAAGCAGCTTGACAAATGCCGAAAAATATTCGCTAAATGTTATAAAATGCAAATCGGTGTCTCTATAGAGCCTGAAGGCTGGAATTTCATTTCTCGCCTCTAATGTCACTTGTCAAAGGCGGAACTTTAAAGTTTTTGCCTTGCCGCAAACACAATAAAGAAAAACGAAAAACCTTTGACGCAATTTGCATTTGCTGGCGCCGCAGCTTCTGTGGCAAATTGAAAGCAGCCAGATACATGTGGGGGCAGCCAGATACATATGTATCTACATATTTTGCAATGCGTCTGCAGTTGCCGCTGCTGCTGCTGGCTTTGATTGATTTGTTTTGCTCGGAAGATTTTTGTTGATTGTTAGCTTGGGGGCTAGCGCCAGGCCAATTGGCCCAAGGTCTGGCGCTGGCGACAGTTTTCGCACTTCCACATAAAACACATGCCATTGTCATTTGGAGAGAAGGGACAGCTGCTTTGCATTTGCCAAAAAACTTATTTACATAGCTATCTATGCTGATTAACTAAGTTGGCACATTTGGTTTCCATTACAAGCGCTTTGGGGTCGCAGCTGTCAGTCAGAAAATCAAATGAAAAGCATATATAATGTCTGAACAGCATTGATAAATGACAAAATACAAATGGAAGTTCCAATTTAAAGAAACGCTGTTTGGGAAAGTGTTTTGTTCTTTCGATTCTGTGTGAAAGTTATTTTGGTAGCCAGAAGAAAGTTGCTGCCCCAAAGGTCGTGCCTCGCGTCTCTTCAGCGATTATGCAATATTTATTTACATACATTCTAAACAAAGAAAACAAAGTGAAAGCGCGTGCAGCAGCAGCAGCAGCTAATGCACTTTCAGTTTTCAACTGCCAGTTACAAATCGTATTGCGGGTGTTTTGATTGCGGTACAAAATGATCAACAAAAAATTCCAAATTCCAGCTGGGAACGAGCACAAAACTCTTCTCTGTTTTTTTTTTCATCAGCACCAATCACACACAATCTGATCTTTATCTGTGTGAGCAAGCAACACAGCTTATTACAAATTCTAATCACACGCTCGCTGCTATTTTATTTCTAATTCTATTGCCTTGTTGCTTTTCGGGTTCCACCAATTGATATTTGAACGAGTCGTTGGCCCGTTGGCTGTGGAGTCAATGTGGCTGTCGCTTATCGATTAATCATCAAATTAAAAATTACTACTAGCCAAAGCGTAGAGCGTGGCCAAAACACCTCAGCTACAGTCCCAGTCCCCACCCCCGTCTATGAATCAACAAGCAGTTTACATTGCGCTTCGCTTTGTGCTGTTGTTAATTTTTTTGTATTTATTACTTTTTGTTAGCACTTAAAGTGGCTCGACTGACTGCTTGACTCAATTTAAACAATATCTAGAAAGAAACCACAAGAAATGGTATTAATTTGTGGTTGAAAAAAAATTGGCAATTGTTTCGGCTTAATGTCAAATTTCAGGGTTGATTGTTGCTTGTTTTATATTTTTTAATAATTTTAAACTTTAAATTGAAACAGGCTGCATATATTCATAGAATAATTTACGATAATTGCTAAGAAATTCCATTGAAGCCAAACAAAGCAATTAAGCAATAGTTTACACCAACACATAGCCATTGCTAAATAATATATTTACAGCAGACGCGTGTTTATAAAACTCGTAAATTAATTTCAATATGAACAATGGCAAAATGAAACACATGCAAATATTGTGTATTGACAAATAAAGAATATACAAAGCATCATAAATAACACTTTGAAGCTACGCCGCGCCAACCAATTGAGACACAAGCAGAATAAAGAGCAGCGCAGTTGCATTGGTGGCTACAAAGTTCACTCGATATCAATCGGCGTGCAGCATTTTCATTAGTCAAATTAAATAATTGAATGCGCACACAGCAAATAGAAAGAGAGCGAGAGCACGAGAGTGAAATGCTTATCACAAATTTGTCATCGGCTTGTAATGCGACACACGAGTCACCAACACACACATACACGCTCATAATTGGAGAGCCACATGCTAGCTCAGAAATGAAGTTGAGTGCAGGCAGCCCAAAAGAGATAAGCATCAGCAGAATTGCAAGCGCAGCCGCTGCGCTGCGCCTCTCTCACGAAATTGGGCCGACAACTCTCGCAGCAGCAGCTGCTTGTCAAGCAACTCGCACATGTGTGTGCGCGTGTGTGTGTGTGTGAGTAAGCTGAACCGCCTGCGCAAACGTATCAAGCTTTGCCGGCTGAGCACGTTCAGTTGTCGTTCAGAGCTCGTCGCGATCACAACGTAGCCGCGGCGCTTTGACTTTTTTTCAAGCTGGCGAAGTCAGTCTCGTCTCGTAACCGTAAACTTGACTTTGACTCTCCTAACACACACGCACACACACACCAACACTCAGCCAAAGTTGTGACCGTGAAGTGAAGTGTTGTTCTTGTTTTTTTCGCAAATCGAACTGTTTTATTGTAAGCCAAGTTCATTCACGTTTCATTCATTCGCATAAATTAATGTAACGTAACGTGCACATATCGACTTTTCAAGTTAATTACAATTTGCAATATAAAATTATTTATTTTCGGCCTCATATACATTTCCGTTTTACTTTGTCTGCAATGCACTCAAGCAAAACATTTTTATAGTTATTATTATTGTTGTTGGCAAGCAAAAACAGCTGCAAATGAACTCTAAAGAAAGTGAAATACTAAATACAATAATCACTCATTTAATACACAATAATTATGCTAATTTTTATAACCGTTTAGCTGTGAGCACACAAAAGAAAAAACAGTTGCGCGAGTTTATAAAAAACAAAACCCTTTAAAATGCAAACAACAAACCAAACTGTTTAAATAATTTCACGCAAAAGTTACAAAAATAATAATGAATAAATAATGGCTGTGAAATTTATGCAAAAACGAAAGCCCCAACAGCCAGAGCAGTGCTAAATGCAAAAAGCTATAAGAGAAGGTACGTAACGAACAGAAATAAATAAAACGCAAACGAAAGCAACAGTTAACAAAACGAAGAAAAAAAACAACAGTGAAAAAATTGCTAGTCTGGAGTTCAGTGTGTTCAGCTCATAAAAAAGATCTTTGGTTGAATCTAGAATATATATGTAGGTTAAATAAGGCTAAAATTCATAAATTATACAAGTGCTTTCAAATTTTAAGCGGCTTAAAGTTGCAAATAATTTATTGAAAGCAACAGTTGGCTTAAGGTTTTAAATTCTTATGAGTGAAGATCAGTAAAATCTAATAAAACATAAATTAAAATGTAGCTTAAATACATTATTAAATTTAGGCGGCCTAAAGTTGCAAAATATTTATTGAAAGCAACAGAAGAATTTAAAAATTAATTTCATTAAAGCCCATCATAAATTGAGACACACGCAACTCTTTTTTCATATATATAAAGCGCATAAATTTATTGAAACTATTTTGGGTTAACGGCTTTAATTCTTTAACGACGTGATCTTCTGTTATATAAAAAAATAAATAAAAATGTAGTTTAAATAAATTTGAAATTAAGGCGGCTTTAAAATTCATTTCTTAAACGATTGATATGCAGTTAAATCTGAAATTAATATATATGTAGCTTATATATTTATACAAATATTTTCACATTTGAGCCGCTTAAAGTTGCAAATAATTTATTGAAAGATATTTGAGCTTAATAATTAATTTATTTAACTATTGATGCTCAGCTATAAAAAAAATATATAAATATATTATATTTTTAAAAGGCAGAAATTATTAATAAATGCATGTAATTTTTTAGTCGAGCCAATAATTTATTAAAAGCAATTTTGTGTTAAGGCTTTAATTTCTTTAACGAGTGATCTTCAATAAATTCTAATAAAATAAATAAAAATAATTTACATGTAGTTTAAATAAATATAAAATAATATAAAAATAATTTTTACAACTACTTTTGAAATGTTGCAAATAATTTATTGAAAGCAACAGTTGGCTTCAAAAATAATTTCTTTAACGACTTGACTTTAAATTCAGCTGCGATCATTAGTGCATAACTTTTGTTTGTCAACCCTGCAATTATAATTAGAGTGTGCACTCCTTTGGGTCAAGTGGATGCCTCTGCGCTGTTGACTGTTTGCTTTGCTGCTACCACTGACTTCCTCTCTGGCATTTCCTTGGTCTTTAGCCTACATTGACTGTTGGTTTTGCCGGCTGCTTAAGCCTACTCGCAATGACAAACAACCTTTCACACTCTCCTGAGCAGCTGAACAACAACAGCAGCAAAAGTCGCCTTGTCACCTTGTAGATCATTAGACTGACTGACATACATATGTTTCTTCTTCTTCGCTGCAAATTCTCTGACTCTTTCACTAAAAAGAATAACAATGAGCAGCTCTGAACTACTTTCATTGACAAAAGCGTATTAACATAGATTTTATTTGTATGTACTATCAGCATTTGCTTGTTGCTTGTTATAGTTTTAGCATTTTGCAAATTCAGCTGTCAAATAAATCGCATCATAAACATTCACCTAGTTGGCTGCCCCCAGCCCTCCACCCTCTTCTACTCTTTAGCTGCTTTCATTCAAATACAAGCATTTGCATTGGCTGGTGGGTGTGTCTTGCGGGTGTTTGGGGGGGGCTGTTCAACTTTAAATGCAACTCCAGCAATCAGCAAAACGTTGAAAAAAGTGTCGCCAAAAAGAGGCCGCAACAACAAAAAAAAAAAAAACAACAACAAGTTCACTGCAAGACAAAACATTTTTTATGAGTCGCGTATATATTTCGTTTTTTAATTTAATTTAAGTTTTTTTCTGTTTTGTGTTTGTGACAAGAATTTGCAAATGTCAACGAAAAATTGCGCGCTTCGCATTAAATAAAAGAGAATTTGGCAAAAAGGGAAAAGGCAGCGAAGGCAGCAGCTGCTCAAAAGGGGGGAAATACCAAAAACGCCACAAAATGCGAACCAATTGAAATTGTTTTATAAGAGACCGAGTTACGAGCTACGAATATTTCAACTTTTGTGTGCAGAGCATTTATAAAAAGTTTGCCAAAAAGTAAAAAAAAGATTATTTACAATATTATTTTTGGTGTAACCTTCATTTGCAACTTAGGCTGAATATTTACAATTTGTCATATTTCCAAATCGATTTAAACTCAAGTTCCACTTAATGACAGCTTTACTTTAATTACAAACTGAACAACAGCCTTGAACTGAACTGACAGCTGTACAAATCGAAAGCGCAATATATATTGAAAATCTGTTGTAAATATATTGAGGTGCCTTAAAATAGATTTATGAAGTAATTGCCGCATGTGCAGCACAAAATTCTCAGCGCACTTCACAGTTATTTAGGTATTTAGTAAGTCTGATTACGACTATTTATAATAGGTGTCTTCACTATTGATAGCTGTGAAGATTTACGAGTTAGATAGGCAGGCAGCCAATCAACATTAGCTTGATGTCATCGCCGAACGAGTTTCGATTGTTTTCTTTCACTTTGTGCCGTCATAATGAACCGACACTCTCTATATGATGTGGCCAAAGGTTGGAGTTGGAGTTTGAAGTTGGAGGTTTCTCTTTGGCTTCAACTAATTAGACCATAAAGCAGCGCCGACCCAGCTGCCTGGCCGAACTAATTCGCTCAGATAAACCACAACAAAGGTCACGCTTTAATTGATAAAAAAACACAAAGAAAGAAAATTAGATTCCAAAAAAGCAAAACCCTAACGGCCGCTACTGTAGTCAAATGAAACGCTCCAAGAGTCACTCAAATGGAAGGCTGAAAACAATGACAACAGTCGCAGCAGCTAAGAAAAAAAAACCCCAGAGTAGAAAGAATCCACAACTTGGAACTGAACCAAAGTGAACTTGAAGTGCCAGCTGTGCCTTGATAATGATCACAACACCCCAGACAAAGTCACAGGTGGCAAAGTTGATTCTACAGTTAAGCAACAAAATTACAGCAAGCAAACGAAAAAAAAAATTCTGAATCATGCTACAATTGAGTGCACTTTTGGAACGAGGTTTAAATAATGAGAGCAGACTAAAACATGCTCTATATAAATTACAAGCAAGTTTTAATATAAAAAGTAAATGCTTAGTGTAATGGAAATATAAAAATAAATAAGTTGAGACTTCAAGTGAAAGGAACATAAGTTCTTTCTGTTCTTCAGATACTTCAGCATACCCTTGCTGCTTTATCCTTTTGGAATAAATAATAATTAAATCCCTTCATAAAAGAAGGAGAAGTTGTAATATTTAATATAAATATGACTAAATTCTATTGGCAAGCTCTTATTATAGTAAATAATATTCTTCCGAACCCTTCGTATAATATTGCTTGTAACCATTTTTAAATAAATAATAATTAACCCTCTATATAAAAAATGTAATCAAGCTTGTAAAATAAAAGTAAGTTACTTAAAGAATTGAATTGAATATATTAATAAATTAGCTGAAACTTAAAAAGAAAATATATGAAGCTCTATTTGTTCCTAAGAACCATCCATATACCCTTTCTAATAACTCTTTTTAAATAAATATAAATTAACCCTCTATTGCAATATTTAATCCAGTTGTAATATAAAAGCGAACTGAGTTGAATATTGAAGTTGAAACTTTAAAAGAAAAAATAAGTTCTTTCCCGGCTTAAAAACCTTCAGTGTACCTTTTCTATTAACCTTTATGAATGGAAAGAAATAATAATTAACCCTCTATAAATAAATAAATCAAGTTAACAGAAATAACAAATTTGAAATGAATGGAATAATAAATATGTTGAAACTTGAAAAGCAAAAATCCAAGTTCCCTCTGTACCTAAGAACCTTCGATATACCCTCACTATTAACCCTTTGTGTACGCAGAGTATTTACAGAAATACCTTATAATTGTTCTTGAACCTTTTCAAGGCACTTAGATTGTGCATCGAAGCGTGCGCCGTTCTTCTTAACATTTTTCACTTTACTCCTCCTAACACTCTTGGCCGAAGTTACGCCCTTTTTCAACACTGCTTCGCATACAAATTGGAAAGGGAATTGAGAGCTGAAGAGAAAGGCGGCGAATGCAATTAATCCATGCAACGGATCGTTCTGTCTTCTGTTCTTCTCTTTTGCGAAAACATTTAATTGTTCGATTGGCGTGCAATTAAATGTCCGATATTTGAAATACCAAAGTCAATAAATACAACTGCAACTGGCAAGAGATCAAAGACAAGCTGCGACTACGTGCTACGGTTCTTGACATATTCAAAGCATTTCATTTCATTTCTCATTTCTCTGCTTTTCATTATTTTTTTCCAAGCAACTTTAGTGCGACTGTGGTTATTAAAACCCATCAGCATGAGATGATCACAGAGGGATCTTTTTTTTTTTTTTAGTATCTGTGTGCGAACGATAAAACACGATCCGGTCGTTATAAAAGCTACGCAAATGTCAAACATTAAGACCGACTCCAAAACAAAACTAAGCTCAAGTCCAATTAGTCGCTTCCGTAATTTCTTGGTATTATTTTAATTAGTTTTATATTTTTCTAGAGTTATTGCTATGACAAGTTTTATGCGCCGCCTTAAAGATTTATTTTTAAGCTTAATAATTGTACAAACTGCTGAGCATAATTTATGTGCAGACAGTGATGCGTTTTGTTAGTTTCTATGAAATGCAAGTTGCCGCCGCCGCTGCTGCTGCTTTTTGGTATAAATCTGAAATTTGAAGTTTGACATGGGCGCGCATTTGAACTTCCTGGTTTTGTTGCATAGTTAAAATGCAACATAAATTGAGTTCTAGATGGTTTTTTCACCTTCGTAAGCAGCTGTAATATTCCTCTTTGCGAAATTGCCTCGTAAATAGCGTTGAAATGTTTCTCTCTCTGTATGTGTGTGTGTGTGTGTGTGTTCCCTTTACCTGCCGCTTACTATCTTACAAATAATTCACAACGCGCCTAACGCGCTTAGCCCTTGCCCCACTGTCTCCACTCCCCAGCGCTCGTTGCTGATCTCCCGCACATGTTGCCAATGGCAAAAATGCGTTTAAGTCAAGTTGCCTGTAAGCCAAATGCCGCTGCCGCCTGCTGCCAACGCCGTTGTTGCCGCCGGGTGCGTAGTAGTGTTCAACGTGTGTGGCAGCTGCCGCTGCTGCTGCTGCAAGACAGTTGCCCCCCGCTCAGCTGCCCCCCTTAAGCTTCAGTCGCACTGCTGGCACTTTAGCTCGATATTTATGCAACGGCACACACTTCAGTTCTGCTCGCCCTCTCGCTCTTTCTTCTTTACTGCTCTCTCTCTCTCTCTCTCGTCTTTGGCGCATTTTTCTTTGCATTTTCCTCGCCATATGCATAAGCAGTTTTTCCAGGCTGCCCTCTCACGCTCTCTCTTGCTACCTTTTGTGCACTCAGCGCATTGTTTGCAACACTTGGCGCTTGCCACATAACAACAGCAAGTTGCAACTGCAACATATGCAACACAGCAACAGCAACTGCGTCCGCTATGCAGCGTTGCATGACACATTAAATGCAAAACGGCGAACGTGCAACACACACAGTGCCAACTGACAGTGTGGCAAAACATTCAGCGCGCGGGGCAGGGGCAGTGAGGCAAGAGAACTTTGGTAGCTAAGCAACTGAAGAATTTTTGTTGCCCATAGCCAAGTAGTCGCTCTCTCAGCGGTTTTAATGTCCGTCTGTCTGTCTGCCTGACTGGCTGCTCTTATTTAATAAAAAAAAAAGAAAGAAATGCAGAGCAGCTGCTCGATAAGGAAGAAGAACCTTGTGGGGCACTACACAGTCGAAACTTTCGAAATTCACAAAAAAAAAAGCCATTAAAGTAATAATAATAAATAAATGCACTGCAAATGAAAAATAAATAAGCTACAAGTGTCGTTAAGTTGAAAAGAGGTAGAACCCATTGTTGAATATTTGATAAATTATAAAAATTGTTGCGAATTCGAATTCGACATAATTAAGGGGTTAATAGAATTGAAGTAGCTTGAAGAAGAGACATGTAGAAGCGCTTAAAATCCAAGCTTTTGCTATAGGAATTATATATAAGATTTATTGTTATTTATTTATATAACATAACACATAAGTTTAGAAATATTTCGGTATTTTTTGTAGGAATTATTTATAAGATTTATTGTTATTGATTTTATATTAACACATAAGTTTGGAAATATTTGTATATCATAGTTGACTTGAAAAGCCCCAGTAGCAAGGCTGCCTCCCCTGAAGCATGTGTTATATTTTTTAATATAAAATAAATAAATATAATTTCCCTACAACAAGTCAGGCTTTTGTAGCACAACCTTTTTTGATAGAAGTAAACCCAATATCGCTCTCAAGCAGAAACTTAGCTTTATAAGGCGCTTGTTTGCATCCAAAAACCGGACAAGACAGAAGCAGAATGTTTGCTTATTTTTAAATGATAGCACTTGGCTTGGATGTCTAGCCTGATCCTTAATATACTGACAAAATTAAATTAAAAGTTCAATTTGAGATTAACGTTGATTGGCCAAGGTGAGCAGCAAACTCCACACACACCGAAAGTGAAGTCTGCAGAGGGCACTACAATCAAATAGCGCCTGGACTTTATTGAAATGTGTATTAAATTGTGCGTGCTTGGCTATAAATATATTTGAAGTTTAACTCGAGCGGCAGCGTAATTCATTGAACACTTTAAATAATTGCACATTACAGGGCAAGCTTTAATAAAATAATTAAAATGAAATATGCTAGGCGCAGGCGCGCAGACTGGCTACCAATATATTTAGTCTGCGAAGAGCGAAGAGCCGTCTTCGCAAAAAGATGAAGATGAAGCGCAGCAGCCGCAGAATGCTATCCATGTAGAAAAATGTGCGGGCTACCAATCTACGCATTCTTGGCTTTATTTTATTTTACTTTTGTTAAGCATTTCATTGCGCCTCTTTTTTTCGCTCGCTCGCTCGCTCTTGAGTGTTATTCGTCTCGCTGTGGCACGTCAAAAGCGAAGCCGCCGACAAGCGAAATGTCTTGAAAGAAATTGCTGAAAAGCATAAACAAAAAGAATAACGAAACGAAATTCAGTAGAAAATATATATTAATTTCAATTATTTACGTAGCGCAGATTTTCCCAGCGCGCAGCACAATTTGTGTATGAGAAGCGCATAGAGGAGCAACGCGCGCGCGCGAACCTGCGCTCAAGTCGCTTAAGTGGCATTTTGTGCGCTAAATGTGCGCAATTTGTTGCAGGATTAGAGGAACTACTGTGGGAACTACTGCACTGAGTGAGCTTGGGAGCCCTGGGCATTGCATGTCGATAACAACGGAAGTGATTAGAGAGCCCGTTGCTCTGCTCTGAGTTATGCTTGAGCGTTGAATTGCATGGAAAGTTCCATGGAACTTGTAACTTCAGACTGCGGCTAAACAGCTGTTTGGCTAATTAAAGACGACACTTTGGCATGTACTTAGCACGCCGCAGCACAAGCGATAAGTGCAAGAGAGATAGCTGAGCGACGGGAAATGCCAAGTTGAGCTTTGATGTTAGACTGCGCACTTTTTCTTTGGCATAACTGAAATGAATTCAGTCGATTAAAGCGGCATCTGCGCTTACATATGTAACTGCCAGTCCTCAGTCTTCAGCACATTCTACAAAACGAACAAATCATTAGCTAAAGTCAGCACAGCGGGTGGCATGCCAAGATCTTTCAGTTTTAATTATTAAGCTGCCAAAATGCCAAAGCTTTGAACTTATATTAAACAAGCCTATGCATATTTATAAACTTATTTGTCTAAGCTCAGCGCTAAATATCAACAGACGCCTCATGTTACACTTGGCGTAGTCTCCAAGTCCTCAAGATTAATCGCTGAGCGTAGCTAAAGCGCCTAAAGTTCGTTCGCGCGGTTCACAGTTCAAGTTAATTTGATTAATTATAAACTATAAATGCCGCAGCCAAATAGTTATAAACATTTTTATAGGCAGCGGCGCCAGCACTCAAAAACATTTAAACTAATTACAATTATTAGCAACTAACTAATTGTTTAAGTAATTTCAAAGTCTAGCCAAACAGCTGTGCGCACAAAATTTATTAGCAGTGAGTCAGTCTTTGATGTCACTCTTTAAATATTGATAAAGCCATCGATTGACCCCATCGACTATATTTATGACTGAGTAATCATAATGACAAATTTTTATTTCGCAACGTGACATAGAAATTCGCTCCCAAGGCTACAGCTGAAGCTTCTAGGTCGCCCTTTATTTAATTTAATTTACATGCTCTTGTGCTTTTATTTAAACAACACACACAATTTGTTTATGATGTACATGATTTTTTAGCCTTTCTTTTTAATTAAAGAATTCGCTGCGTTTTTACATGCGCTGGCCCTAAAGTTCATTAACATTTCAAACTAAACATTTACACCACAACAAAATAAAATACAAAAAAAAAAAAACTTTATAACAACCACGCAGCGGTTTTCATTTTAATGAATTTTTTAGCTTGCTTGGAATTTTTTTCGCAACGCTTCTGTTTTTAGTTTAATTAAAAATGCAAATATATTTTTTCCACTGATTTTTTCAACTGATATGTGGGCGCTTTTTTATCAATTTCTATTTACAAAGAAATCAGCGTCGCTGTTTAGAAACTTTATTTACTGCGTGTGCCATAAAATAAACATTTAAAGGCATAAATTAGCATGTGAATTTTATTTTAAGCAGCAACTCCCCCGAACGAATTGGCGACCCCAAAAATATGTCAACTCTGACTTTGAGACTTTCGTTTTCTGCAAGCAAATCTAGCTTCAAATTATAGCTACTTATTGTTATTACTACTATTATTATGTTGTATTTGTCAACGCCGAAAAGAAAACAAAGCACAAACAATTTGTGGCTTTTGTTTAATTGCTCTTAAGATTGGAACATACGTAAGATTCAGTCGCCGTTTTGGGCTTAATGGCAAACTGTTTAGCTAACATTATTTTTTTTTGTAATTTTGGGCGAAAGTTTTCCGTTTCGTTTGCGGCCAAAACAATAATTATAGTGCTGCCAAAGTGGCCAGCACAGCCTTACAATTTGTTAATTATACACATTTTAATGTTAATGTTAATCTCTTTCTTTTTTTTCTATTCTTTTGCTGCAATTTGCTACACACAGCTTACTTCTCCAACTCTTATTATCTTTGAAGTTCAAACAGTTGGGACTAACAGTCTTAAGCCTAAGCATGAAATTTTTGTTTGAAAAGTGTTAAACTAAATTTTTGTCATAACAGCAAATATTTTTGATTGATTTTATTAATATCAATAACTAAGTGCATTTACTTGTTTATTAAATTGCAATTTAATGTAGTTTTTAATCTTTAAAAGTTAAATATATGTAGATGCAATTTCAATGATATATATCGATAACTGCAAGCTTGTATGCAAATATTGCAGCGTTCTGATTGGAATAATCGATGCATTTTGCTTTTTACATTTTTTAAATATTAATAAGAATTTCATAACAATTAAAAAGTTTATATTTATGCAATTGGTATTAAATTTTTCGATAACTGCAGTTCAATAATTTTTTAATAATTATTAACTAGCTGCATTTACTTTTTATTAAATTTTTCAATATTAAAAACCATTTTGTAATAATTATAAAGCTAAAAATATATACATGTTATCGATAACTGCAGTTTGGCATGCAATTTTAATTAACTAGCTGGATTTACTTAATTATTCAACATTTTAATATTGAAAACATTTTTTATAATAATTATAAAGTTAAATATGCATGCAATTTGAATAACATGTAATCGATAACTGCAGTTTGCCATGCAATTTTGATTAATTAGTTGCATTTATTTGTTTATTAAATATGCTCAATTTATTTTTTATACCATTAAAAAATTTAATTTATATGCAATTTGAATAACATTTGTGTCTATTGATAACAACAAGCTTGTGTGCAAATATCGATAACTCTAATTTAATTGCCATGTAACTAAGTTTTGTATTCCAATTGTTGCTCCTCATGTATTTTTGCTAACCAAACCCAAACCTGCTCTCTTGCCCTCTTACAGATCTTGGTACCCTTAACAACAATCACAGCCTTATTGGCAGCAACAACAGCAACACACTCATTAATACAGCAACAGCAACAACAACAACAGCAACGAGCAAAAAGAGCTTTGTGACAAGCCCGACGACAGTGCAAGCAACAACAACAAAGTTAACAAGTTCCGGCACGAATCCGAGTACAGCGAAAATGGAGCTGCTGAGCAGCGCAACAGCAACAGCAACACAGTCAACAACAACAACAGCAAGTGCAACAACAACAGCAACAACAACAAAGCAGCTGCTGGTGCAGGATTATTTAAGCTACGCAGCACCACCAACATATTCACGCTTGCCGCCCGATGGCCACGAGTTTCCACCCAACTTTAGTGAGCCGCTGATCATGCAACAGCCACTCAAAGGCGAGCTAAGCTTTGAAAGCAACAACAACAACAAAGGCGAGTCGGCGCCGCCGCTGCCCAAAACTGGGCCACCAGCTACAGTGCCGCGCACAGTTTATCGCCAGGATCTTGTGGTTAATGTAGAGGATGCGCGCACAACAGCAGCAGTTACAACAGCAACTACAACTCCAGCAACAGCAGCCATGTCGGTTAGCCGTGATTATCAACGTTCCTTGAGCGCCAGTGCGCCACGCAAGCCCAGCGATTGGCGCAAGGACGAAAAGTCCGAGAAATCTGTGCGTGATAAAATTGCCATGTTCAGCTCCAGCAATGAGCTGGACAACATTGCACCAGCGCTGCCCAGCAGCAGCAGCAGCAGCTTGAGCTACACACGCAAGCCGCTGAATATGAGCAGCGAGAATTTGCTGGAGGCAGCAACAGCCACGCCCACGCCTGCGCTAAAAACACGCGCCATGAGCGTCGAGAACTTGAACGATGTGCAGCGCCAATATCAGTTGGCCAAGCAGCTGCCGCAGCTGCATGTGGCCGACTCCATGTACTCGCTCAACACGCTTGCCACGCCCAGCAGCTACGCCTCGCTGCCGCGTCGCAGTCACGCCGGCATGGCCTCAGCTGTGGAGCGTCGCATTAGCTTCTCGGGCGAGGGCGACGCAGCGACGCGCAAAGCTGCCATCACCAACATACTGGAGCAGCGACGTCGCAGTCTGAGCAAGCTGCGCGGCCTAGTCATACCAGAGCGGCCGCAGCTGCTGGAGCCCATACTGGACTTGCCGGAGATTAAGAGTCAGGTGAAGGCAGCCAGCGGCGAAGACTCCACGGACAGCGGCTTGGGCGAAACGCGCTCCCAGCAACGCTCGCAGCATTATCAGCAACAGCCCAACAACAACACTTATCGCAGCATTTTTGTTGCCACACAGCGGCGTCCGCTGGAGTCACAGCCGCCCGCCAAGCCGCCACGCACTTCACTTGCCACGCCCACGCCTACACTTACGCCCAGTCGTTTAGCGCAGCCGCAGTTTGCTGCTGACCAGGAAAGCGATACGGATTCGGTTTTCTCCAGCACTGTGCGCGTGCCAACGCCGCCAGAAAAGTTCGCGCTCACACGCACACTCAGCTCGGAGACCAACACTTCCATTGCCAGCAGCAACACCTCCACGCTCACCTCGGGCTCATCCGGCAGGCTCCCAAGCCAGCTGCAGCTCGCTGGGCAGCACTTCCCAAGTGGACTTGACGCGTCGCGTGCTCAAATGCAATCTAAATGCCGCCGAGCTGAGCCCGAGCAATCGCAAGAGCATTTTGGCTTCCGCCAAGTGCCGCAGCGCCAAGAGTCGCGGTCTGGACAGCAATCAGCTGGACAACGACAACGACAGCACCGATGGCGAAGCTTGCGTTGCACGCAGACTCAAGCCAAGCTACAAGCAGCAGCAGCAGCAGCAGCAGTTGCTGGGCAAGCAGCTCGTAGTGGACAAGCTCATCAATGTGGCTGCCTATGTAGAACTCACCTCGGACACAGACGACAGCAGTCGCCTGGGCTCGGATACGCCCGCCAAGATCAGTGCCATGTTCATTGACGAGGAGCGCAAGGCCAGCTTCAAGGCAGATCCCAAGCCGCTGGTGCCAGCCAAGCCGCAGCTGGTGCAGGCCAAGCCTGTTGTCTGCCCCGCGCCGCAGCGCACACAAACACCAAAGCGTGAGCTCAAATCCCAAACTACAGCCGAGCTGCGTGAAAAGTTTGAGCGCAGCGCTGCGGCTTGCCGCTGCAGCTGCCACGGAAATCGTCGTTGTCTATAGCCCAGAACTGGTCGCCGCTAATAAGCCGCATCATGAGCGCTTCAGCTCGCTGGACTCGCTGGCCAGCAGCTCATCTGGGGTAAGCTCCACTACACAAAATGTTAGCACTACACAAGAGACGGCCACAGAATTTGGCAGCTTCAGCTCGCTGGGCAGCAATCAAAGCCTGATTACCGCACACGATGTGCAGCAGATTGTGGAGGAAGCTGATCCGCCGCTCAAGACGCCCGAGGCGTTCATCATTGTGCTGCAGCGCGATAATCCCGAGAGCAGCATTGGCATTACGCTTGCCGGCGGCTCCGACTACGAGGCTAAGGAAATTACTGTAAGCAGTCGGAACATAATGCAATTCATTTGTACTAATCCCCAACTCTCACTTTAGATACACAAGATTTTGAGCAACACGCCCGCTGCCAAGGACGGACGTCTGAAGAAGGGCGATCGCATTCTAGCCGTCAATGGCATGAGCATGCGTGGACTTACCCATCGCGAGTCCATCAGCGTGCTTAAGGTAAGTTCAGCATCATTTCAATGCCAGCAACTTGCAACTAATCTTCGCTCTCTTTAGACGCCACGTCCTGAAGTTGTGCTCGTTGTCACGCGCTCCGAGTCGCTGATTGTCAAAGCTTTGAACAAGAAACGCTCCTCGCTGGGCTCGCTTAGCTCGCTGAATGAAAAGCCCACCGAGCTGGACTTTGAGCGCAAGCGCAACTATCACAAAGCCTCACGCTCCTTGGACCTCGATTTGGATATTGTTTCCAATGAAGGGCGGCGACGCTACTGTGCGCCAGCACGCCCAGCTACCACCAGCACAGGCACCAACAGTCCACAGCAGCCGGCTAGCCTGCTCGATGAGTCGCACAACAATGAGGCGGAGGTCACCTTGGCCGGCATACGCGCCAGACGTCAATTGTCCCGTGGTGACGCCGCCAAGCTGAGCACTAGCGAGCTGCTGGAGCGCGCTGCTGAAGCTCGTCATGCCATTGCCGCTGAGATTCGTGCTCAAGGTAAGGAATCAATCAAACTCTATAGCTCTATATCTATAAAATGTTGAAAAGCGTATTATAAAGTTGGGCAACTGTATGTCACAGACAGCAGTAATACATTTATTCATAAAAGCATAACAAACTGAGCCGATTTAGACATGTCCGTCTTTTTTTCTGACTGTATGAGCAACAAGAACTCAGAGACTATAAGAGCTAGAGCAACCAAAGTTGGCATAAAGCTGCTCCTATTCCCGAAGCAGCACGCTTATATATTATATGCTTGAATTTCCTTTTAAATCGTATAAAAATCGTTTACCAGCCACAATCTTCAATGAAAAAAATTGAAATATATCATACTGCAGCTTAATTTATAATTGATCGATTCTGTGCTTAACTTTAATGTGCTCTGCTTGTGTTTTGCAGCTGAGGATACAGTTGGAGGTGGAGCACGCTGTGTTGAAATTATCAAGGATAGCTGTGGACTCGGCTTCTCCATTGAGGGCGGCTTCGACTCGCCGCTGGGCAATCGCCCGCTTATTGTCAAGAAAGTTTTCATGGGTAAGTCCACTCATCCACTTTTATCATTTGCATTTCATCATTTGCTTTGCAATCGTTTTTGTAGGTGGCGCCGCCCAGAAGACCAATCAGGTGCGCAACGGCGATGAGATCCTCAGCATTAATGGTGCCTCGACTGCGCGCATGACACGCGTCGATGCCTGGAACTATATGAAGCAACTGCCGTTGGGTGCGGTGAGAATTACTTTTGCCTAGGATGCGGAATCCGTTGGAGAAATGCGCCACAATTTTTTTTAGTTTTAAGCGTACTGTTGCAATGAGAGATGTTTTTGCATTTAAACGATCTATAATTATAATCTTAACCATACATTTAAATAATTTAAAGTGCAATTGCAAGTTATATTTTTTTGATTTTGATGCGTTGGCATTATCCACCGCCGCCCCTATAAATATATATGCATTATATATCTAAGTATCTTACATCCATGATTGTATATAACTATCTTAACTAATATACATATTTAAATTCTAAAATTTATGCAGCAAAATTATGAAATCTTTTTAACAGCGGTATTTCCTTATATAAAAGATTGGTATATTAATTGTAATCGTGAAAAAAACTAAAAAAAAAAATTATATAAAAAATATTCTATGCCATAATTTATGCGGGATGATTATACATACTTACTTATTTACTTATATACATATTTTATTTTAAACAAAATTATTATATTATTTAAAAAAAACCACAAAAACAATGTTCATGTATACAAAAGTATTTGCTAAATATACATACATTTGAAAAATTAATAATTGCTGCTTTAATTCTTTTGAAATATTCGTTGGGTTGCAAAGAAATTTGGAACAATTAAAAATAAATTTTATTGAGATTAAGAATTTTTCATAAATAAAAAATAAATCCAAGATTTAGCTATAATTTTTTTTTAAATCTTATATTTTATACAGCAACATAATCTATGTGGACCCATAACTACTATAGAAACGCTTTTTTCAAATAATTATTGGTCATATATTTAATTATTATTCCCACGAGAGGCTTAGCTTAAAAATTAAAATTATTTTTACCAAAAGCAATTGTGGAATATAAAAATTGATAACAAAATGGGTAAAAAGTAAACCGCCAGCTCCAATTGCATTGCAAAATTAATCATATGGGATTAACATAGATAACCATTTTGCTATAGCATTTACCAATTTGTTCTTCAAGTCGATGCGCAGTTATTAAAGTCAACAACAAATTGGTTCATCATAAATGAGTGTTTATTAAATTATATGTATGTACATAGGTATAACTAAGTATTTAGATTTAAGTACTCGAACGCCGAGTAAAAGGTACAAAAGTATGTACGATTTAGTTAAAGTCTCCAAAAAACATATAAATCAAAAATATTTTCTATGTTCTAACTTTCCTTAAGTTGTCAAAGTAACGATTAGTGTTTGAGATTATAACGTAAATAGTTCTTACATTTCGAAACATCTTCACATGGCTTAGGGTAATGATTAAACAACTTATTTTGTTATTGTACAACGTAAATTCGAATGGAAAACGCAGCTGAATCGAATGCACAGCTGCGGCCTTCTTTGGGCTTGGCTACTACCACTTGCATCACTTTGCCGCCTACCCATCGTGCGAGGGCTTCGGGGCGGGAGCCAGCCTGGGTAGCTGCAGGCCCGAGCGCGAGTAGTGTATCAATTGCGGTTGGGGAGATAGTGCGGCCACAATGGTTTCCGTTTGGCCATTGAGACGCTGCTGCTGCTGACTGTTGACGGTGCCAAAGATCTCACCAAGCACCGCATAGACGCGCTGCTTGAAGTACAGTTTTTGATGAAAATTCATGTGATTGAGGTCAGGTCGAAGACTGTGCAGAAATGCGTCATCAGCATCCATGGCAACAGGTCGACTCTCGGAGAGGGTTGTTGCATCGCTCTGAATGTTGCTGCTGCTGCTGGCTGGAGTCTGCAATTGGTAGGAAAAGTGAGTAAGCGATTAGCGATTGCTATTGAGTGTGGACGCCAGTTGATAATTATAAATAAATCAAACTAAATGCGTTCGTGTGCATTTACCTCAGTCATTTTGGCGCTTTCAGCAACTGTTCGCTGACGTTTCTTTGGTGGAATGAGATGATGACTCTGTTGCTCAAGAAAGTTTGTCGTTTTCGATGCGTCCTCGTCGCTGTGTGATTGCGGCTCGGCCTTGGGCTCGTAGCGACTGCTATCTCTGGACTGTTCGTGAGCGTAGATGCTGCTCAGCGCATGCTCGTCCGGCAGCCGCTCCGAACTGCAGTCGCTTTCGTTTTCATCGCTGCTTGGCGCCTGTTTGACTACCAGCATTGCATTGGGGTTGTCCTCATCGTCATCCTCAAACTCATCGTCACCGCGGCGAAAGCTGTCACGTGAGCGTCTACCCCTGACAGGCACCGGCACGCCGGGCGTGATGTGCTTCCTGAGAAACTCCAGCTCCTCGCTAAGATAATAAGGCTTGACGCGATTCGAGCGGCGCTGCACATTAATCGAGCGTGCAAAGCTGGTGCGTATGTTTCTAAAGCGCTCCTTGCAATTGTCCACTGCAAAGCAAAAGATATTGAAGGCCAGGACAACTTAAATAAATTCTCACACACTACTCACCGCTATCGTTCATCTCTGTGGCAATTTCCTCCCAGGCGTATTCGATATGTGACTTTCGCATATAGAACGCATGCGAGCGATCGTACATGCAAGGATAATTCTCGACCAGGCGACAGATCTTTGCATTGATTGCATGCAGCTCGGGCGTTATAGTCTTGGTGTTCAGGGCTGCTGCATAGTTGTTGCTCTTTTTGCTGCTGCTGCCAGTGCTGCGTCGCGTATTCATGGCTAGCAACAAAAGTATACAAATTAAATTAAAATTATATGGTATGCACAGTCTGTGCGCAACGCACTTCGCAAAAATCAATTTAATTCTCAATTGTGCGATGCGCACTCTCTTCTCGCTCTCGCTCTTCTCTTGCTTCTCTTGGACGCGAGGCACAGGTACAAACGCAGATGCGTATCGCTCTCTGCATTGGGCGCTACGTAGCGTTGGTTTGGGCTGCCGTTTCTTCGCTGTCTGGCGCACAACAATTTACATTTTATTGCATTGCATCATTATTTTGCGTTTTTATTGCGCATTTAGCCAACTACCTGCAACTTTCTATTATCTCGTTTGATTTTGCTTTTTTTCAATCTTGCGTGGTCTGGCAGCCGTGTTTTGCTGTCGAGTTGCTTGCCGTTGTGTGTGCTGTCGTTTCGCTGCTGATGTTGAGCTGCTGCGTGTGAAATTATTTTGCGTGGGCTGGCTATGAGTTTCTGAATATTCTGGTGCACAACATGTACGGTCGCACTCTCTCGCTACAAATTGCCAGCTTTTGCTCGTTCTCTCACTCTCTCGCTCTCTGTCAAGTCACAGCCGGCGTTGTTGTTGCTGACGCTGCTGCTGACGGCAACGATAAGAGCATTATTTCACACAACTCTGGGCAATGCAATTTTCCAAATGTCGTTTGCTTACCACAATCAAATTAAAAGAAATTAGCAAAATGTTAACACAAATAGACGCCATGTGAGTCAGTTGCACATTGTTATTGTTGCAAACAACTCGCTGCCGGTAACAAACACCAAACTCAACTCTCAACAAACATGGACGGCGCTTCGAGCTCTAACAAAAATAAGGCACACGCAGTGTGAAATTAACAAACACCCTTGAACGTATCGAAAATAACACTACGCCACTGCTTACACTCACACATGCAAAGCAACAATTGACATGCCAGAGAGCAAAAAAGAAACTACAGCATTGCCAGCTGCAAATAAAGTGTGCTTATTATACGACTGGCAACAATTATTCGACAACTATATGTAGCCCTGGTGTTATATGATTAATGAATGGAAATTAATAACTCAAAATAAATACATTTTTTTACTTGCAACATTAAATTATTCAACTAAAAGCAGTAAACAAAAATAATCCTGAAAAATTATTTATGCTAAATATTTGTAAAGATTAACATGCAAGTGGCTGCTATGCAACCCTTAAACTGGTCTGCCAATATAGTTTGCTTCAGCAACTCGATTGCAATGTACTCGCCTCTCTTGAACGAGACGTTCTCTTTCAAGTATGTGTGTGTGTGTTTGTTTGTGTGCCTTTGCAGCTGTGCCAGTTGTGTTTTGCGTGTGTGACGCGCTGTTCGAACGAGTTCGTGTATAAAGCAAGTTTAAATACAATTTACTCAATTATTGCTCGCTAGTTTATTGTTTGACTGTTAAGTCATGGCTGTTAGCAGTTCACCGAATAGTGCTGCACATAAGTGGAGTGTGAAACTGTTGCGCGCTGTGGAGAAAAGGCCGGTTTTGTATGATCGAACTGCAGAAAATTACAGGAAAAAAATGCCATCGGATAATGCCTGGGACTTGGTGGCTTCGGAGTCAGGAGAGCCCGGTAAGCAGTGTTGTAAAATGAGGCGTGCGCACTTGCGCTTATCGTTATCGACTATCGGCTACTTTTGGCTGTAAACGAGTTGGCAGGCACGAAGTGCTGGTAAATGTGAAAGCACGATTGTAACGAATTTAAAATATCGACTTTAAATTTCAAAATCGAAATCATTAGTAAACAACTTTAAATCTGCAACATTTTAACAGAAATGCTAAATTCATAAATGCTTATATATGCACATAAATATGTTTACAAATGAAAGTTTGCAATATGAAATAAATAAAGCAGTTATTCTTCGATGAGTTTAATTTTCCATTTGATTCAAAGCTTTGTAAAAAAAACACGTAAAGCTATGTTTTTTTTTATTATACTATTAGAAAATTAGTATCATATAACAATGCATAAATTTGGCTTAAATAATCTTTTAATATTTATCTAAATCTGTAGGCAATATAAAATAAATAGCATAAATAAAACGATTATTATGGCGAGTCTTAATCCGATCAAGACTAGATTATTTGAGACTGATGATCCTAGTTGTAATAGCATTTTTAGCATTATATATATTATGTATAATTATATTATATTATAATATTATTATAATCAAACAGCCTTCATTTTAATAGTCCGTATGAAAAGAAATTTATTGTAGGAATTAGCTAAAAAGTAGTATCGATTAATCAATATCGAGTTATATCTATTTAATCTAATATCAAGCTTGTAACACAGCGGTTGCTAGCGACATATATTACAATCGATACAGACAGTTTCATCTCTAATTCATTGTTTGTCGAGCAAGTGTATTGAAGAGTTTATTTTAACTTACAAAAGTGTGCAAAAAGTGAAATCATTTAGGAAAAGAAAACGTATGTATATTACTTTTTATTATTGCACATTTAATTATTGCATTCATATGTTTTCGCATCATGTATACAGCATAAAAATACTTTGGTTGTTGACAACCATGTGTTTTGCATTTGACAGCCATTACATTTGCTGCTTGTGTTATTGCAAAAAAAAAATGTATACATCCCTTTGATTCATAAAGCGTCCCAGTAATTTGTCATTTATTATTATACAAATTCTCGTTTGTAATACAGTTAAT
Source organism: Drosophila busckii (assembly GCF_011750605.1). NCBI lineage: Eukaryota > Metazoa > Arthropoda > Insecta > Diptera > Drosophilidae > Drosophila > Drosophila busckii. The sequence continues at coordinate 11,002,146 of NC_046606.1, forward strand.
TGCGAGTTAAAATATTATAAAAAATCTATTTTTATGAGTCAATTTGATCGAAATCCTTTACGATAGAACGCTGCCAGATAGCGATACTCAAGTTTCCATTTGCCACGTGCAGTGTAGGAAAGAATAAAATCGAACAACCGCCTGCAATCGTGTCAAGATCTTTGTTTTGATGTAATATTTAAATTATAATAGTATTTAAATTCTATATTTTTGGGTTGTCAAATGTATGTTACTATATACATACATATATATTAAATATATGTACTTAGCTAAGTAAAAATATATGTACTAAGCTAAGTGTCACTAGCTAGTGACAGCGAAAAAAAACATGTACGTATAGATTGAGGGATTGGTATCCCTTTTAAACGCAGATAGTTTGAAAAGCAACTCTTGGCCACTTTTCACGTCAAAAGAAGATTTTATTGCTGGTGATGCATATGTGTATGTGCACATGTATACATATATATGCTTGTGTGCCTGCTTGACTGTTTGTGTAAATGCCAATGAATAGCTTTGGGTGTGCATTTGCTTGTATAATGCAACTAATTTGTTAATATTTAAGGTAAAGTAATCAATCTGCTGTTCTTTTTACTTTTTTCTTATACCATCAGCAGTAAATTACTTAATTATTTTTGCGCCACATTTTCATTGCGATAGGCAAATTCGAAAGTTTATATTGCCAAATAAAATTTTCATTTATATTCAATAAAATCATTTAATAACAATAATTTTTTTTGGAAATTTTTATTATGTTTATATGAACATAACAAGAATTTTGCAAAAAAATAAAAAATTTTAAAGCTTAAAACGTTTTGTTGCTTCGCCAACTTAATGCCTTACATCTTTCCACAACAGATGGCGGTAGTTAAACTCTGTGCTGAAAAGCATGCTATAAGTTTGAGAAAATGATTAAACTGATTTTTGATCATAAGATTTGTTATTTCAGTTAAAACAAACATGAATATTAAACTAACAAACTTTAGTGCAATGAAAAGAAATCCTTTGCTTATGTTTGTAGCAAGTACAGTTTTCTTTGCGGCATATATTGCCACAAAAGTCGGCGCTTTCGTAGCTCACCAAGTGCTGTAAGCGATTAGAGTCCCAAACTTTTTGCTGCATAACTGCGAGGGATGCTCGCCGGGTTTGATTTTTATGTGGACGTGGGTTTAAAATGTTATGGCGTTCATTTTAATTTCGTAATTATCTATTTTTTACAAGTGACTTGTTAAATTTAAATTTATATTTTTTGTTGCGTTTGCTTAATATAAAAAACATTAACTGGGGTGTTAATGTTTGCGTTGAAAATTTGTATTTTATTTGTTGTTGTTGAACTTAAACTGAACCAAATGAATAAATTCCTTGGCATTTTAAATTATTTATTTGATAATATAATAAACTTATATTCCTGATTCCTTTTTAAAAAAGTTCTTTGGCTTTTTGTTAACTTGCTTTTTAAGTTAATTGAATTTGAAATTGAAGATCTTACTAATGTTTATGGGCGTAGCTCTGCAGTCAAAACAAACTGTTGCCTGTTCCATTTCTATATCGCCTACCTGCATGCAATATAATAGTATATAGTAATATAGTTAGATAGGTAGGATTGTGGTTAATCCCGTATGTTAAAGCTGTTTACCAATTTGCACAAACTATTTTGTGGTGCTTATTGAGCTAGGATTAGTTTTATTAGGGATAATGCCTGGTTGCCTGCCTGTTTATCGACGCAGGTACTGGTGGGTGGGCAACCCTGTTTGACTATCTACCTGTCTCTTTCTAATACCTATGCTTGTCTTTTTCTCTCGCACCTAAAACAGTTGAGGTATGCAAACGACGCTATCGACAAATTCGAAACGATTACTCCCGATTTATTGCGTCGGACATTCAGCGACAGCGAACTCATCCGAAGCGAGCGCACGAATCGAAGCCATATTACTTGGGCAACGAGCTTAAGTTTCTCGAGCCGCATATGCACACAGAGAAGGACTCGCTTGATCACGAGCCGGAGCGTAAATCGAAGAGCGCAGAGCGAACACCAACGCATAAAAGCAAAAAGAAGGACACAGTCGAGTCAGTCGAGAAGCAGCCGCTGGCCAAGCCACAAGAGTCCGAGACGAACAACAACAACAACAACAACAAGAGCAAAGCGCGAACTGAAGAAAAGCCGAAACTGAAAGGAAGAGAAGACACAGCCGGAGGCAGAAGACAGTCGAAGTGGCAGTGAAGACTCTGAGGAGCCGGAGGAACCACCCAGCAAGAAGAAATCACTGCATCGCGAAGAAGAAGAATCAGCATCAATTGACGAGCAGCCGTTTGGTGACTCACCACAGCCGGAGTTCTTCATCAAGCACAGCGCCTCATCCAATTGCCTGATCATTGGCAAAAAGCGCGCAGCTTCTACTGCAACCGAGGATCCGGATCCGCTTGGCGGCGACAACATGAGCGACGACAGCGCCGACGAAACTCAAAGCATTGGCGGTGGCCGCCGCCCGCGACGCGCAGCCGCAGCCGCTGCCAAGCGCAATGCCAGCCTAGCGGGCAGCATCAAGAAGCTGCCCACGGACACGCGACTGCAGCGTCTGCAGCGACGCCAGTCCCTGACTATGGCTGTGGCCAGCAGCCTGCGCAGCTCCACCTCCCCAGTCAAGATGGCGCCGCTGCCGCGCAACAGTTTGCCCCAGACAAAGCCGCCGTCGCAGTCGTCACCAGCGCCAGTGGCCAAGTCCAACAGTCGCGATGATATTTTCCCACGCCCACGTTCGGCCACGCAGGCGCCGCCACAGCAACGCGTTCCAAGTGCCAACGGCTATGCGGGGTCCTGGACGTCCACCACGTGTTAGCTCCCTCGCTCTGCCGCCTGCCGTGATGAATGAGCTGATACGCAGCTCAATGACGCCCAAGACCAGCACCACCAGCACCATCAGCAGCGCTGCTGAGGTCTTCAAGCTGCCCGCCAGTCCGTCGTCAGTCGTCTCGCCGCCATCGCCCACAGCTGCTCCTGCTGCTGCTGCTGCTGTCTCAACTGCAGCCACATCGGTGGCCTCGCGCTTGGTCTCGGCCAGCAACACGCTGGTGATCAGCACCACCAGCTGTCCCATTAGCCAGCCAGCCAGCAGCAGCAGCTTGGCGCTTAGCATCATGCCCAGCACCACCAGCACCGCCTCCATAACAGCATCGCCCATTCTGAGCAGCGGCGCGCCCTTTTTGGGCAACGCTCGACTCATTCGACGCATCGAGCGCAGCTGCCAAACCGACGGGCCCGACATCTTCTCCGACGAGCATTTCCTCAATACAATTCTGCCCCAGATGCGCGAGATGAACGGACGCCAGAAGCTGCTCTTCAAGCAGAAGATCTTCAAGGCGCTCATGGAGACCTTCGACGATGCCACCGAGTTCCCCGAGAAGGGCGAAGTGCAGCAGCATTTCAACATCAATACGCCCTCGGGCTATGAGAACGTCACGGATGCCGAAATGCGTCTCATGCGTGAGCTGGCCAGCATCATCTGCGCGGCCAAGCACACGGCACAGCTCAGTGCACCAGCGGAGAAGAGCAGCGCGTCAGCGAATTCAACGCCGCCCATGTCGCATTCGCCGCTCATAGTCAAGGCCAAGACGCCCACCATTCAGCGCATGCAGCGGCCCGCGGCCTCGCCCATTGAGGAGAAGCGACTCTATCGCATTATGCATGTGGCCGGAGGCAACAAGGTGCTCGCTACTGCGGTGCGCCAGGATAGCGTCGATAGCAACAGCAGCCAGGTGAGCAATCGCGCCAAGCCCTTTGCCGTGCCCGGACTGAAGCCAGCGCGCTCCACGGACTCGCTAGCTACGCCAGCGAAGAGCGGCGTCATCGCCAAAGCAGCCACGCCCCCCGTCACATTGCCCATACCCAACATGACGGAACCTGCGCTGCTGCGCCAGATGAGCAGACGCTACTCGATTTGCGGCAGCGGTGGCGGCACCAGCACCACGCTGGCCGCGCCCATGCCCGGCAAGCTGCTCACCCAGGACAACTCGCTGCTCAAGCGTCGCATTACCCCCGTCACCCAACTCAACGTGCCGATGCAGCAGCAGCAGCAGCGCAGTCGCTACAACAGTCCAATGCTCAATCCCGCTGGCCTCACACCCAACAACAGTTTGCTGGTGCGTCGTCCGCCGGGCAAGCAGACCTCGCCCTTGGCTGCAATGCAGCGCACTCCGCAGATCGCCACCATTCATGGCGGCGCCGTCTTTGGCGACTTTCCCACGCCCAGCACAGTGCGCGCCAATGTCGCTGCCGCTGCCGCAGCGCTGTCGCCGCAGAAGCGTCTGATCGTTGCCAATGCGAAGAGCAATGCACAGCAGAAGCCTTCGCCGCCACTCGGAGCCAGACCGCCGGTGGTGCTGATGCCCAATCCCAATGCACAGGCCAAGAGCAGCTCCTCGAACGTCGCCTCGCTGCTGTCCACCAAAGACTCGCGCTCTCGCAGCCAATCGCCCAAGCAGCGCAGTCGCCTGGAATCGCAAACTGCAGGCGTCATCGAAGCCGACAACTATGAGATGCCGCGCCTGAAGCGGGAGCCGCTGGACGAAGACGAGCTGGACATGCTGCAGCCAGATCACACCGATATACTTGGCATATAATACGAATTCTAGTTCTAAGCTCCCCTACACCCCATGAAGCTGTAAAACAAATAATATTCCAAAAAAATATTGAACTAAAATTATATTCAAACTATAATGTTAAGCAAACTGTTTGATTCAAAAACACAAAAAAAAACTATTAATCAATTATATATATATATATATATGTTAAGCGAACTGTTTAATTCGAAAACACAAAAAACAATTAATTACTGAACTGAATTGAAAAACCTTATTATTGAAAATAAAATTTGAAATACCATGTTTAACAATAAAAAAACATTATTTTTGCTAATAAATGGCTAATTGTTTAAATAATTAGTAATTCTTGTCTTAATGAATGTAATTCTATTGAAAATAAATTTAATCTGAAGCTTAATTTTGAAATGTGTGTTTTTTAATTGCTGCAGCAGATTCCAAGCATTTCAGATAAATTAATGAATAAAATGGGATTGAAAATATAAAAAACGAATTCATTTTTTAATTTAATTTGTATTATAAAAATCTAAAAATAATTCTCATTTAAAACATTTTTTTATTTAATATATTTTAAAATATTTTATTTCATATATTTTTAACAAATCGGAAATCTACATGACAGATTACAGATCGGTAAACTTTTCGGTGCTTTATTAAACTCTCCGCATAGTCAAAGTAATTTGATTGATTAAAGTCAAATAAATAAAAAGTCAAAAAAAATTACTAAAAAAAAGGAATAATAATATTAATGAAGAAATTAAGTGGATCGTGCAAGGATTTATTTGAACATAAGCAGAACTTTTCCTATTTGCCAGAGTTGGGATCAATCAGTAATCCAAATTTGCAGCCATTCGTACATTTTTGTTTTTATTTACTTAATGCCCAAATTGCCCGTATTTTTATATTTTATCTGTCTGCTTTGATTCAAGCACAAAATGAAAACAAACTAATAAACAATTTATGAATTTTATATTAAACACGCGACTGCAGTTTGATTTACGCACGGGCCTAAGACTTGTTCAGATACCACAGCGGAATCTTATCTGAAGAGGCAGCCACCACTCAATGATTGTAAATTAAATACTTTAATGATAAGCAAAGTGCTAGAGAGTATAAAACCACAGCGTCGTTAACTTCGCACGTTTAGTTCCAACTGGAGAGTTACAAAATGAAATACTTGGCAATTTGTATGCTGCTGCTGCCGCTGGTCTATGGCTCTGCCATACCACGGCCGGAGTCCTACTCCGTGCCGGACATGTCTACAGCTGAGGATGGCAAGTTTGTGCCGGATATGGTTGAGGCCGCCGAGGCGCAATATGTTGTTGGTAAGCAATAAACAAATGGCCAGAGCTTGACAAATCATAAAGCCACAATTTTTATATAGAGCCCAAGCTGGAAGCAGTGCCCGATATGTCTGTAGCTGCCGATGCTGCTGATGCTGCTGGTAAGCGAAGCTTAAATTGAATAGTTGTACCAAATATAAAGCTTATATATATTAGATGCCAACATTGATCAAATTCCCGACATGTCTGTTGCCGCTGATGCCAACGATGTTGTTGGTAAGTTTTGAAACTGCAACTGAAGCATTTGCATATATAACATTTATATATATTAGATGCCAACATTGATTTGATTCCTGACATGTCTCAAGCCGAGGATGCGCTCGATGTTGTTGGTAAGTCATAAGTTTAACTTAAGCAGCGCCATATGTTTTATTATGTTTTATTAGATGCCAACATTGATTTGATTCCTGATATGTCCCAAGCCGAGGATGCGCTCGATGTTGTTGGTAAGCTCAGCAGCTAAGGCTTCACTTTTGATAATCTATTGATAAACATTTATTTAGCTGACAATATTGATCTGATCCCAGACATGGCTGTTGCCGCCGATGCTGAGGATAATGGTGCGTAGTCTCTACTCTACTAAATCCTTTAATTTATTCTAATAAGCTGCTTCTCTCTAGTTGTTGCCCCCGATATGTCCGTGGCTAGCGATGCCGAGTAAATTCTCTAACAAAATTGCAACTACTTAAGTCTCTTGACTCTAAACTAACTCGTTTTTTTTTAACTATGTCTAAGTGTATTGTATTTTTAATTTAGTTTTTATTATGTGCAGCACAATTAAAATGTAAAGTTTAAATGAAATGCGGAGTTTTTTATATTTATCTTTTAATTTATTCAGCGCTGATAAACAAGTGAGCTGCAATAATTTATTGTCAATTTCCCACGCAAGCAAAAGTTTTTGCTGATAAGTCTAATCATGTAAAATGTGCAGATAATTGTTATAAATAATGTTTAGTTTGTTATCAAGCTACATTTATGAATGAAATGAAAGCGTAAGTCAAATTTATTAATTGATAGTTTGACTTGAAAGTAACTAAACTAAATTTTGTAGTCAGACATTTTATTTGTGACTTTATCAATTGATTAGTTTGGACTGTTCTAAACACAGTTGCGTGTCCATTTCCTGATTTTAGCCACAGCTTCATTGCAATTCCTGTAGCAATCATCATCAATAAGCATCCTAAAAGTAAAAGCTAATTTTGTTTATTGAAACTTTGTGATTTAGTTAGCGATTGATTTCATTAAGCGCACAGCCTAAATCTGTTTTTGGCCTCCACATGGACAACATTTAATTAGTTATCTTTCTTTATTGCCTGTGCTTTGTGCTTTGCTTTTATTTAAGTTGCGCCTCAGCCTCAGACTGTTTGCCCTTTCGAAACTGATCTCAATTAACCAAGTTTGTATTAGGCCAACAGCCAGTGAGCCCACATTGGCAATTTCATGACCGCACACAACAAATTGTCCTCCATTTTGGCAAAGGCAATAACATTACTCTGGAGTTCAGGCCAAGACCAAAAAAACTGATTAGCTTTACGTCATGGTCGGAGTTTCGTTTAGCTGCTCGTTTGGCAAAATGAGTTTTTTTTCTCTGGCTTCTGCTCGTTTTTCTATTCACTATTGTATCGTTGGCTATTAATAAAGAGGAATTAACGGCAAAAACCGGACCTGGACCCACACAAACTGACGCTGATCCCCAATGAGGCTCATGGCCATAAACAACGGGCCGCATAGGTAAATGGCTACTGCAACTAAAAAGGTGGGGGAGGGGTGGAGGCAACTCTTTGCTGCTGTTGTTGTGATTTTCACACAAAAGCGCTAAAGCGACTACTAAATTACGTGCTCATGTGTTCTAGTTCAGAGCCAACCGCCAAAGCGACGCGACATCGACCCACAGCCCGCTGCATCCCCCCAACCGACTTAACGCCCACATACATAACATATATATATATAGTATGTGTCTCTGGATCTTGTGAATAGGCCGCAGCACAAGCGAGCAAATCGCATTTGGTGCGCTAATGAACCGCAGTAGCAATCCCGACCAGAACTAGCTCTGGACCCAAACCAGGCGGCGGCGGCGGCGGCGACCACTCGTCTGGTTCTTTTTTCTCTCTTTTTTTGCTGCCGCATATTTAAACGTGAAATGAAAATACCGTTTAAATGTGTAACAATGCTGTTGTTAACTAGCCCAGTTAGAGGGAGTGTCCATTACGCCGTCCATCTGACCAAGCTGCAACGCCGGCGTTGGCGTTTCCGTCGGCCTCTTTGCAATTGCCGCTTCATTAGGCCATGCGTGAGTGTTCGGCTAGGGTCAGCGCCTGGGTTTATAATAATTAAAAAATGTAGCTTGTTAGCAATTGTTGAATTCGTTGTTGATTAAAACAATCGAAAGCGTGCAGAATTAAAGAATTAATAAATTAAGTAATGTTTAATATTCGCATACTTGACTTTTGTTTATAAAGAATCAAAGCAAGCGACTGTTGTTGAATAATCAAGTTGCTATTGTTGAGAAATGTATTGGTGTTGGTGTTGCAACAGTCAAATTCAAGGTTCTTGTATTAGATTAATGAATATTGGAGAGTTTACTATTGGTTTGTAATGTAAATTTCACCAATTTAATTTGTGCTGAACTGGAGAATAGTAGTCAGTGAAGTAACTAGTTGTACACCAGTTATATGTTTAGATTTTAACTCATATGCATCTACAACTTTGCTCTCTAAGCTTTTGACAAGTTGAGTGCTTGCATTTCAAAATCATTTGCACCGAACTTTTTATTTCTGTTTGCAAAGTGGCTTTATTTAATATTTCTCATGACTTATTTCCTGCGCTTTTACTATAATTTCTTGCTGCCACTTGGAGGCCACAAAGTTGCAGCTCTCTTTGTTGATTGCGCCATTAATAAAGTTGCTGGCTAAGTGCAGCCTCTGAAAATAATATAAAAAGAATATTGCAGCAATGCTTTGACTGTTGTGATTTCAAATATATAGTTGTTGACATTATACCGACTTAAGCACTACAAAAAAGGGAAGAAGAAGAAGAAGAATATATATAGAATAAAACTGAAAAGTTGAAAGGCAAAATGTGCAGCTGAGGAAAAGCAAAACAAAGTTTTGTTAAGGAAACGAAATTAAATTTCTCTGGCTGCGACGCTCTTGTGGACAGAGAGAGTGAGTGAGAGTAAAGTGAAGTGATATGCAAAGCAACAAAAGAATGCTCAATGCAAAAAGTGTGCAAGACGCAACTAGCGATGACGTCGGCAGCGAAATAAATGAAAATGCTAAAGTGGAAGAAGTCAAAAGTTTTGTAATATTTCGCCAAATGCAATGCAAGCGAACGCTGAGAGTGGGGAGAGCAAATGCCAATTGCGGAGAGTGGAGTGTGGAGAGTGGAGAGAGCGCGCAGCTTAAACATTTAATGATGGACACGCGATCTAAAGCAGAAGTGCTTGAGTTTTAAAGCTTAGCATTTTATTTGTAAATAAGCAACATAAATATTTATTAACAGCTAAGCTTGAATCTTGAACATTTCATATATTTATTTCCATTTACTTACTCTAGATGGCGACACGTACTCAAAGCTTCAAGCCAACTATGCAACAACTTGGAGAGTAAACAGATAAGAAAACGCCGCAGGTAAAACGCGAAATTTGAAACTCTTGCAGCAGCAGCAGCAGCAGCAAGAAACTTGAAACAGAAAACAAAGTAAAGTAAATAGAATGTCAGGCAAAAGTTTTGACAATTTGGCAACCACCAAAAGTGGGTTGGCGCTTAAAGCGAAGACAAATGCCAAAATGACGCATGACAGCCCAAAGTGTCCAAGCGATTAGTTAAAATGACAAAAGCAGCAGCAGCAACAACAACAACAACAAAAGCTAAACCAACAGCGCTGTCAATTTACAAAATAGAAAAAATAATAATATTGAGCGACAAGCAGTGCGAGTTTGTTTAAAAATAAACAGACGTAAGCGTATTAAAGTGCATTGAATTTATGCGCGCTTGAAAAAATTACAATAAATATTTTAAAAGTATAATAAAAAACTGAAACTAATATTTTTAATATCTCCCAATCTATAAGCTTATAAAATTTAAAAACAAAAACATAATTTTAAATACTTATAAATTTACTTTAAAATACTTTTAAATTATTCATAGATGACATTTAATGAATAAATAAATAATTGCTTGCTTAAATTTATATGAAACATATGCAAAATTAAATTAGAAATCTTTTTTCCCAAATTTAAGCTAAGCTCAGCACAGAGTCGTTCAAATGTTTAGTCTGTGTAACATTTTCATGATATAAATCATATAAATAGCTTAAATACAAGCTTAATTAATTTTACATATTTAGTTGCAATCATTTTATTTTACAGTCGACTGTCTATAGTCAACATAAAATAAATAAATTAATAGAAGCACATACATTTGTAATTGAATGTTGAACTGAAAATAAATAAATCAAGCTGTTGCTTGTATTGCTTTTGTTTAAAAAAATGCTTTGAGTAAATTCATAAAATTTTTATACTAATTATATTAACTTAAAGCGAGATCTATATAAAGTAGAAACATATGCTTGGATTCATGAATTTGATTGTTTTTTTAGCTAGCACATTTGCTCGTTTGTTAGCTAGGGAGACTCGATTGGGGGTCGGGCTACGTTTTATGGCCAACTGTGCTGTGTGGTGCGAATATCAAAGTGGGTGGACAGTGGGGGTGGGGAGGAGACAAGACATGGAAGATGAACAATATGGTGTAATGGCAGCTTGTTCTGAGCGTGATTACAGCTGTTACGAGTATTGCCTTCAGTTCAGTTTGTTGTTGCGCTTGTTATAGTTTTAGCACTTTTGATTAAAACTAACGGTAAGCCGTTAACTTTGATGATAACACTGGCTGAGCAGAATGTCTTTAGAAATTGTCAGTATTAACAGCTGTGTCCAAAGCTTAAACATGCTCTATATGCTTATAAACAATCTTTTATTTTAACTGTAGCATATTTGCATGTCTGTCATGAAGCGATCTCATTTATCATTTTAGCACGCTTTGGCGTCTTTAATCCACATTAATATTAAAAAAGCTCATAGAAAATTTGCATAAATAGCGCGATATGCAGTGAATAAATCAATTCCACGCCGCAAGCTCAAATGTCATAAATAAACATAAAATGTAGTTAAAATGCAAATAAAAATACAATAAAAATCACACGCAAATTGCAAAGCATAAACGAGAGAAACGACAAACGATTTAACCATAAAAAATAAATTATTTTCCCATAGAAAAAGTCAAAAAATTTTTGCAGCCAGCATTTTTATTTGTGGCATTAACCATTTTCGTATTTTCGTGACTACAGCGACAACAACAAATGATACTCAAGTTGCTGCCAGCATTTTTATATTTTTCGCCTGAAAAAAAAAAATAAATTTAATTAGCTAACGATTGAACGGACGAGCAGTGTGTGGGAGCCTAAATGCCAGTCAGAGTTCAAGCCAACTTTGACATTTTAACGCCTCGGCAAGCGGCTCACAAGTGTTTTGTTGTGTGTGTGTGTGTGTGTATTTTATTTAAATAATGTTTGGTTGACTGCGTTATGCAATGCTAAATGCATGAATAAGAAAATATAATTGGATAATGAGTGAGCAAATTAACAAGCGCTTTGGCACTTAAGTTGGAAGCATTAACTATTGGCAAATCTTTTCATGTTGTGGGTGCTTAACTTTTCATTTTAAATGCTATAAATTTAAGTATTTCTTTAAAATTCGAAAGGCAAGCAGTGTCGACTGTTTAGGCCATAGCTTGGCTTAGTTAACTTTAGCTTGAAGCTCTTTTGCAATAATATTCATTCAACAGTAATGATGAGCAATATAAGTGAATATAAAAATATGATAAATATTCAAGGCCTGCTACGTTCAAAGCCCAAGCCGATATAGCTAAAGAAATTATTATGACTTTAATTATAATTTTTGGTTGCTGCTTACTGCATCAATTGATACGAAGAGACCAAACAGCCCTAAATGCATTAACGTATTAAATTCATATATTAAATATATATTTATATATGGAATTTATTCCATTACCCATAATAATCTGTCATACTTTAGAATTTACTTAGAATTTATATTGCTCTAAGCACTCAGCAAGGTAAACTAAAGCAGCTGCAACTGCACGTAGCATGCAACATATGATTTTGGAATTTGCCACACGAAGTTTGCTTTGGCTTCACTGTTGTTCTTCTTGTTCCTGTAACAAGCTGGCAAAGTGCTAAAGAAGTGTGTGCAAGTGTGCGTGTGGTTTGAGCACATTTGTGTAAGTTCTTATCAGTGTTGCAACAGCAGTGGCAGTGGCAGTGGCAGTGGCAGTGGCAATGACAACAAAGAGGGACTGAAATTCAACACGAGTTGCTAGAGTGGGAGCTGAGGATGTCACTCAATTAACAAGCTAACAAATGCAGACACAACGCGTCCTTTGCCAAAAAGGGCCAAACAAAAGGCTCAGCAGCGCCCCTTGCAACAGTCGAAATTGCCAACTAACGTTAGATTTGCAGCTCTCTTTGGTCATTTGCAAATGCTGCTGCTGCTGCTGCATGCAATTGGCAACTTGAGGCAATGGCAAAGTCCACAGTTGGCAGCAAACTCAGCTGCAGTTGCTATTCAATCCTTAGATTGGGTTTGGGTATGGGGCAGAGACTCTTGTTGCTGCCACAGTTGAGCAAATTTGTGCGCCTGCTGTTGTCTCAATTGTCGATAAGTTGCCAGGGCGCACTCAATTAAGCCAAGTTAGGGCTCCCAACTCCAGTCGCCGAGCAAGTTCAAAAGCTTCGTGTTCATTGCATGTAAGTTCAGCTCTTTATGGCGCATCCGGTCTGGCCTGACACATCCGCAGTCGCATCCGGTGTGCGAAAGCAGCTGCTTAGACAACTTATTTATGTCACGCCCACACACAGTCACATAAATAGCTGCTTTTGTTTTTAATTTTGTCACACACACGTGTCGGCAAAATGAAAATTCCTTTGCTTACATTATTGTAAATAGTTTGCTATTGTTGTTGTTGTTGTCTGTCTGGGCTGCAAAATATTTCCGCACTTGCATTTTATTAACGCTTTTGACTGCGTTAAATTTATTGTCATTGCTCTGCTGCTGCTGCTGGTCAATGCACCTGTCTGCTCTGCTCTGCTGCTCTCCTGATCTGCACTTCGGACTCCGGACTACATATGCGGCGCATAATTAAACCCATTTGTTGCCATGGACTCCATGGAGGTCGCCGAGGTCGATTTATTGTATTTTACAGTTAGTTTATGGTTCGTATTGAAAATGTGGAAATTGTTGTGTGCCCCAGCAGCAGCAGCGCGGGTGCCTCCATGAGGAAGACACCTTTATTTATTTGGCAATAAATTGGCAACGAGTTTGGGCTCCCCAGAGATGCCAAAGCGATAAAGAGAGCAACGGAGTATGGGCGAAGCTGGGAGCTGGGGCAAAAATCAATTAACTTGCGTTTAAGACAAACAACAAAGTTTAAATTTTTGGCTCAAATGTATTTAAAGCAACAATTTTGTATATAAGCTATAAATATATATTCACCCTTTTATAAATTTTTCGTAATGAAGATAATGATAACAAATGTGCCTAAACTTTTTTAAACTTTGTGCAACTCTTAGCTTTTGTTTGTAAGAATTTTTAACACTTATTGTCATAAAGTCACATATTTTATATGTTAAGCAAAATGAATACTAATGGCAGCGCATTTAGCACCCACGAATGTGCGTTTTTATTTACTTAAAATTTTTATTGCTTAAGCGAAGTTAGCATGCCGCTTAATGTTGAGTAATTTTTGCAGATTTTTTACTTTTTAAAATAAAGTGAGCATTATATATAAATAACTCAGCCTGAAGGCCTTTGTTGCTCTGGCTATACCAATTGTACCATAGAATTTAATACTAGGCTACAGATAAAATAAATAAAAATAAATATATAAACAATTTTAATACAAGCAGCATTGTTTATTTCAAAGTTTCGATGCAACCAGCTCAGTTACTTTAATTTTTACTCATTCATAAAAATTCAATCAATGGCATTCAAAAGTTAAAGAAGGCCTAGAAAATGTAAACTACAAGCATTCAGATTTAGTTTAAAAAGGTGGCTCAGAGTAAAAGTAATTCACAAATGATTTTGTTAAAATATTTTAACGTATAAAAGTAGCTAGTTTGTGTTTCATTCTCAACTGTAACTTATTTTAATATTAAGATTACTTTTTCTATATAAGTTACTTCCTTGCTTATGTAAAATGCTTGCTGTACATGCAATTTATTTGCTAAATGTAATTGCATAAATTGTTTAAGCTTTTTGTTCTGAGTGGGACTTGGCTGTTGCCATTCTTTTTAAATTAAATAAATCCACATAATTAGTGCGGTAATTTGTCAGCTGTTCAAAGTTTGTCCTCCATATATGTCTCTCTCTCGCTCACCTTTGCTCTCTTTCGCTCGTTCAGCTGTTGTTGCTAGCAAAAGTTAAGTGTGTGGCACACAATAGCTTTGGCCACATTCATTAACACGTTAGTTCAACTTTTTGTTGTTGCTATTTGGGGCTGCAAATTGTGTAAATGCTTTAAATACAACCAGTGTACAGACTTGAGTGAAACTGCAGCAATTTACGCAAAAAGTTATTCACTCACCCACCCACTCACTCTGCTGTTGGTTCTTTTGGTTACAATTACACTCGTCGACAAGAGCGGGGATTTGCAGCTCGAAAGCTTTTAAATAAAGTTAATGCAGCCTATGGGGAGTCCACTGCTTATCGAAATATAAAGCGCAATATTTGCAACAAAGAGAGCAAAGAAGTTTTAATAAATGACCAAATACTTGTTTATTTATCATTTACACAAAATTGTAGAAAAGTTGCCAATCCTAGGCACACGCTCTACATTTATCTTCTCCTCTCTTTCTTTCTATCTCTCTCTCTCTTGCCTCTTTACCTATCTTATCTAGTCAGCTCTTGCACGTAAAGGCAAAACTTTTAGTTTGTACAGACTCAGAACTTTCAGTTCACATAAATCCTGCTAATCGCTTTGACTATACAACTGCACTCTCTCTCTCAATCGCTCGCTCTCTCCCTCTCAACTCATTTGCATTTACAGTGTCTATGTGTTGGGCTAATTGCTGTGCCTGTTGCTAATTGTTTTTGTTGCTGCCCTCTGGCTGCCTTAGCAACATTTTTTAGCATGTCGTTGTCGGTTTAGTGATGAATGTTGCACAACTTTTTTTTCGAAATGACCTGCAACTAATTTCCGCTTTGCAACTCGTTATCCGCACTCAGAGAGTTACAAACGAGCAGTCAAATTTACAAATAAACAAATGAAATAACAATAATAAACAACAGAGCAGCAACAGCAGCAGCAGCAACAGCAGCTGCGTTGACAGCTACAGCAGCCTTCAAATCTATTTGGTAGCAAACAAAAAAAAATATTGTGCCATCAAAATAAAGCAAAGAATGCGTACAAATTACCAAAACAAATGAACAACAACAATTGCAAAGCTGCTGCTGACAATGACAACTGTTGGCAATAAAATGCAAGCATAGGTCGACTGCTAAATACTCTATAAAAATATGAAAAGTGCAAGAGATTTGTCATTGGAGTTGCTGAAAAGTAATTTGAAATTGCGTACAGAATAATAATTTAAGAATAATTAATATCAATTAAAATGATAAATAGTATAAATTTGTTTAGTCAAATCAAAAGCATAAACAATTCAAAAGTTAGTTAGATGGAAATATTGCCTCAGCTTTGCTTTCTTTGCAATTAAATTTTGTATTTAATTAGCATTTAACTCCTTAGCCTATTATTAAATAATTAAATGCTAATTTAAATACTCATAACTAAAAGTATAGACATGGACTTATATATTATAAAAATAAAATTAGTTGCACTTCAAAGTGAATTGATCTTTGCGTGTTGCCTTTGCCTGTTGCATAGTTTTTAGTTTTGACTTCCGTTTTACAGGGTATTTGAAAATATGCACACTGACAGTTTACGAAGATTTATGCGTTTTAGCTGAGTTTCTGCTCTGTACGGTTCAGTTCAGTGTTTTGAGTTCTTCTGCAAGCGAGTGGAACACATTTCTTTTTATTTTGCTGTGTTTTTGTTGCATTGCTTTTTATGCTTTGTCAAGCAGCAGAGCCACGCCTGCTGCCTTGTCATGCTTTGCTTAAGACAATGGGACAAATTGGCTTATTTAAAATAATACAAATTCAGTTTCAGTTTAAGTTTGTGCTGCATATCAAATATAATAATTTGTTAGCATACAGAAGCAGCAGCCGCAACTTTTTATGCCCAACATATTTTACAAGCAGTGCGCATTAAAAATGAATAAAAAATAAATTTGCAGTCCTTTTTGGGAAATTATGTTTATGGGCAAAAACAATATTTCATTTTGTATACATGGTCAGCAGACTTTTTTTTTTTGTGTTGCCAACTCGTTTCTCATTTCATGCTTGCTCTGCATTATGCATTAACATGCCGCACACCTGCCCCCCACAACGTCCCCCCCTCGTGTGCTCACACCTGACACTGGCACGTGTCAAAAACTTTATTTGCACACGCTCCACTGCAGCTACCCCGACCGATGGGCCTAAAGCTCAGGCACATTTTGTTTTTAAACAGAGTTGGGACCGCCTCATTGGCCGCCATATTTGACGCCAGTTGAGCATGAAACTGCCATTTAACAATGGCGAACAGCGCAAATAAATAAATAAATGCAAAAAACAGAGATGGGCAAGCACAAATGCTAAAGAATATTTAAAACAATGCAAGAGACCGTAACGAGGCGGCGGCCATCGCAGATAGCGCAACAATAATAACAATAAAAATGTCAAAAAGGCAAACGATGCTTAAATCAAATTAATGTGCAGCTGACTTCAGATACATTCATTTTTTTTTCGTATTATGTATATTCAATATTATTGTGCGAAGATGTTCAGGGCTGCCAATTCATCTATCGATGTGTTCGTTGTATGAATTGATAGTTGGTTTTAAATTTATAGCATACATTTATGGGCAAACAGCAAGCAGTTTCAAAGTTTAGCCTGAGATCGATTTGTTGTTGCTATATAAGGTAAATATGTTGGCATATGTTTTGAATATAATATATATAATATGTATAACATATATGAATGAATTTGTGAACTTAATGTGTAGCAAACAGAGACAAAGCAGCTAAAAGAAAAGCAAGCAAGCAAAACATTGAATCAAATGTTGCTTAGCTAATTAAATATTTTATTGACAAGCAGTGAAGCAAAACGATTTTTTGCTGATGCGAAATTGACTAGACATACCATCTTTCTCCACTGGCTACTTGGCTTTAATGTAATGTTTTTAAGTAAAACACAAACATGCGCGCACTTTGCTTGTTTGCCCCGATTCCAATGCCGCATACATAACTTACTTGAATAATGTATTTAAAGTGCGATTTAATGGCTGCTTGTGCATTACAATAAACAACGGCCGGCAATAATAAATATTAAATGTGTTTACATGTTTTTTAAACTGTATCAATTGTAATGGGCGAAATTAATGGCCTGCAACTTAATAGTTTGATTGGCAATGACAATTTTTGATGGCCACTGCTTAAAATGATGTGTTGATAAATTAAAATAAATGCATTATTAAATGATTGAATATGCATGGCAACCAATGTGAATATTAAATTATAAATTTCAATATGAAGCTCTAATCTTATAATTACATTTTGTACTTTTTAAAATGCAACAAAATAGTTATGCTAATTAAGAACATGTGAAAATAGTAAATTCCAAGAAAAACTCGCCATAAAATATGATGTAGCAGCTGCTTTTGAAATTGTATACATTGCGTATACGCAACAGCCACAACAAATAAAATGAAAAACTTGCACAAAATGTGCAGCAAATTTGCGTAATTTTAATAAACAAATATTGCGTCAGCACCAAGCGCCTCACCCACCCTTTCGCTACGGCAAAGTAGCTTCGGGTAGTACGACTAATACTGTAAACTAATATTTTACAAATAATGAGCAGAATAATATCCGCACTATGGATCAAATGAGCAGATTTTGTGTTAGAAATTTATTACTCAACTAGTTTTATATTAAATGCATTAACTTTTCTTGCCATGCTTAAGTCAATGCACTTAACTATTTGTTATTATCAGACTTAATTCGGGAATAGAATTACAAACTATTTAAAAATACAAATAATTGATATTGGTTATTATAAGTTTATTGAATTGTGCTACAAACTAATCTACAAATCTACAATAAACTTATTTTCTGCCCTTACTTAAGAGCGATCGAGCGAATGACACAAGCAATTTGCTGTCGCCCACGCTCGCTGAGCGATTTGAGCTCTCACCTTCTAAGCAGTGCACGCTGATCAATCATACGGACGGAGTGCTGCTCTCCGAGCATAAGCAGCTTATATGTGTGGGAGGCAGCAAGCAATGTCCATCGCAGCTCAGTGCGGTGTGGACTGCTGACGATTAAACAAGCAGTGAACGAGTTGCCAGCACAACAATAATAAATAATTTAAGTATGGTATGTACTTTCAATCAATCTACCTTTAGAATTAATAGTTAAATTAATTTGTTTCTACAACATGCTTAGCTGCCATAGAAACCAATTGAAATAAAATGTTTTGTGCTTCAGCTTACAATTTTGATTGAACATAAAGTTGAGCATGAATTTGTTGCAAAGCGCAGCCTAAATATTGCATTTAAATTTATTAACTTTTGCTTTGCAAAAATATGTTCACTTGCTCTCTAGTGCGTGGTCATAATTAAAACAGAATTTATCGCTTATGGGGGTCACTTCTCGTCTAGCCGCAATATCCTGCAACGTTTGTTTGGCATATAATTTTAATACTTTTTAATTGCATTATTTTGATGTGGCCAGAGCAGCGCAGCGCTGTGTGTGCTGTGGACAGCAGAAGTTGCTGGCTGGTTGGTCATCATGTTAGGCATTTGAAATTGAAATTAAATTAAGTGCTTATTAGCTGATAACTCCAGCCATCAAATTGGCACCAGCAGCAACTGACACAGCATATGTATTAATTTCATTTTATGTGCACTCTTGCGCTTAAGCTAATTAAATTCGTAAAATATTTAGCGAATGTAATCAGCATAAGCGTTTTGCAAAAATAATTAAATTATTCAATTAAAGTGCGCGCGACTCGTTGTCAAATCATTTCAATTTAAGTCTAAAGTGAGCTGCTAGCGCTTTATACAGCTTGCCAAAAGCGCAGTCGAGTCGAGTCCTGGCCAAAGCTAATGCCAGCGTCCTGAGTCCCTACGGTGTAGTTTAGCCAGCGCCATAATAAATTTGCCAGCGACTTTTTGCCCGCCAAGTTGAATGAAGGCGTAGCAGCTGCAACGTCAGCGGCAGCTTGAGTTGGAGACCGAACCCATGCCTCATCTTGATATTTTCTGTTTCTTCTTCTTCTTCTTATTGGGTTGGCTTGTGCATGCCATGCGGCGCTTTGTTACGCTTGATTTACGCTAACAAGACATGAACGAATGGACACAGACACAGCAGCTCTCTGAGCAGAGCAGCAGGAGCGGGCACAAAAAAATACCCGGAGACATTTTAAATGTGGCGCAAACGAACGATTACAGGTTGTCCCGTTGCAACCGCCAGCAGAACCGCAGACAACAAATGGAAGCCAGCTTACTATGCAGAAAGAGAGAGACAGAGAGAGTGAGAGAAGCTAACAAGCGTAAAGGGGAATTGTGAAATTGCGGGGGCTACTGAGGAGTAACCATTGCCAATTGAAGCGAAAAGTTGGCGCACTTTTCCATTTCCGAGCCCCAGACCAGACCCAGACCACACCAAGACGTGCTGCTAGTTGTTCCGCCGTAGAACGTGCTGTGCAAAAATCGGCAAAAATATATAAGGAAATTACAGGAAAATGAAATAAATGAAGATGGATACGCAATTTGAATAGCGTTGAATTGCTTCAGTGCCAGTTGACAGCCAAGCGCTAAAAAGCTGCCACCCACCCACAATTGCATCCCCCAATCACAGCCCCATCGACTGCTTCAGTGCCTGGGCCTGGCAGCTACTCAATGCATTGGTAAGTTGAGCTGCACTCAAAGGCTTAGTTTACTTTCTAATCAAAAATGCATTTGCAACGAGCAGCAAACTTTGCAGCAAATATCAGTTTATTATGCTAAAACTATGAGCTACAATTTTTCATGCTAAATTTGCTTTGATTTGCAGTCCAGTCCAGTCTGCTTTTTGTTACTTCAAACATTATTAGCAGCTTACTAAAATAAACTTTGTTAATGCTTAACTTTATTTTGGTTTCATCAACGTATCGAGGTTGTAACTTAGCAGCAGTTCACAATATACTCTTTTATATATATGTATTTGTACATATAAGTATGTTTAACATTAACGTCCAAGAGTTTTTTGTTTTTATAGCATAGAAATTTGAAAGCCCTAAACTGTATTTATTAAAATGCTTCCAAAAGTTTCACAGTCAAATTCGGATTTGATTTTGCTAAGCTTAAAGTCTGCAGCGCAAACAAATTAGGCGAACATAAGTCGACTGTACAATAAGCTTATATACATTTTTATTTTTAAAATGAATTTATTATATAACAAATAGTTAAAAATTCATTATTTTATGCATTGAAGCAATGACAATTGTCAGCGTAGCGCGCGCCAAGTAATGCAGAGAAATTTGTTAACGAGCTGTATTAATATTTTTGAATTAAGAAATGCTTAAAATATTTTATGCATAAGATTTCATAATTTATATTAATATCAATATCAAAGCTTAAGTTAAATTACTTACACTCACTTTGCTGCCATGTCCACTCTGAATTGTTTGTATTGTTGCATGCACAATTGAAGTTTTATGCTTTAAATTAGTAATAATTTGGTTTGCACTACTGCTGCCTCGTATCAGAGCCATAGCAATGATTTATTAGCTATGCAAGCAATTTACAGTGGGGCGTGTCTAGTTGCTTGCCTTGTCAAATAACTTTCAATGTGATTGCACATTTCTCAAGGGCTCAGGTCAGAATCTCGGCCAAATTACACGCAATTCAAATGAGCGCCTGGGCAGGAGGCAACGCAAATATCTAAGCCAATTTCGCTGTATAATTAGCCTTAGACTATGCAGTGCACACTTATGTGCAATAAAACGGCGCCCCGCTGCTGCTGCTGCTGCTGCTGCTGATAAACATTAATAAGGGCCGAGCTGAGTTGCGTTGACTGAGGTCAAGACGCCGCTGCCAGTTCGCTGCGGTGGGACTGCTCAGCATGCCGTCAATTGATTTTGCAGGCCAAGCGAGCCTAATTAAGGGCCCAAGCCAAGCCGCAATACTATGCATTGAAGCGTTGGCTTTGGCCAAAGGCAATTTCGCAAGATATGCGTCAAGATGGCTGACGCAAGAAAATTAAAGTGGCTGCAACTCAAAGTTGCTTAAATTGATAAATTTAAGCGCATTAGGTTTTCAACTGAACCAGACTTGGCTCGACTCATTGTTTGAGCGTTAGTTGTGTAGCTTTGTTGCAGAGCTTAGACTTAGGCCGGCTTAAGGCACAACAGCAGCAGCAGCAGCAGCAACAAGGCGTATGCGTAATGCAAGCTGAGACAGCTTGCCACACACACACAGAGAGACAAATGCACATTGCCAGCTAATTGATTTTCGATTTCCAATGCCATGTTTTAAGCTTCTTTTGCCTGCCTGCCATGTCCTTGCAGCGTTTAAAATCCTGTTACGCCCCAAGCGCTCTTTGTCATTGCTTTGCCCTTGGGCTAGCAACAATGTATCTATGTGTGTGTGTTTGTCTTTTGTCTTCAGCATATTTTGGCACTAGCGTGCGTAATTATTTTGCAACAATTTCAATTGAATTATGAAATATGCTCGACTCGTGCTTGCAGTCGAATTGCATACACAGCACTCAATTATGCATGCAGTTGGCATTTACACTGTGCTACAAGAGCACGCAGTGCTTACAGAAATTAACATTATATTGTTGCTGCCAATTTCTGGCTTAACTTTCGTATTAACGCAGCTCGCTGGCAACTATTTCGATCTTGAAGCTTAGTCTAAGTTCGCTTAAGCAACTGTACGCATAGCTAAACTTCTATTTATTAATTAAGGCATTGTGCATATTTTTTCTACTGTTTTTTTTATTTATTATTAATATGCAATAGTTTATGAGCTTAAGAAGCTAAAACGCTTTACATTTATTGCTTCATATCAACGCAAATGTTAAAAGCTAAGCCCAAAGCGAAACACTTCAGTAGTTGCGTATTCTATTTTACAACAACAACATATTTTTTTATTATAACAATAAGTATTTTTGTTTAAATATTAAACTTTAATTTGCAAAGCGAACGCTGCAGCGCTTAGAATTAAATTTCTTAAATTTTCTTTTGCACAACTTCAAGAAGAAATAAAAAGTTAGCGCTAATCCGCGTCTTAACTTTTACTCAACACTTGCAGTCTAGTGTAATGAGCATAACAAAAAGGCAACTGCAGCAACAGCATAAAAGAAAGAGACAGCACATGCGACTGAACGCTCTGAGGTTTACTGAATGCAAAAGCCGACGACATAGTCTATAAATTAAATGCCACAACAGACCAAAAACACAATGGCAAATTATTGTTGTTGTTGCAGTTGTTGTTGTTGCTGTTGTTGGTATAATTATTGTTGCCGCTGTTATCATTTGTCTGTGCGTGCTGTTGCGTAAGCGAGCGACAAGCGAGTGGCTTGTTTATTATTATGTAGAGATGCTCGTAATATTGTTAACCAGTGCGTATGAGTGATATTTAATTATTATGACCTTATGCATATTTCCATTGCAGTTACACATCGAGACAGCTGCAGTTGGTTAACTTATTTAATTGTGACAATCAAATGCGACCAAAGCTGACATTTTGCCAAAGTTAGTTGCATAACTTTTATTCGATTTTCAATTAGACTGCAAAGTTGTGCAACATTTGGTGGCGCAGAGAATTGAAAAAGTTTATGCTGCCAGGCCAATCAATAGGGCCAAAAGTTCAAATGAGTTGTGCAAGCCAAACGTGGCGTATACTTTATATTTACCTCACACACACACACACACACAGCCATAGATTAAACATGTGTGGCAGGTTTATCAAAGCACTTGCCATCAAAATTGCAACGCATAGTAAATGTCACACACACACAGCTACACACATTACTTTACTTTACTTTACTTTACGCGGCGCACTCAATCGCCTGTCATTAAATTATGCATTTGCGCAATCACTTCCTAAAATATGCAAAGGACTGCAGGCAAGAGTCGGTGGCAAACGGGGGCATGCGGCATGTGGCAGCATACGTTGCAAGCTGCCGCAAATTCTCTGGCTTCGCCGCAAGTTTTTCAAAGAGCGCGCGTTGCGCTTGATTTGCCTTCGTCCTGTCGTCTCCGTCTCGTTCTCGTTCTCGTTCTCGTTCTCGTCCTCGTCCTCGTCCTCGTCTTCGTCGTTCTCATTGCTCACATGCCGGAAGTTTGATAAAGTGCCTGCCAGGCCAGAAATTCCGCGGCGTGTTGCGCATCCGTCTTTGCCACACTCCGCACTCCACACGCGTGTGTCTCCATTAAAGTAATTTGCGCTTCTCTCTCTCTCTCTCTCTCTCTTTCTGGGGATTTTGACTCACAATAGCGCAAACACAATCAGTGTCATACATATAGCCAAATCAGAATTGCAATTATCTGCTAAATGCAGCGTGTTGAGCTCAGATTCGCAGCTTGGGGCTATTCGCTGTCTTATTGAGTTTGTTGCCAGCTAAAGTTGCACTGCATAAATTAAATTTTTGATATGCATACACTACTGAAGTGTATTTGCATATAAATCACGCATACGCAACGTTGCCAACGAACGCTGTTGACAGTTCATTAAATTTTCATCAATAGCTGCTGCGCTTAGCTGTTGTTTTGCTATCTCATTTGTTTTTCAACGGATTTGCTAAATTAACGCGAATGCAGCGCACATAGATAGCGTTAATTATAGCGCATAAATCAGACGACGCAGTGGGTGAGGGGGGACGCTGCTTAAGCCTTGGCAAACAGACAGAGCGAGACTGAACGAGTCAACGCTTTGACAAGCTTTTGTCTGCAAATAATAGACAAACATCAATAGCATTGAATTAAATTCAATGCTGTGGGAATTTGTTGCAAGCTCACGACCACGCCCACGCGCACGCCTTAAAGCGTGCACTGCACTAATCAATTGTATGCTGATTGCTTTTGCTTGTGAACTATCTCAAATTTCTATTGGTCCAAAGCGTTTTAAAAGCCAATCAAACGCAGCTCAGCCATCAAGCGAATACCGCATACAAACAGAAATCAAACTTATCAATAAAAAACAAGCTGGCATTTCAAAATGAGTGCAAACAACTATTTGATACACAATTTGCAATATTTACAATGTTATTTATAGCTGTAGAAAAAGCTAAAACTTGAGTGTGCTGAGTATGAAATAAATCTACAAATATAATTTAAATATTTAAATAAAGATCTTAAAGTCTGGAGCACTTGTTGAGCATATAGAATACCAATCTTTGTTACATATATTAGCACAACTTCAGACTACCTTTTTTTTATAAAATTATCAAAGTGTATTATAACTCAACATGCGCACGTGTGGACTAACAACAAGCAAGCAATCAAAGAAAGAACTTCTTTCAGCTTGACGCACCAGCAGCAGCACTTGCTTCATTCAAAAGTAATACACAACAGACAGAGTGTGCGGGGGGCTGGGGGGCAACATGTTTACCCTATCAGTGGCTGCTCCGCTAAACAGGCTTGTTGCTCGAACAGCTGCTGTCAAAGTTATTTAAATGCGTTGCGAAATTGGAATTGCTGGCTGAAAAGGGAAGTGCAACACGTTTGCTTGCCACAGCGAGCGATTCATCATCGTCAACCGACTAAAGCCCAACATCGTTGTCGTCGTCATTACTATCATTCGATTTCTTACAAACAGTAACTGTCAGCGTTAGTGATGCTCGCAGTGGGAGCCATAAATCAAATATTCAAAAATATGTCGCTTAGCAATTTAGAATTTGAATAGTGCAGCAGACAAAAGCAGTTTGTTTTCTATATACCAAAATTCAAAATTATTATTACAATTTTAAAGCTTATTTATTTACAGTTCGATCTAACAGCTGACTAACTTTTGTTTCAAATTTTTCACAGCATTTGTTATCGTGACCGCATCACAGCTCGTGATTTGTTGAGCAGCGCTGGGAGACCAAACATTCTATCAAGTCTACTTAGGTTGACATTCATTTGAGTGCCAGGCGACTATTCTCCAAAGCTATTTTGCATATATCGCCACCCCACATATCACTCACCTATGCATATCAAAGACGCAGCAAATTGCAAAGCATTTCCCTCAAGCAAACTGCTCTGTAGCTGTAGCTGAAGCTTGTCGCTTGCTTGAGCTTTTGTGTGAAAATTGTCACTTGAAAATTGCCAAGATGTATGACAGTAAAGCTTGCAATGCAGCTGAATGTGTATTAAGAATGTTGAGAACTCTCTGCTGGCGACATTGGGCTACTTATCTCTACTACAAGTTGCAGCTCTCACTTAATCATGACTTCAGCTGTCCATTGATTGATGGAAAACGCCAACAGCAGCAGCTGCCCCCCCAAAAACCAATTACAGCAATCTAGGCAAATATATTAAGTATATAAGTATGTAATTATAATAAGTAATTAGTCAAAGTCGCCTTTAAGCCGGCACGCCCACCGGCCCCAGTCGGCCCCTCTATGGCTATTAACATAATTAAAATCCAAAAGGCTTTTGCCATTCATTTCGATTACGTGCCCCCTAAATGTTGCCCACTGCTAATTTGCATATTTTAATATTGAGCGCAAATTGTAAATGCATAATTTTTGCCATAGCCCCAACCAATTAAAGCAGGTTTAATTTCCGATGGCCGCATAAACATTTTCAACAAATTACAACAGCCAAAGTGAAGCTTCATTTTTTTTTAGAAATATATATAGCTGTCTGTGAGGCATGACTTTTTAATTATAATTATTGAAAAAACATCTTAAGAAATTTGTAAGCTTAACGAGCTGCAATATTTTATTCCAACTAGTTGGTATAACTAGTTTCTGCTCACGTTCCCATGAGCTTATTAATTATGTTAAAATTATGTTGAAAAGCGCCGCCACCTTGTAGCGGACGGACGGACAGACAGTGAGTATTGTTTCTGGTTTTTGTTATAGTCAGTGTCGTTTCTTGTTAATTTACTCTAAGCTGATTAAATTGTTTCTATCAATGAATGAAATACACACAGTTGGGGCTGAGTATTTTGTTGTTAAGCATACAATTAATTAAACTATGGCAAGCATAAAGTAAATAAATTGTAAACATTATCTATCTATATAATTTAAACGAAATAATTTGTATTTGTTATTGCTTTAAGCAAAGCTGTTTAATTTTTTTCAATTGCAAATTATGATGAAGAATGAAACAAAAATAAAGTGAGAAACTAATCAGAACATTGTGGGTTTTCAATTGCTTAAAACTATTTACAAAAAGCAAAGACTAGCAAATATTTGTTGATTGGTTTATATACTTAAATGAGCTTATTTATTAAATAAATTACTTATCTCATCCATGTATCTGTTCTATCTATTGCTAACGCTCTAAATGGAACAGCTGAGCTTCCATTAGCTATAGATACATTTAATAGCTGAACTCTTTATGCACGACTTGATAGATATATGCATTTGTTACTTATTTGTGATGGCAGCTGTCGCAGCATTTGACAATAATAAATTTTAATGACGAGCGCGCATAAAATGTAAATCAAATGACATTAGAGTGTCGCCAGATCGTTCTAATGGGCGCTGCTATATAAATATGTATATAGCCATAAGTGGGGGCCAACAGCAGCAGCTCGGCTCGGCTCGGCTCGTCTCTATTGCCAATTGGGAGTGATGTGTCGCATGCTGTTTTTATGGGAAATTATGGAAATTGATTGCCAAGTGGGTGCCAATCCATGGGGTGGGCATGTAAAATAATCGCGCGAAAAGTTTGTCAACATGAAAAGCGTCAAGATGACTTGAAGTTGAAGCTGTAACTGAGTGATGCCTGACAAAAGGAGTGACAACGCAGCGGGACGAGCCATGGAGGAAGCTGTGTGAGAGAATGCAGGAATACTGTGGCTGACATTGATGATGACGTTGGCCATGGGCGTTGACAATGTTTGTCAACAGACTGGCAGGCGTCAACAAATGAAGACAGACAGATGTGTGTGTGTGCAAAAGAGGCAAAGAGGGGGTGGCGCTCTAGCCGGCAGGCAACCAGGCTGGGACTGCTAAGCTAAGCAGTGGGGCGTCGTCAACTCAACTGAAAATCCCTCAAGTGCTGAGTTTTTCCTTTGCACTTTTCCATAATGAGCTACACTTTGCTGCATTTAATTGGCAAACGAGCACAGTGAAGCGTTCAAACTGCTGCGGAGAGAGAGTGAGAGAGTGAGAGAGAGAGAGACAAAGAGAGAGAAAGAGTTGTGCCTGGTTAACTGGGCGGTTTACTGCCGTTTGCTGGCAATTAAAGAAAAACTTTGCAGTTCTGCGCTTTATTTGTGGTCTGCGCTTAAAGTTGCCAAAGTGGTCAAAAAGTTTGCCACTCCGCAATTCGAATGCGCAACGATAAGCGCCACTTTTCCAGGCTTCTGTGCTCTGGGCGGGCAATTAAAAGAAAAACTAAAAGGTGGCAATGAAAGTGAGCAGAAAGCGAAAGCTTAAGCGCCCACTAGATGTTTGCAAATTTTCCATCAATAGCTGTGCCCATCTCCAGCTAACTGAGCTGCCCTTTGGAGTAACACAATTGTACAATTCTATAATGAATAAATATGAAACTGTATACAGCACAATTGCAAAGGTCGAACTGCATTTCTCGTCTCTTTTAACTCTTTGTCTGACCGCAGAGCAAAAGAAATTCCATTTCTACGTGATTACTTTCCATTTAGCAATGCCCACAAACTCTAAGTAAGTTCACTTTGCAGTTATTCAATGCACTTTTATGCAAATCAAATATAGTTTTATATTGTGTAGGCCACAAAAATGAAATAGCATGGCTGAATAACAGATGAGAATGCAAGCAAAGCAAAACAAATTAAAACCATAAAATATTTGCAATCAAAAACATGGCATAAGCCTCAAAACGCTTTTCCACTCTCTCTCGTTCTCGCTCTGTGGCTGCAACAACTAAATGAAAAAGCATAAAATAAATTTACCACACAAGATTTACATGTTGCAACTGTTGCAGTTGCATTAAAGAAATTAAACTTGCAGCAAGGACTCGGACTCGGAATCGGTTTCGAAGCTTGTCCTTTGCAGATCGCCTGGGCTAAGCAACTAAACAACTTTGTGGCCTCAAGGTGCCGACTATAAGAGAGAGTTGAGAGTCTAATATTTATGCTTTCAAGCCGCTTCAGCTTTTGTCTATTTACCACATGTAGCATGCAGCATTCATTGCCAGCCAGCGCCCAATGTCGAGCTTATTGCGATTTGCAACTGCAGGGCAAATATCCAACATAACGGAACGTGCACAAGTCCTGTACAGCAGCAACAACAAAAAAATAATACATGCAGCTTGTATCTGTGTGTGTGTGTGCGTGTGTGTGTGTGTGTTGCATGTGCTAAAACAAACAACAACAAAAACAAACAGCTTGCTGACTCGGAATCCAACTCTCAATCTGAGTCACAGTCTCTGCTGCTGCCGCCTTCGCTGCTGAGTTGAGGTAACAAAACACATGAAAGCCAAGGCAAAGTCATCAAAATTCAAAGCTTGTTTGCATACTCTGCAATGCATAGAGTACTCAAAAATTGCTAAATTGTTTGGCACAGCTTAGCAATAAAAATTGTGCACTCTTTGCATTTGGCAATTGGCGCTAGACAATTTGTTATCAATTTAAAATCTAACTGCAGCTAGCTATAAATATGCATCGACTTGTTTTCCTTACTATTTATAATAAATATAATTTTTTAAATATTTATAGAGTATTTGCCGCCTCGACTTTATATTTCAAAGACTTGCATTTCTTTGCAAATTCATTGTTGGGCGTTTTTCGCTGAAGCAAAATGTGATTTAATGCGCTTTGGCGTTGCATGCTAATGTTGCAAGCTTTAGCTGTACTTCTTCATAGTTGTGTGGCACGTGCCCCACACACACACAGCTACACTGCGCTTGAAAAAGCTGCGCCTACATTGAGGCTAGCCCAAGTGTGTGTGACTGGCATAGCTGAGAATTATTAAATGCTAAACATTGCTGTGCCTGCAGTTTGATTTATAGAGTGAGGCTAAGCTGATGTTGTGCTAATTGCATTGCTTAAGCCCTTTCAAATGCCAGCAACGTGGCCCTAGCACGTGACACTGACTAAAGTAGGCCTGAAATTGATGTAGAACTGACTGCAGTTGGTCACAAATCTTTTTTTCACTAGCCCAGGCACGTGATTGGGAAGCTAAACTGAAGTTAGTTTAAAGCAAAGAGTATAGCAAATAAATTATTTTAATTGCAGTGCCTGAGATTTGAACTCTTTGAACTTGAGCACAATCATTAATTTAACTATAAACAGCATCGCCCACAAATTGTGAGCAAATTTAATTAATAACTTAAACATATTGGCCATGCTTACTTACGAATTAAGCGCAGTCAATGGCCATGTCAGCGATTAGCCAAGAGTCAGAGTCAAGACCGTTGGCCAAAGCTGGTTAAAGCGTAACCCAAAGACTTAACTTGTGCTCTTCGAACGTGGGACACGCACTTTAAACTTAAAACTCACAAGCATCAAAGTATGGTGAATGCTGTGGCTTGGTGGGGGGGGTTGGGCGCAGCTTGGAAAAGTTTTAGTGCTGAGCAGCCGAAGCTCAGGTACGCAAACTGATAATCACTCAATTTGCTGCGAGGCACAAAAACTATGAAGTTCACTCAACTTCGCTCAACAAGACCCAAGTGACGAGCGCGTAGCGAAGCGGTGGGCGGTGGGCGCTGAAACCAAAGCAACTAAAGAAGCCAACGCCTGCCAGGCATTTAGAATAACAAACATAAACACTAAGAGCAGCAGCAGCAACAATAAGCCGAGTAAAGTGAAGTGCACCAAATTGGCATTACCGTAGCAAAGCGAGTGGGTTGGTGGGCTGAGGTTGGTGGCTGTGGCTCTGGAAGAAAATCTGGCATGCAAAATAAACGTTGTAAGCGTAAACATTGCTTAGCGCTAAGGGAACAAGGTGAGCCAGCAGCTGAGACATTCAAAGGGGGCAACACTTTATTCTTGAGGAAAATGCATAATGCAGCAGCAGCCGAAAGAGTTTCGCCAACAAGTTTGCAGCCCATGCTGCAACGAAAAGGAAAAACCTTAAAGCAAAACACAAAAATATGTAAAGCAGCTGAGGAAAATTAGTTACGCCAAAAGTAGCGTTGAAGTTGCTCGCTGGTTGCCAAGCGAAAATGTCTGCGGGGCCACGATTATCATGTAAGTAGAGCTGGGATTCCTGCAGAAGAAGCAGAAGCAGCAGCAGTCGCCATAGCATTTGTGGGAGTGCCCAAGGGCACTAAAGTCCATGCATGGCCATCATATTAGTGGCAGCAGCAACTTGAGCTTGAGTTCTAAGCGCATCATTGATGAGAATAGCAAGAGCAGCAGTCAAACTATTTATTTGCATTAAATAAATAACATTTGGTTTGGTTTTGCGTATTATTTTAATATTTACAAATACTACTTTATACTCTAGCAAATAGAGCAACTAGCATGAGCTGGCTGCGCTTTGGGCAAACAGTTGATGGGCTGCTGCTCCAGCGCCAGTTCCAAGTCCTCGCTGTTGGGCAAACTTTGCATGCTGGCATTGAATTCACTTGAGCTTGACTGCGCATAGATAAGCGGCGGTATCTGCTGCCGCAGCGTTTGCCAATCGATACCAGTGAAGAAAGCCTCAGATCGCAGCTGCTCATAGCTTACAAATTTAGTTGGAGCGTTCAGCAGAAGCTTCAGCAGTTGCTGCGCATCCTTGGGCAAGTCATGCAAGTTGATTTGCTCAGCTGGCCAACCCGCCACCATTTCGTATATAATGCAGCCCAGAGCCCTCAGATCTGTAGCTGCTGTTAGCTCCGCTTTTTGAGCAGCTCCAAACTCTGCCAACATTATATGCAGCTGCTCATCCAGCAGCACAGTCTGCAGCTTGAGCTCGCCATGTATGAGCTGTCGCTGATGCAGTTGCTCGCAGGCGACCAAAATCTCAGCCGCATAATGACGACAGGCGGCGCCATCGAAGCTGCTTATGTAGCCCTGCAGATTGCCGCGGCGTGCATGTTGCATTACCAGATAGAGCGAGCGCTGATCCTGAAACGTTTGTCTCAACTGCAGAAATCCAGGCACGTTTCTCATTATCCACATTGCTTCACACTGCCTGCTAATAGTATTCTCTTGTTGCTCTTGCCGTACTAGCCGCTTCTCAAACACTTTGATGGCGTATTCCAGTCCCGAGTGCCTGTCTATAGCCAGGTAAACAAGACTGTAGCTATCGCCGCCAATACAACGCCCGAATATATAATCTTTGGCAGAGTTAGACTCTATTTGCTTTTTATTCTCAATTAACATAGTGCTGTGCTTGATTAACAATTAAAATCAGTGATGTGATGTTTTTGCTAGTGCTGCATATTTCCATTCGATAGCAATTGCTATTATTTCTATTATGATTATCGATAAATTGGGCATGTCATTTAATGAGTCTACATGAAATAAATTGCTATGAACAAAAATGTAAACAATGAAGACGTACATCAAACTTTGTAAGGCTGTAACTCAACAAAAAAATCCAAATAAAGTGTTTTATATCACATTTTGTTGAAGCGGCAATCACAATGCAAATAGTGTACAACATGTATGACTTTAAAAATTATTTGGCAAAGCTATGATCAAAAGATTGTGTGTTTAGTCTATTCTGTAAAATATCGGGCTTTGGTAACTCAGGGAAACGCCTTAACAAAGTGCGATTTTTCTCAGAAATTTGTTA